>NC_084794.1:84803454-85132517 GCF_963169125.1 Humulus lupulus | reverse complement strand
CAATAATTTTATTAAACTAATCAAATTTATTTTCGATGAAACTTTATAAAAAATATTATCAAATTAGTTAGAATAATTAATTAATACATAATTTTAGCGCACGTTTCAATATTCTTTTAACTTTGGCCTATTAAAAATTACACGGTTAGCTTTACACTGTTCTGTGCAGCATTAAATGTATTTATATAAGACGACCCCACTTGCACTTTTTAAGAGGAAAAGGAGAGAAAAAAGAAATGATAATTGGGTGGCTATGACTTTGATTACGTTTTTATTTGAAGATTGAGCATATGTGGTTCATATGCCATCATCATGTAGTCCCACTTTCCTCCCAATTTTCATTTTTCTTAAGAAAAATAATTTTCTGACTTCTCAGCTTTTGAATGGACAAATCATAAAGTTCCTTTTCCATAAAAGGTTCTTTGCATGTATATGGCCAAGTTTCTTTATTTCCAAGCAAATCTTGCCAATTATTTCCAAATGCCAATTTCTTTAGTTGACTTCAAGTCACTTGGACAACAAAGATATTATTAATAAGGATTTGATTGGTTTAGCATTTAAAAATAACTTTAAAAAACTAAAAAAATATTAAACACGTGAGAGCCATTAAGTTTTTTAATTAGTTGTTTGTTTTCAAAAATATTAAAATTTTTTTACAAAAGAAACATAATTAATTCATAAAAATTGAAAACATCGTTTTATTATTTTATATAAAAATTAGAACTAAGAAAATTTTGAAAACATAACTTTAACACTATCAATTAACATTTTCAAGTTATAAAATTTCAGATTAACATTTGAAAATTATTATTTTCAAAATAGAAACCAGTTAACCCCCTAATGTATTTTTTTATCCAAAGTGTCAAAATTTCAATTTATTAAGAAAAATTAATATGATAATTGTATAAACATATACTATTTACACAAAAATTACATATTAATGCGAGAAATTCTTAAATTACTTATAAAATAATACAAACTCACTTTAAATTAAAATTTAAAAGTCTAACTTTTTGGCATAAATTGTATAACAATAGAAGCCTGTTTT
Source organism: Humulus lupulus (assembly GCF_963169125.1). Taxonomy (NCBI): domain Eukaryota; kingdom Viridiplantae; phylum Streptophyta; class Magnoliopsida; order Rosales; family Cannabaceae; genus Humulus; species Humulus lupulus. The sequence goes on along the minus strand of NC_084794.1, from coordinate 85,131,469 downwards.
GTCAGTGGCGCATAAAAGAATGTCTAATGAAGAAGTATAAATCGTTATGCCACGCTTAATTGCTTATGACCACCCAAAGTTACATATTGCTCAATGCTTATGCTCAAAAGTTATATATTTGTGAAACAAAACATGTCATTTAAAAATATATATTATTCTAATTGAAAAATACTCAATTTTATTTAACACTTGGTACATGTAAATTAGCTCAATTTGATGTTAGAATGAGTGAGAGTAAAGTTGTCACACATTTAACCTAATTAATTGTTGTATAATATTATATTTTCATTGTTGAGTTTTAAAATAGATAGAAAATCTAATTAATTTATTTATAAATAACATTGTTCATATATTAAATTTATGTCTCTTATATATTACATGTAATTACATTAGTGTATGATTATAGCTATAACTCTAATTTGATTATTTCCTATTAATTGCTGGACTTTACAAGTCATATTAATTTGTTGACCAACAATATCTCGACCCTTAACTACCAGAGCATTGTAAATATTAGGCATTTTCCCTGGCAGAAAAGCTACATCCAGTACTGGACCAATAATTTGAGCAATATGCCCCAAGTTTTTTTTTCAAGCACAGGAACAATGAAATGAAATAAAAAAAAATACACCCCAAGTTATGTTTGGTTGTAAGAAAATAATGAAATAAAATGGAATGGAAAAAAATTAATTTTTATTTTAGTTTGAGTGGTTACTATTTAAAATATTAAAACAGTCATTCTAAACGGAATGATTTTCTCCCAGTGGAATAGTTATTTAAAAAAAAAACATATTTATTACATAATAACATTTTTATTAAATTAAAATATAAAAATTATATATAGTAATGTGTAATTAAATTTAATATATATTATTTTATATATCTTACCTCTATATTTGAATCTGGGATTTTAGAAAAAAATTCTAAAAGATTTTGTGTCTTTATTTTAATAAGAAAAATTACGATTTTGAACCCTCAATTTAATAATTATTCTCTCTTAATTTAAATAATAAAAAAAATCACTCCTTCCACTTGTTTTTGGTTATTTTTTATAAGTTAGAAGTCATTAATATTTTTTTTCATATAAATAATCTATAAAACTAATTAAACTTTAAATTTAAAATAAAACTATATATTTACTTATAGTTTATGAATTTTGGTTATTTAATTTTATTGCTATTTTATGGAATTTTTTTTTTTTTTTTTTTGCAATGATAATTTCATTGAAAATAATTAAAATGTAATACATTGAGGAAAGAAAGAAAATTCTTAAACCAAACAAGTTTTTTCTCCACTGGAATAGTATACACAACTAACACATAAAGAGACGAACATGAATAAGGGATACTCCTAAAATTGGATAATTAGTTTTCTCTACAAATATCATATATTGTTTTTATTTGTTTTAATTTTAGATTTTTTTAAAAATATAATTGGATTGTTAATTATTTATAAAAGAAAATATATTAATGTTTAAGTAGGATATTTTTTATTTATTATATAAATTTTAACTAAAAAGAAATATAATAAGACTTTATTATTATTTTGATGGTAAATACCATTTTAAACAATGTGTTTTGTAAAAGTTACCGATTGGATATGTATTTTGTTAGATAATAATTTGAATATTATGTGTTTGCAAAATTGAACAAAATAATATCTTGAGTCCGATTTTGGCCCATCTTTATTAAATATGACCAAAATACCTCAATATTTTATAAATTAATTAAATTAGGAAACAAATAAAAATAAATAAATATATTTAAATAATTAAATAATATTAAAGAATGATTAAAAAATCAAAATTTAAACTTAAATCTATGCTTAATAAAAACAAAACACAAAATTAAATCCATATTAAACTAAAACTTTTTTCTTCATGTTCTTCGTCATTTATCCAACCCAGATTTCATCAACAATACAAATTCTTCACATTTTCCCCTAAAATTTTCCAAGATTTTATTCATCCATCATCATGAATCATAAAAAACCCAAACTGGCCATCGTTCTTCACAAATAAACGCAACATAAACAAACTCATCATAAACAAACATCAACTCAAATTTATCTGAAGAAAAAATTATTCAAAATAATATAAAACCTCAAATTTTCCCTCTTCAGCGAAGCACGACTGTTTGTGAAGCCAACCCATTCCTTGACCTCTTACATCGTTGAAGCCATCCTTAATGTTGTCGAAGCTCGGATTTGTCGAAGCCTCTCTGATCTTGTAGCTACGCTGTTTCAGCCAAGCATCCAGCATCATCCTCAACGACGACGAAGATCAAAGCTCGCCGAAGATCAGCTCCGAGCCAACCCAGGTGGAAGCCAGTACTAAAGACTCACTCAACGACGTTCCAGTCTAGCCTCAAAGCCCAAATCTAGCACCTCTGTCCTAGTGTTTTTGTTGACCCTGTGTTTATGCCGACGTTCTCCCTCCCGTCGAAGGTCTCTGTCTACAAGCCCCAAATTGCAATAGATCAGCGTCGCGAGCTTTGATTTGATGTCCCCTACCTCTGTAAACCAAATCTGAAGAAGAAGATCAAGAAGGAGAAGAAGAAGACGAGAATGAGGATGAGGGAGATAGAAACATTTTTAATTTTTTTTTTCTAATTTTGTTTTAGGAATTTTTTTTTATTAATATTAAGTTTGTTAGTTTAATTTTAGTATTTAATTTTTAATTTTATGTTTAATATTTTTTAATTAAATCTTATTATTTTATTAATTTTTAGAAAACTATTTATGTCGTTTTTTCTTATTTAAAATAGTTTTTTAATTATTTTTTATTTAAAACAATTTAGTTTATTTTTTACTTAAAAATATATTTTTCATTATTTAATAAAATATGAGGTCATTTTGGTCATATTTAAAAAAAATTTGACCGAAATTTAGTTCATGGTACTCTTTTGTTCCATTTTGCAAAACGCATGGTCCAAATTATCATTTAATAAAACAAGAGTCTCATTGGTATTTTTTACAAAACATATAGTCTAAAATAGAAATTATCCTTATTTTGAAATGAGACTTTTTTATTATTTCAAAAAATAGAAATTATTTTTAATTTTTTATATACTTAAATTATACTTTGGTTTTAAGCATATTACTAAGAAAGTTATACCTTGTTAATATGTTTAGGGCTAGTTTGGTACAACTTTGCTGTGGGGAAAATCAGTCGTAGATGTTCTGTGAGGAAAAATTACTGAGTGTTTGGTAAATTATAAATTTTAAAGTGTTGTGAGTTGGAAAACTTGTAGCAAGAGTGTTTGGTAAACTATATGATTAAAGTATTGTTAAATATTAAAAGAACAAAATAGATGTCATATATTTTATTAAAATAAATTCACACATACTAAATATATTTCAATATAAATATTGTATTTCTTTAAACATGTTACAATTAAAATATGTTTTCGATAAGACACTAATAAAGTGATCATCAACAAAAATGTTATATTATATAATATACATATATAATTGTGTATATATATTATAACTAGTCGGTGTAGCTAAATTTCTAATTATAATGACTTAGTATAATAATCTCGTCATGATATAATCACACATATATATATATATAAAAAATTTTAATGATGCAAAACTCTCACTTTTTATGTTTTATTTACATATTTGATAAATTGTAAATTAAAAATACTATGAAATGCAAAAACAATATTATAGTGTAAAATAAAATCTATATTAAACATTTTTAAAAAAATATCTCTATATTAATGTGATTTGTTAATATAAAATTACTAAAATAAAAAAAATTAAGAATGAACAAAATAAAAATATTTGAAATTTAAATATTATTTATGTTATTATTATATTAATTTGAATTAATATATAATAAATAAATAAACATATTTAGATAAAAAAATACACTTATTGTAAAGTTTTTTGAAAAAGCAATTTTTAGAAAAAGCAAACAGCTGGGTATAAATTCTTTAATAAGTAATTTTATGATTGTTTATCAAACTCTTTTATTGCAAAGCTCTAGGAGAAACCAAAGGGAAAATTTTCAATTAGTTTAGAATAGAATTAAATTCTAATTAGAAAAATGAAGACCGTTACTAATAGGGAGAAAAAGACAAAAAGGAAAGAAGGTGGGCACCGGTTAGGATTCGATAGGATGTGGGGTGGCTGCACGGCTCATATTATATACATAGCATGGCGCGAAGTTCAATGAAAATTCTGGAGAACCAAAGGTTAGTTGTCAACCCCACCGCCACTTCTTCTCCAATTTGGTCGCTTCGTCACGCACGCCAATCTTTATTTGTTTTCCTTTATAATATTTCATATAAATAAATATCATGTCATAACAAGAATATTATTTCTTCCTTCTTTCTCTCCTTCTCTCCAGTTTAATTGTATATGTACATATTTGTTTGATTTGTTTAAGCCCAACAAAGCGTTGCAGGAGAGTGTCGAGTGTGGACCGTGGCTGATACACCAGACAAAATCTCTGTATGTATTGGGGTTTTAAGTTTTAACCCTTCGATTTCATTTAATGCCGCTTTTATTGGGGTTTTCTTACTTTTCTTTCATCTGCATCTGGGTTTTGTTTATTTTTTACCATGATATTTTCAGTTCCTCACTTTATTTACTTTTCTATATCAATATCATATTTGGTGGTGATGATGAGTACTTGGTACTCGCATAACTTGGTTTATAATAACTTCCCATTGTCCCTAATGTTTCAATTAAGCTTTCTTTATCTTTCATAATGATGTCAATGCTGACCCACAATGATTTTCCAGTCAATCATGCTGCCTAGTAAATAAATATGATATAGTTAGATATTTTTAAAATAAAGTTTGTAGAGTTAAATGTTATTTTCTTTTATACATTTGTGTTTGGATAGATTTTAAATTGCAGAGATTAGTATTCACTTGGTGCTTATTTTTTAATTTTCTTTTTGTTTTTAATAACTATACAGAAACGTTGCAAATGACAATTACCATACCTGTTGGAAATGGCAAACTTCATTGCAGAGCGACTAATTACAGGGGACACTTGGGTTGTGGAAGAGCTTCCTTGTTTTCTAGCCTGCCATTTAAACGATGTTTACATAATGACCTTTCATGGTATTTGACAAGAATTTGCTGCAAGTTTTCAATTTTAAGTGTATGCCATTATGATGCTGTTTATCTTAGTGCTTTCAACAGTAGGACATTCTTGTTCATTGTTTATATTTCTCTTGCTATTTTTCTAAGCTTTATTTAAATTTGTTTTGGTTTTTCCATTATCCTTTTAAATATAACATGTTCTTGTATGATTATCCAGGTCAAGTGGGTTTTCCAAGCTCTTAAATCTCCAGCGGTATAACTTTTCCCAGTCTCCAATTAATGAGAATTGGAGAATCATCAGAACAATTGCATCATCATGCTTGAGAGATGATTCCACGAAGTACTTTGATTTTTCTATTATTGGTAGTGGGGTTGCCGGGCTTCGGTATGCGCTTGAAGTTGCGAAACATGGATCTGTTGCCGTAATCACCAAGGCTGAGCCTCATGAGAGTAACACAAACTATGCTCAAGGTGGTGTTAGCGCTGTACTGTGTGCTTCAGATTCAGTGGAGAGCCACATGCACGACACCATTGTGGCAGGGGCATATCTGTGTGACGAGGAGACTGTTAGAGTATGTTTTATAGCTAGTAGTTTATCTTTGCATTATGGTTATTTCCAGAGTTCTTAGTTCTCCCAAGAGTCATTTCTGTGAAGAGATTGTTACCAGTCCATGTGAACTGAAAATGACTTAATGTTTCAATAGATAGTGTTACACTTTTGTTCATTTCTCAGGTTTTGGTTATGCTGTTCAGGTTGTCTGTACAGAAGGACCTGAAAGAATCAGAGAATTGATTGCTATGGGGGCATCTTTTGATCATGGAGAGGATGGAAATTTGCATCTAGCAAGGGAAGGAGGGCACTCTCATCACAGAATCGTTCATGCTGCTGACATGACTGGAAGAGAGATTGAGCGGGCTTTGTTGGAAGCAGTGGAGAAGGATCCTAACATCTTTGTGTTTGAACACCATGTCGCCATTGATTTACTGACTTCTCAGGTTTTACTTTTGTGAAATGTCCTTTTCACATTTTCTCTACAGATTGGTGCTTTTCACCTGATTTTTTTCCTCATCTGATTGTTATCTGTGTTCTTCACCCAATTACACTTCACACATCAAAAGACAAGTGAAACCTTTTTGGATATCACCGATTGCTTTATTCATTGATTTTGAGTGTGTAATGACCGATTGACTGAAAATATGAATGCTTTCTTGGTGTTTGCTAACATATTTTTATGTCATTGGCATTGCAGGATGGTTCTGACACGATTTGTCTTGGTGTTGACACTTTCAATACTGAAACATTAGAGGTAAAATAATCTTTTACCGCACATACTCTCGTATTGTGCAATATTTTTCTGAACAAACACTGTGTTTAAGTCCTGAATTTTGAATTCTCTCCTTTCAGGTGACACGATTTATTTCAAAGGTGACATTGCTTGCATCAGGTGGGGCTGGACATATATATCCTTTAACCACAAATCCTCCGGTATTTGAATTGTTTTTCCCAAATTTCTGTTTCCATCTTACATCCTGAAAACAACGATGGTTAAATCTGTTTTTATGTTATTGCACTTACAGGTAGCTACTGGAGATGGAATTGCCATGGCTCATCGAGCTCAAGCTGTAATTTCGAACATGGAGTGAGTAAATATTAACCAACTACTATAGAACGTAACTTTTTAGCACTTGATTTGATCAATTATCATGTATATTATTGCTAGCTTCATAGCCTGAAGTTATTCATTACACGACAATCCAGGGGAGCTCAATAAATGTTACACAAAAAATTGATTCCACGTTCTCATTCATTAATTTGTGCTAGTGGTTAAATTTTAAAAAGATATTTCCAAACATGTAAAATTATATTGAAATTATTATGCTAAACTGTTCATGATTATATTGGAGTGCATTTTTTTCTTTTCCATTTTCTTCCTTTGGGTGGGGTTTGGAGGTTTGATTTGGAATATGATCATAGTCTTCTTGCGGCAGATTTGTCCAGTTCCATCCAACTGCCTTAGCTGATGAAGGTCTTCCAGTCAAACCAACCAAGACCCGTGAAAATGCATTTCTCATTACTGAAACTGTCAGGGGAGATGGAGGCATCCTATACAATCTTGACATGGAGAGGTTTATGCCCATGTATGATGAGAGAGCAGAGCTTGCTCCCAGGGATGTGGTGGCAAGAAGCATAGATGACCAGCTTAAAAAGCGTAACGAGAAGTATGTGCTTCTTGATATAAGTCACAAGCCCAGGGAAAAAATTCTGTCCCACTTCCCCAACATAGCAGCGGAGTGTCTCCAATATGGATTGGACATAACTCGCCACCCAATTCCGATTGTTCCTGCTGCTCATTACATGTGTGGAGGAGTTCGAGCTGGCCTTCAGGGGGAGACCAATGTCGGGGGCTTGTATGTAGCAGGTGAAGTTGCCTGCACAGGTTTGCATGGGGCAAATCGACTTGCTAGTAACTCATTGCTTGAAGCACTGGTTTTTGCAAGGAGAGCTGTCCAACCCTCTATTGAACATATGAAGAGCTCTGTTATTGACTTCAGTGCTTCAAATTGGTGGCCAAGACCAGTTGTTCCTATGTCACTTGGGAGCAATACTGACAAAATTCTTACAATGACAAGGGGAGTGAGAAAAGAACTGCAAGAAATAATGTGGAAATATGTCGGAATTGTCCGGTCTACGAATAGGCTCAAAACTGCAGAGAGGAGGATTGGTAAGTTGGAGGCTAAGTGGGAGGAGTACTTGTTTGAGCATGGTTGGGAGCCAACTATGGTGGGGCTTGAGGCATGTGAAATGAGGAATTTGTTTTGTTGTGCAAAGCTGGTGGTAAGCAGTGCTCTTGCTAGGCAAGAGAGCCGCGGGCTTCACTACACAACTGATTTTCCTGATTTGGAGGAAAGTAAGAGGCTGCCAACAATCATCTTCCCTTCATCGCCTGTAAAGAGTACATGGAGTTCAAGACAGGTACACAAGCAAGCCCACGTGTTAGGAAGTTCATTGGATTCTTACAATACTTGAAATGATTGAGTACTTATGATAATTCTATAGAAAGTCTTTAACTAGGAGGATTGCAATCTTCCTTGAGAAAGTAGGGGCAGCCTCTAAATATGTTGTTTAGTCACCGGGTGCCTATGGTTATAAATCTATGTTTTTACTTCAAAAGAAAAAATATATATTCTTACGAAAAACACAGGAATATGATGTTGCAATTCATTTGAATAGTTGCAAAGGTGACTGTCATGTCAAATTGTATATTTTACAATACCAATTACCTATTACAATTTAGTTGCGGCGAATGCTTTCTACAATTAATAGAGTTGTTTATGCTATTTTTTGTCATACATATATGTAACTTAGGAATGAGGCTAAAGTAAAGCATCTTTTCCCTCAGCCATCAGATTATAAAATATAAAATTAAAACTCAATAGCTAAGGTTATTTCTTAGATATGTTGAAAATGACTACACTACAAGAAAATAGGTCTTTGCCGGTGCAATTCGGAGTTGTGCCGGTAAAAGTAACATTTCCTGACGCAATTGCTAATTGCGCTGGCAAAAATAACCTATACATGACGCGTTTTTGCCAGTGCCTTTGGCGAATTGCGCCAGTAAAGGTTTCTTTTACCGACGCAATTTCGTATTGCGCCGGTAAAGATTTATGAACATTTTGTTAGGTACTTATGCCGGTGCATTTCACCTAACACCGACAAAAATCAACGTTTTATATTTTTGTTCATGCACGTTTTAAAGAAGGTTGATGGGTAGACTTTTGCTGGCGTGTTTTGTTGCACTGGCAAAAGTCTACACTGCGTCGGTAAAAGTCTTGATTATTTAAATGGTGTCATTTTGGATTAGGGTTTTCTGGCTTGACTTTTTCCGGCGCAGTGTAGACTTTTGTCGGCGCAATGAAATGCGCTGGAAAAAGTCACAACGATATTACACAGCCACCGAGCCTCCTTCCCCATTCTTCTAACTCTAGCTTTCTAACTCCCTTTCTTCAATCTCCACCACCCCCAAGCCCAACGCCATCGACCACCACCACCATTAAGCCTCCAACGCCACCCACCCCGACCCTCCAATGCCATCCCCGAGCCTCCGTCGGCAACCCCGACCCTCCAACGCCTTCCTCGAGCCTCAGTCGGCAACCCCGACCCCTCCAACGCCAACCCATCCCCCGAGCCTCCATCGGCAACCCCGACCCTCCAACGCCAGCCCACCCCGACCCTGAGCCTCTGCCTAAGATAATGCGGTTTTACTTTTGTATTTTATTTTTTTAGTTTTTGTTATGTATTGAATATTTTTTTTCTATGGAGTCTCCCAGCTTTGCCAATCCCAAGCCGCTGTCGACCCCGAGCCGTTGCCGACCCCGAGCCACTGCCGACCCACTATAATATATATTTTTTATTTACTATTTTTATGTTTTTTTTATAATATATGTTTTTAATATTTATTAAAAAATAAAAATAAAAAAACAGGTTTGAGTATGTATTTTTCTTTTAATTTTAATGCTTTATATGTATATTAAAAAAATAGATTAGATTATTATATTATATTTTATATTTATTATACTTTATTTTTTTATATTAAAGATTATTTGTTTATAAATATTTACTAAATAAATTGTTTTGATGTTGCTGATATAAAAAGATTTGATATATGTTATTAATCTTGATTTATGTTGTGCATGCTCTGAGAATATTTTGTATATTGCTATAGGAATATTCAGCATATTTTTGTGTGTAGTTTGGAGGTTTTATAAAATTTTGGGATAGTTTAAAGTGTAGCCGTTATGCTGCCCAAATTTTGTTAGTATTAGGAAAATTAACATTAATTACAAAAAATAATAATTAAATTTGAAGTAAACTTTAATTTTTATTTTAAGTAATGTTGAAAAAAAATTAATTAAATCAAATGTAATTAAGTAAAATATAAATATAATAAAATTGTTATTAAATAATTAAATAAATTTGAGGAATAATTAAAAATAATTACAAAATACAATTAATATATAATTAAATAAATTTAAAATTATATTTTAATTAATTAATATTTAATTAAATAATGAATAAATAAAACCAACAATTAATTAAATGATTTACAAAAAAAATATAATTGCATAAGAAATAATTGAACGATTCTTCCATAATACATCATAATTTGTTGATTTAAAAATAAGAGATCGTAATACATCTTAAATATTATTATCATTTAGTGATAATTTGCTCTCTTAATAATTTTAGTTGAAGATGGCGAGCGACAGATGATGGATGAGTGCAAGGAATCGTTGGTCTCTGGAGTATAGAAATGGTGTTAAGGAGTTCTTCGAGGTCGCTCAAAATATGGTGAACGATCGGGGTTTGACTCGTTGTCCGTGCAAGAAATGTGGGAATGTTAAGTTCCAGCCTATAAATGTAATTGTGGTGCATTTATTCAACACTGACATCATACAGTCCTACAAAGTGTGGCATTACCATAGAGAGGCACTGCCGTTGCCACCAAATGTGGTACGAGATCGGGATAGAGATGTGTTGACGCGGTTTTTCGCCAACAGTGTATTACAAAAATTAGCTGGAATAAACTAGTGCTTAAGGGTAAACCGTAAGGAGAATAATCACTCTTCAAGCTACTTAAAATGATATAATGAGGACACTCGTTCCTTTTTATGTGGTTTTGAGGTTAAAATCCCCCTTGTCCACGAGTCAATAGTATTACTGTATGTCTCTCTCTATTTTGACAGAATATTTGCATTACACAGAGAAAACCCAACCCCTTTTCTATCCAAGGTCTTGGTATTTATAGGAGAATGATCCATGGGTAGGTGTTGGGGTCATCCCGTGATCCCTTGATCCCTCACATCATCTCTGTGACACTAATGAATAACATTTACATTTTATATTGAAGTGTGGTCTAATCATTAGGTAAAATGGATCATGGATCGCATGGTCTAAATCAGGCGTGTGATGTCTGATCATGTACGTTTATATTGTGTATCCGGGAATTAGGGAGTAAACAGACACGTGATGTCTGTTTACGCACGTTTATATTGCGCGGTCAACTTTATAAAGATCTTGGGGTACGTCAGACCTCTAGCGTACCACGAGCTAGCATAACGTCAGCTCGTGCCTTTTGATGCTGTACTCCACAAATGGTTCCAAGCAGTATGTTGCTTTGAACTTACTAGCTCAAGCTATTTGTCTAGGGAATCGTGCTAAATTCCTCCGGATGAACAGCGAACACGTGGAACATCGATTATAGCCTTTTGCTAGCCAAATCTACTCGAGCTGCCTAAAAAGGTACATGCTGATTTTCAAGGCTTACATTTGCCCCCCAAGTCCCTGCTCGTGTTCTATGACGTCACTTCTAACTTTCACGGCAGGGACTTTTAAACTTCCATTGCGATTATTTAGGCCCTGCCCATCATTTGAGTACTGGACACGTGGAATGCCGTGATTGGCGTCTGTTCGGGTTTCGAGGATTGTATTAAATGGCCTGGCCACCTTTTTTCCGTCGTTTCATCTTTCGAATCATGACCCTCGTATCTCGCATTAGCTTGATCGGACGGTCCTTGTTTCCTTATGCCTTTTACGTATAAATAGGGCTGGCAATTTTCAGTACTCATCACCTTTCATTCAAATTTTTTCTTCATTTTCTCTCTCCCGAGCTTCAAAAACTCTTCTTCTTCTTCTGATTAAAATCCCAGAAATCCCCATAATCTTGTCACAAAAAACCCTCGGAAACCCAGTCATCAAGGATTTCCCTAGGAGTCCTTCTTCTACGTTGCTTGCAACTTTCATTTGAAGAACATACTGTAAGTTTCCTATTTTTCGTGTGTTTCAATTTTCTTCCTTTTTCTTTGTCATGTGAATCTGCACTTTATAGTCACCAACAGTAGGTTGTTCCTAAATAACTTTGGTGCATAGGTTTCGATTTTAGGCGTATTGAGTAGATCCTAAAACATGTCTAGGATTGTGATGTTCATAACTAGGTAATTTCTGGGTGATTTCTCGGTAAGCTTAGGAAATACCCATTCGGGATATGGAAGACGAGAGGCTTTTAGGGTATAAAATAGGGTAGCTTAGGGGTCACGTTTCTTAGGCGGTTTTTCTTTAAAACCCTTTCCCCAAGGCAAGTAAAGGCCTGACTCTGCTGACACACGGATCCCTGAATATCAGGGGCCTGTTGGAAACCTAGGCGTGTGTCCACGACAGCGCGTGGCATCACACCACAGGTTGAGATTACTTCAGCTCGCATGTTAGGACCCTTAGCCTTTGTTATTTTTCCTGTTCATTATTATTTTTTTGTCGTCCACTAAAAACTTCGTCGTTCTTATTCGATAGGCAAGCCGATGGCACCCAAGAAAGGTGCATCCAAGAAGAATGTAGCTGGCTGGTCGTCCCAGCAATCTCGCAAGGGAAAGGAGATCGTCCTTGATTCCCCCTACCTGAGTTCGGCCCCGTGGTGGAGAAGGAGGTCGCGGTCGCTTCTGATGCCTTTTTCGAGGCCGAAAGGATTATCTCCAAGATAACGACCCAAGGAAGGGTCAACAAGATCCTGCTGTCCCATAACATCGAGGCTGGGATAGGGGCTCTCATCGCCCAACCTCCCTACGAGGGGGAGCGAAGATGTGCACCACTCCAGGATGATTTCACGGCCAGGAGTGATGAACACTTAAAGGCCGGGGCCTTTCTCCCCCTCGACCAATACTTCGCGGACTTCCTCAATTATGTGAGGTTGGCACCATTTCAACTTCCCTCGAACTCCTATCATCTACTGGCTGGGCTGAGGTATCTCTTCCTGAAGCAGATGTGGGAGGTCCCCACCCCTGTGGATATCCTTTATTTCTTCTTCCCCAAGGCCAGCCTGGATCAATGAGGACGAGGCGACATGTTCTACTATCTGACCCGCTTCCAAGATTCACTCGCAGTCAACGGACTGCCCAGCCATCCCAATGACTTCAAATATCAGTTCTTTATGTCGAATGGGTTTCACAATTGCGAATACCATTACTTCAACCGTCCTCGTAAGTTTCCTTTCTATTCTCAGCTCGCGAAATTATTATTATTTTTTATTCTTAGATTTTTCGCGTGTATACTGATTGGAGCATCATCGTGCAGCCATTTTTGTGAGGACGGCCAAATCAGAGACCCTTGGTGGTCAATATGATACCCTGGCGGGGCTTCCGCCCAGTGAGAAGGACTACCTCCAGCTCATGTCTGATGACACGATGTTGGCGTGTAAGTTAATCTCCTCAAGCCAGACTCTGGCCTTGAGGAGGACGTGGGCTACTTACACAGCAGCTCGCAAGCTGGTGCCCATCCCTGAGGGAGGCGCTGCGATCGACGGTGACGACGAGCAGGAAGAAGAGCCCGAGGTGCCACTTGTGCGAAAGAGGCGAGCTCCTGAGATCGCTCGGGAACCTGATGTGGAACAAGCTCAATCGGGGGCAGCAGTCGGTCCCTCCGGCCAAGGCAACCCTAACCTTTTCGGAACCTAGATAGGGCTGCCGCAGACCTTTGGCTAGTTAGGTTTAACCCAAACCAGCTTGTACATCGTCACCAAAATGACCCTGGCCGTAATATAACCTTCCTCCAGTGCGTAGATCGATTAGTACTATGTCACGACATGGGCCGTCCTAGGGGCACCGTAGTAGTAGACAACACCTTGTCTTTTAGGTCGGCCTTCTTTGAGGAGTATGAGACCAACCTTAGGTCGTGGCCCTCCCTTCTCGAGGGTATAGTTTCCCCAGGACTTAGACAATACGTAGATGAGTCTAGTCTTGAGGTAGAGCCTGACCCGGAACCTCCCCTAATCCAAGAAGTGGTTGACTTAGACTCTCCTTCCCCTATAGCAGTTTCGAGGCCGTAGGTCATGGAAATAGACTCCTCCTCTAGCTCGGAGGGTCGGATTTTTGTTACTTTGTATGTATTTTCTTGGTAAATTGATGAACGTATATGCATACTTAGCGCATTTCCAATTCTTTTTCAGGTGAGGAGATGGCACAGCGAGGGGAACCTGACATCCGCTCTATGTTCCAGGAAGGGAGATCTAGTGAGGGTCCCCTTGTCAAGAAAATTCAGCCCACTTCAAAGAAAACACCCCCCTCGGCCGTGACTGCTTCCAAATCCCTAGCTAAGGGGAAAGGCTCGGGATCTCTGCACGCCGCAACCCCGAAGAAGAGGGGTCCGGCTGCACCTCCTCCTCGCTTTCCCCCGACTCCTGCTCGGGACCAGGTAGCATCAGTTGGTCCTGCAGCTCCAGTAGTCCCTGTCGCCACTGTTCACATCCCCGTCAACGCCCAGGATCCGAAGCAAATTCCATACACTTTTCAGGGGACCATCTACGAGACGGTGAACTACGCGGTGGAGCATTTCTATAAGGCCAAGCCCAACGACCTGAGGGCGATCGAGGAGAGGAGCTCGGAGAACGTCATGGAATCTGCCCTAGGGATGAACCTCACAGTAAGCATTCTTCCCGACCTGACTTTTATCATTTTTCCCTGGTATGTGGCTAACTGTTTCTTTGCTTTTTGCAGGCGGTCTTGGCTCAACATCGCAACATATCTCGGGCCAGGGCCAGGAATGATGAACTCAAGGTCGAGCTCCAGACTGCTCAGGCCGCCCTGACTGCAGCCCAAGCTGCTCTCGCCGCCTCTCAATAGAGCAAACAAAGTGCCAAGGCTGCTTTGGTGGCGGCCCAAGCGGGTGAATAGGCGGCAAAGGCTGCCTTAACCACGACTCAAGAAGGCGATCAGGCGGCAAAGGCTGCCTCGGCAGCCCTTTAGGCCGAGCTTGAGGGAGCCAAGGCCAAACAACTGAAGTTCGAGGTGGCTATTCAGGAGGGGAAGAAGGCATCGAAATCCTCCATGGAGAGCATGCTGTAACACTGCTGGGCCTTCAATCAGGACGACAACTTCTCCTTCATGGCCTTCGAAGTGTGGGGGCACTACCTCGAGAAGTTCAAGGCTCGGCTACAACAAGAGCTGCAGTCTGAGACCGGGGAGGCCTCTGTCGCTGGCGAGCAGGAGATCGAGGAGGTGACGTCCTCAGAGCGGCCTGGAGGGTCTTAGATTTTATTTGCCCTTTTTTATGTTGTATATTTTTCTTTTGTGAACGTTAAGCACGAGGTTACTCTCCTCGAGACAATTTCTATATATTATTTTCAGTTATCTAAGTTTTATTTATTCCTTGATCTCTTTCTCATGCCTTATGATGTGCACGTTTAAAGCCTTAGGAAATGACCCTTAGGTCGAGATCGACATTCCTGGTCGTAACCAAAAAAGACGATTTATATCTTACCTGTTAAGTATCAGGCCCTGGACCTGGTTTTATCCGGGGGTTTTTTTTAAAATAAAAACCTAGTTCGCGTTAGTTTTATCGATACTTCGCTTTTTCTTTAGAAAAAATATTGTTAATCAATTTAACCAACTTCTAAGTTTTGGAACTTGGTCGTGTCTAGGATATTTAATTAAAAACTTAGTTCGCGTTAGTTTTATTGACACCTTGCATTTTTTTAGGAAAACACTGGTTAATCAATTTAACCAACTTCTAAGTTTCGAAACCTGGTCGTGTCCAGGATATTTCATTAAAAACTTAGTTCACGTTAGTTTTATTGACACCTCACGTTTTTTTTAGAAAAACACTGGTTAATCAATTTAACCAACTTCTAAGTTTCGGAACCTGGTCGTGTCCAGGATATTTAATTAAAATCTTAGTTCGCGTTAGTATTATTGACACCTCGCATTTTTTAGAAAAACACTGGTTAATCAATTTTACCAACTTCTAAGTTTCGGAACCTAGTCGTGTCTAGGATATTTAATTAAAAACTTAGTTCGCGTTAGTTTTATTGACACCTCAAATTTTTTAGAAAAACACTGGTTAATCAATTTTACCAACTTCTAAGTTTTGGAACCTGGTCATGGCCAGGATATTTAATTAAAAACTTAGTTCACGTTAGTTTTATTGACTCCTTGCGTTTTTTAGAAAAACACTGGTTAATCAATTTTACCAACTTCTAAGTTTCGGAACCTGGTTGTGTCCAGGATATTTGATTAAAAACTTAGTTCGCGTTAGTTACTGGTTAATCAATTGAACCAACTTCTAAGTTTCGGAACCTGGTCCTCGGGTTGTCTGCCCCCCAAGTAATCAGGAAGTGGACTTTCTGGGTTACTTTGAATTAACACGCAGATGAAATCATACAAAGATACAAATATACCATAAGCATTTTTTTTTATATATATTTCTAAAATTAAATGGATTTTATATTCGAGCCTTACATAGACAGGTGGTTTGATCACTGATAATACTTTTTCAAATGCATAGCATTCCTGGTCCGTGGTACCGTTTCTCCACTAAGTTGGGCCAATTTAAAAGTACCTTCCTGTATGATTTCCACTATTTGATAGGGCCCTTCCCAGCTCGGGCCTAAGGCACCATCTTTGGGGTCCTTGCCTACTAAAAATACCCTTTGGAGTACGAGGTCTCCTAAACCAAAGACACGCTTTTTGACCTTTGAATTAAAATAATGAGTGATTTTTTGTTGATAATGCGCGAGTCGTAGCTGTGAATCTTCTCGTTTCTCATCAATTAGGTCGAGGGACGCGCTGAGTAGTTCGTCGTTCCACTCCAGGCTAAATGTCCAAAGCCTATGTGTGGCTACCTTTGTTTCGACAGGGAGGACGACTTCACTTCCGAAAGTTAAGGAGAAAAGGGTATGCCCCGTGGAAGTTCGGTGGGAGGTCTGGTAAGCCCACAACACCTGCGGGAACTGCTCGGGCCATACTCCCTTGGCCTCATCCAACCTCTTCTTAAGGCTTGCTTTGAGGGTTTTATTCACAGCCTCGACCTGCCTGTTGGCCTATGGGTAGGCCACCGAGGAGAAGCTTTTGATTACGTCATGTCTTTCACAAAATTTGGTGAAGAGATCGCTATCGAACTGCGTCCCATTGTCTGATATAATATTTCTTGGCAATCCGAATCGACAAACAATATTATTGACCACGAAGTCGAGAACTCTTTTTGTGGTGATTGTAGCCAGGGGCTCCGCCTCCCCCCATTTTGTACAATAATCGTTGGCCACTACTGCATAGCGAACTCCTCCCTTCCCTGTGGGCAGGGCTCCAATTAAATCGATTCCCCATACCGCGAATGGCTAGGGGGATGATATCATTTTTAGCTCGAC
Source organism: Humulus lupulus (assembly GCF_963169125.1). NCBI lineage: Eukaryota > Viridiplantae > Streptophyta > Magnoliopsida > Rosales > Cannabaceae > Humulus > Humulus lupulus. The sequence continues at coordinate 85,114,221 of NC_084794.1, read as the reverse complement.
TGGAGGAGCTCGGGCGATGGTGGAAAACCGCTAGCACTTATCACACTTTTGGACATAGAAGATGGATTCCTTTGATAATGTGGGCAAAAAATACCCCTGCCGTAATATTTTCAAGGCCAAGTTTTGCCCCCCAGCGTGATACCCACAGAAGCCTTCATGCACCTCCTGCAAAATAGTTTTGGCTTCCTCTGGCAGAACACACCGTAGTAGAGGTAAGGAGTGGCCACGTCGGTACAACGTCCCGTCTATGATTGTGTACCTTGGAGCTTGATAGAGTACTCTCCTCGCGTCTTTCCGCTCGCCAGGAAATTTTCCTGTCGTAAGATACTCTATTATGGGAGTCATCCAGGTCGGTCTGATATCGATCATCTTGACCTCCATCGTGCTTTCTTCCACGCTCGGACTTTCTAAGAATTCCACTGGTACTATGCTCAGAGTCTCGACTTCTTTGGAGGTAGCGAGCCTGGCTAGAGCGTCGGCATTGGTGTTCTGCTCGCGAGGGATCTGCTCGACTAGGCTATACTCAAACTCTGATATCTCCTTCTTGACCTTGGCCAGGTAAGCTGCAATTTGGGCCCCTCGATCTTGATATTCCCCAGATACCTAGTTTACCACGAGCTGGGAATCGCTGTAGCAGTGGACAGCCTTGGCCTTCAACTCCTTTGCCACTCTAAGCCCGACCAATAGGGCTTCGTATTCGGCTTCATTGTTGGATGCCACGAACCCGAACCGCAGCGCAGAGTTGAAATGATGCCCTTTTGGGGAATTAAGATGATCCCAGCTCCGGACCCGTTCTCATTAGATGACCCGTCTACGAAGATTCTCCATAATTCCCACACTGGTTCTCTCAAGGGCTCTTCCTGGAATCCAGTGCATTCAACCATGAAATCAGCCAAGGCTTGGCTTTTTATTGTAGTTCGGGGTATATATATTATCTCGAACTGGCTGAGCTCGACCGCCCATTTCAACAAATGTCCCGATGTCTCAGGTTTCTGCGACACCTGCCTTAAAGGCTGATCGGTCATCACGTGGATTGAATGGGATTGGAAATATGGCCTAAGCTTCTTGGAAGTCGTAATAAGGCAGAACACCATCTTTTCCATTAGAGGATACCGAGATTCTGCTCTGAGAAGTCTTTTGCTTATATAATATACTGGCTTTTGAACTCGGTCCTCCTCCCGGACCAACACGGCGCTGGCCGCATTTTCGGTTGCGGCTAAATAGAGAAAAAGGGGCTCTCCTGTCGTTGGTTTAGATAACAATGGTGGCTCGACCAAATGTGTCTTCAGGTCGATGAAAGCCTGCTCGCACTCCTCAGTCCACTTGAACTTTTTGTTCCCCCGAAGCAAGTTGTAGAATGGCAAACACTTATCGGTGGATTTAGAAATAAACCGATTGAGGGCCGCCACCCTTCCTGTCAGACTCTGGACATCTTTATGCGACCTGGGCGAAGGCATCTCTAACAACGATCTAATTTTGTCCGGGTTCACCTCTATCCCCCTGGTGTTGACTATGAATCCCATGAATTTTCCTGATGCCACTCCGAAAGTACATTTATGGGGGTTTAGCCTCATATTATACTTTCTTAGAATTTCAAAACATTCCTTCAGATCGGAGACATGGTTATCGGCAGTCTTTGACTTGACTAGCATATCATCAACATACACTTCCATGTGTTTTTTCGATCTGATCGTCGAACATTCTGTTGACCAACCTCTGGTAGGTCGCCCCAACGTTTTTCAGCCCGAAGGGCATGACTTTATAGCAGTACACGTTGGTTGGAGTCATGAAGCTAGTATGTTCCTGGTCCGCAGGCTTCATGGCGATCTGGTTATATCCAGAGTATGCATCCATGAAGGACATGAGCTCATGCCCAGCGGTGGCGTCCACCAACTGGTCAATCCTTGAGACAGACTTTATTTAGATTGGAGAAATCGATGCAGGTTTGCCATTTTCCATTTGTCTTTGGGACCAGGATAGGATTGGCGACCCAAATCGGATACTTAGCCTCGCGAATAAAGCCGCACTTTAAAAACCTAGCTACTTCTTCCTCCAGTGCCTCAGCTCGGGTCGTATCCAGACACCTCTATTTTTGGGATTTCGCAGGCATGCTTTTTTCCAAATTTAGCATATGCATGATGACACTCGGGTTGATTCCTATCATGTCTTCATGGGACCAAGCGAAAATGTCTAGATTTTCTTGTAAAAAAGTTACCAGCTCCGCCTTTCTTTCGGTGTCAAGATTTTTCCCGAGCTTAACAACCCTCGAAGCATCTTTGGGATCAATGTTTACTTCTTCGAGGTCTTCAATAGCTTGGAGCTCAGATCTACCTTCACCCATTCAGGGATCAATATCCTCACTCGGGGTGGCTCCTCTGGAACTGACTGGCTGAGGTTCTTCCATCCCAGGATTATCTCTGACTTCCTGAGATTCCCCTCCTCGATCCTGCACGGCCATCATCTGCTGCCCGGGTTGTGATTTTCCCTTCATGGAAATGCTATAGCATTCCCTAGTAGCGAGTTGATCGCCTCAAACAGTACATATTCCCATGGATGAAGGGAATTTTATCGCGAGGTGGCGGACGGAAGTTATAGCTTCGAATGCCATCAGCGTGGGCCTACCCAAAATTGCATTGTATGTAGTCGGACAATCCACGACCACAAATTCAAGTAGCTTAGTAACAGTTCGTGGTCCTTCACCTAGGGTTATCACCAACTCGATCGTTTCAATAGCTGTCGAACCTTCTCCGGTAAGCCCGTACAACATCATGGAGGTTGCCTTTAGTTCGGCCACAGACAATCCCATTTTCTCCAATGTGGACCTAAATAGCAGGTTCACAGAGATCCCGTTGTTGACCAAGGTCTGCCTAACTCTTCGATTGGCGAGCTAGACGGTTATGACGAGAGGGTCGTTATGCGGGAACTGGACATGACTAACGTCTTCTTCAGTAAAACTGATCGGTTGTTTCTCCAATCATTGCTGTTTAGACAAACGCTACTCCGGGATGAACTCAACTCCATTGTGAGACCTTAGCTCATTGACATACTTCTTCTGGGGATTTCTGCTTGTGCCTGCTAGATGAGGGCCTATTTATCCCTCTATTATCGGAGGAGGGGTGTCCTGACTCACCTGGGCTCCGGTCTGATTTGCGGGGCTTTTGAAGCTGATTGAATGTTTTGCCCAGCGGGCTGATTAGGAGTGACTCGATTCCGGGCATACTGAGCTAGGGGCCTGGCCCTGATGAATGTCTCGATCTCATCTTTCAAATGCCTGCAGTCATTGGTGTTGTGACCGATGTCATTGTGGAATCAAATTTTTTTTGAAGGGTCTTTCTTTGCCCTTTGATTTTTTAGAGGCTTCGGCTTCTTCCACAGAAGACAGGCAGAGTTTGTCAAGAAGATGCGCTCCCTGGTATCCGTGAGGTCGGCGTAAATCACGTAGATTGGTTTGAATTTCTCCATGGGCTTATTTTTCTTTGATCCAATCTGGCCGCCTTCGCCATTTCCCTTCCTCTTGCTTCCTCCCCCGTGGTTATTCTGGGTAACGGTTTGAGCCGTAGTTGCCACGTCCGTTACCTCTCCAACGGGCTGGGCAGGGACTTGGCTGGTTCTTGCGACCGAAGCTCGCGCCTCTTCCAGGTTGATCCATTTCTGAGCCTTGTTCAGGAACTCGTCCACTATGTTGATGCCTTTTCTTTGGATCTCTTTCCACAGGTCGCTTCCGACAAGGATTCCTGTTCTCATCGCCATAAGCCTAGAGCTTTCATCTGCGTCTCTAGCTCGCACAGCGATGTTGGCTAACCTACTCAAGTAAGCCTTCAGAGGCTCTCCAGGTTGCTACTTTACGTTTGCTAGGGAGTCTGCCTTTATCCGAGCTACTTGAGAAGCCCAGAATGCCCTCTTGAAGTCAGCGGAGAAGCTCTTCCACGAGCTGATAGAATGCTTCTTGTATTGTTTGAACCATTGCCTGGCTGGTCCGACCAGAGTCGAAGGGAATACTAAGCATCTTAAATCGGGTCAGATGTTATGGGCCATCATTAGGGTATTGAACATCCCCAAGTGGTCAGACGGATCTCCATCTCCGTTGAATTTTGATAAATGGGGCATCCTGAAACTTGATGGGTATGGTGTTGCTGCGATGTTGGGGGCGAAAAGCTCGAGCTCATCCCCTGAGTCGCACTCATCTTTTTCCTTTTTTGATAGGAGTCTTTTCATCAGTTCCTCCATCTGGGCCAGCCTCTCGAGGGTTGGGTCCTTGGTTCCCTGTGGTTGTTCAACAGCTCCATTCGATCGTACGCATTTGACGGGTTATTGTCCCTCCAAGTTTGATCTTGGTTTGGTGGGGCATTCCCATTGTCGCGTACTTCGGAAGGACTTCCCTTGTAGTGAGTGTCGCTGACTCCATCGCGAGACGGATTGGTCCTTTGTGAGTTTAGGCGATCTCGTAGATCGGTATGCGGGTCAACCCGAGGGTTTTGAGCTGAACTCAGTTGATTCCTCAGATCTGCGTTGGTCCTACCACTTCGACGATCCTCCGTCCAATAACTTCCATTAGAGAAGCTCAGTGCTTGGGGTCGAGGATGAGGATCTGGAGCATTCCCGCGTGCTCGTGGGACATGAGCAAGGGTAGCGGGAGGAGGATTCCTCTTGCTGTTTCCGTAGGCAGGGATGTCTCGAGCAGAAAAAGGTGGGGATGGATGCTTGATCAGCGATGGAGGGTGTCTGATCGGTGAAGCAATTCTCATTCCATCAGGTCAGATCAAACTAGCTCGCGGTTGCTCTGCTCCACCATTTCTGGTTCCCTGTGCATGGCGATCTGATCGCGGTATAGGGAAATCGGTCGGGACATGATGTCTTTGCGAGTTGGTCCTTGACCGCCTGCGTGGGTTGCCATGGGCGTTCGACGGTGGCGTTGAACTCAGAGTCAAGGTTCTGACCGACCGGCTGACTTGTTGGTGATCCCTGGAAAAACCACCAAACGAGGTTTCTTAGTGATTGGGCGACACGGGAGTAGAACTTGGAGTTGAGGTTCTAACCGATCGACTTGGCCTGGGTCGACTATCCCGACGAGACTTACGAGTCCCGCCTTGCCTCTTTTCGACGTTAACTTCGGTTGCGAGAGGGGGTAGTCGAGCCAAGACTTCCTCAATTTTCTTATTTGCCTTGGCTAGATGGTTCCTCAACTGCATGTTCTCCATCTCTACCGCAGTCAAGTAATCCGGGTTCGGATTCGACGGTAGAGGTGCTGAACTTCCAGTGTCTCCGTGGCCCATCAGTTGTTTTCCCGATCGCTGCTAGATCTTCGGGCTTTGTTCGTCAGAAATAGTGGTATGGTGAGCCTCCTGCCCACCATGCTGATCCGTTTCGTTACTGTGCCTTGAACGAGTGACCACCATGATGAAATTTTTCTTGAATCTTTTTCAATGGTACTAATTCGTAGCTCTTAATGAAAGCACCAAATTTTTGACGCGGTTTTTCGCAAACAGTGTATTACGAAAATTAGCTAGAATAAACTAGTGCTTAAGGGTAAACCGTAAGGAGAATAATCACTCTTCAAGCTACTTAAAATGATATAGTGAGAACACTCATTCCTTTTTACGTGGTTCGGAGGTTAAAATCTCCCTAGTCCACGAGTCAATATTATTACTGTATGTCTCTCTCTATTTTGACAGAATATTTGCATTACACAGAGAAAACCCAACCCCTTTTCTATCCAAGGTCTTGGTATTTATAGGAGAATGATCCCTGGGTAGGTGTTGGGGTCATCCCGTGATCCCTTGATCCCTCACATCATCTCTGTGACACTAATGAATAACATTTACATTTTCTATTGAAGTGTGGTCTAATCATTAGGTAAAATGGATCATGGATCGCATGGTCTAAATCAGGCGTGTGATGTCTGATCATGCACGTTTATATTGTGTATCCAGGAATTAGGGAGTAAACAGACACGTGATGTCTGTTTATGCACGTTTATATTGCGTGGTCAACTTTATAAAGATCCTGGGGTACGTCAGACCTCTGGCGTACCACGAGCTAGCGTAACGTCAGCTTGTGCCTTTTGATGTTGTACTCCACAAATGGTTCTAGGCAGTATGTTTCTTTGAACTCATTAGCTCGAGCTATTTGTCTAGGGAATCTTGCTAAATTCCTCCGGATGAACAGCGAACACGTGGAACATCGATTATGGCCTTTTGCTAGCCAAATGTACTCGAGCTGCCTAAAAAGGTACGTGCTGATTTTCAGGGCGTACAAGATGAGATAGCGGATATACTGAAGGATGTTTAAGCTGAAGATGACACTCCTACTAGAAACTATAATGATCCTCCCCAAGATGATGTTCAACATCGCGATAAGTATGACAATTTATTCAAGGAGATGTCAAGTGAACTGTACCCGAGTTGTAGAAAGTATTCCGTGTTGAACTTTTTGGTGAAGCTAATGCATCTGAAAGTTATTAGCAAGTGAAACAATCATTACTTTGATGGTTTGCTGGAATTGTTAGTCGATGCTATGCCCGACGGAACAATTTTACCTAAGTCTAACTATGAGGCGAAGGCAAAGTTGCGGAGTATTGGATTGGGATATGAGTCCATCGATGCTTGCAAGCATGATTGCGCACTGTTTTGGAAGGAGAATACGAATTTGGAATTCTTTCCGGTTTGTGGTGAGTGTTGTTGGCAAGATAATCGTGGGAACGGGAAGAAAGTGGCTCATAAGGTAATGCAGTACTTTCCGTTGTCGCTGAGATTGAAAAGGTTGTACAGTTCGAGATATACTGCAGATGATATGAGATGGCACTATTCTAAAAGGCCAAAGGAAGATGGTGTGATGAGGTACCCCACTGACCAATAAGGCATGGAAGCACCTTGATGAGTTGTAACCATCTTTCGCAGTCGAACCTCGAAATGTTAGGCTTGGGTTGGCTACAGATGGTTTCAATCCTTTTGAGAACATGAGCAACTCTTACAACATGTGGCCTGTGATATTTGTCCTATACAACTTGCTGCCGTGGAAGTGCATGAAACCACAATCATTAATGTTGTCTATTCTAATTCTAGGTCCTTCTTCACCTGGAAAAGATATTGATGTCTATATGAGAACTTTGCTTGACGAGTTGAAGGAGTTATGGGTGAATGGTGTCGAAACACGAGATGCATACAATAGTACCTTATTCAATATGTGTGCAACAATCTTGTGGACCATTAACGACTACCCAACTTATGCTATGATGTCTGGGTGGAGCACAAAAGGGTATAAGGCGTTCCCCGCATGTATTGAAGAAACTCCCTCTGTAGGGATTAGAAGTAAAATTTCATACATTGACCATAGAAGGTTTCTTGATATGGATCATGAATGGAGGAGTAAACGAGGACTATTCGACGGTAACAAGGAACTCAGGCCACCACCGAAAGATTACTCTGGTGATGATGTGTTGAAGCGATTAGAGAATTTGCAGATTAGACAACCTGGGAAACACAAAGAATTTGGTGGTGTGAAATGCAAAAAGGGCTCAAGCTGAACTTAATTGGTCGAAGAAGAGCATATTTTTCGAGCTTGATTATTGGAAGGAATTATTGCTAAGGCATAACTTGGACGTAATGCACATTGAGAAGAATGTTTGCAATAGTGTCTTCGGATCTTTGTTGAAATTAGAGGGAAAATCTAAAGACACTGACAAGGCAAGACTTGATCTAGCAAACATGAAAATTAGGGAAAAACTCCACCTTCGCAAAGAGGGAAACGAGTGGAAGAAACCGCACGCCAGTTACACCCTCAGTGTCCCAGAGCGTCGAGTTTTCTGTGAATTTGTAAAGTCAGTTGAATTCCCAGACGGTTTTGCTGCAAACCTTTCAAAGAATGTCAATGTCAATGATGGCAAGATAATTAGGCTGAAATCACATGATTGCCACGTGTTTTTTTAGCAGTTGTTGCCCGCCGCAATTAGATCATTTTTTGTTCTTGAATTTCGGAAGCCAATTATTGAGTCGTGCAGTTTTTTCAAAAATCTTTGTTCACAGACTTTGAATGTGAAAGACCTTGAGAAGATGGAGACGGACATTATCACTATTTTATGCAAGTTGGAAATGATTTTTCCTCCTGCATTTTTTGACATTATGGTGCATTTGGTATTGGAGACAATTATTGGCGGTCCCGTGCACTTTAGGTGGATATTTCCCATTGAACGTTCAATGGAAGTTTATAAACAGTATGTAAGAAATCGCGCACATTCGGAAGGTTCAATTGCAGAAGCTTACGTGGTGAACGAGGCCTTAACCTTTTGTTCAATGTACCTCGGGGGGGGGGGGGGTTGAGTCTTGATTCAATCGACCTGAGAGGAATGACGATCGTGTTGAATCCCAACCAAATCGGGAATATTCTATTTATAAGGCTTTTGGTAAGAAATCAAGTATGCTCCTCAATCCGCAGATAAAGCAAAAGGCTGAGTGGTATATCTTGAACAATTGTGCCAAAATTAAGGAGTACCTTAGGTGTGTTTTCTAGTCTTTTTCAATAAATTTGTTTGGTTTATATACCGGGTAAATGAAAAAATCATATCATTGTTGTTCGTTTGTAGTGAGCATATGGATGAATTAAGAAGACGGGGGGCTCGAATCTTGAAGTTCGACAAGAAGCTGGGTTTTCTCAGTGGTTGAAAGAACGAGTAAGTATATTATTCAATTCTTTTCTAAAACCACACTTAATCAATCCAAAACTAACTTTCAATGTTAATATTGATAGGTGAACGGTTTGCATGAGTTCACAACTACTGAAGTTAATAATTAATTGTATGCTCTCGCAAACAAATCAAGCGGCACTGTGTTATCTTATCTAGGGATGATAGTGAATGGTGTCAAATTTGTGATTCATGGTCGTGATATGAAGCTTAAAACACAAAATTGCGGTGTTATGGTGCCAAGTGAGGAAGAAGTGAACTACTATGGAGTTTTGGAAGAAGTACTTGAATTGTCCTACTAGATGGGTTACAGTGTTTTCCTATTCAAGTGTAGATTGTTCAATACAAGTGGAATTAAAGTAGAATCCAATTTTATGAGCGTATATGTCAAGGAAGAATGTTATAAAGATGATCATTTCGTTCTCGCATATTAAGCGAAGTTGGTGTATTATATTCGAGATGTGAAAAATGGGAATGATTGGAGGCTCGTTAATGAATACATTCCGAGGAATTCATGGGATTTCTCAAATTTCGATGTTGATGATACTGAGACCACAAATGATATACCAATATTGCAAGAAGTTAATTCGTCTTCATTTCATTTATGGGTAGAACTTCCAATTTTTTATAATCTTCAGTATGATCGGATTGATGTCAATCCCACTGAAGTGTACAACGTCGATGATTTGGTAGGCGAAGGTTCAAATGAATTTGTTGTCGATGATGAAGCTGAATTTGAAGACGACACGTTGGCCGAGTATGAAGACGATGAGGATGACGACAATGTTCTAGTCGATAGTGATAGTGATAGTGGTGTTCGTAATGATGTTGTAGTTAGTGATGATGAGGATAGTGATATGTAATTTGAACAAATATTTGTAACTTTTTATTTAATTCTATGAAAACATTATTTATTATCATTAATTAATGATAGTATCAGATATACGTACACATGCACCTAGTGGATGACTTGGGGATAGTCAATGTATTCATGTACTGCTCCTCATTTTTTCAAAATGTTTGAGAAACATCTTGAAAAAATGCGGAGAAGTACATGACTGCTTACTATCTCCAAGGGATCCACTAGTTCAGAATATGGTAGGTTGGGAAAGACCATAAGTAATAAAATGTTAATTTTATAACAAAAAATAATAAAGATGCACCTAGTGGATGCCTTGGGGATAGCCAATGTATTCATGTACTGCTCCTCATTTTTTCAAGATGTTTGAGAAACATCTTGAAAAAATGCAAAGAAGTACATGACTGCTTACTATCTCCAAGGGATCCACTAGGTTGGAATAGGGTAGGTTGGGAAAGACCATACGTAATAAAATGTTAATTTTATAACAAAAAGCAATAGACATACATAATTTGAATTAGTTAATTAATGAATATTTTAATATAGAATGACCGAACCAAGTAATGTCACTGGTGGTGGCTCCAAGAGGGGCAGGGGAGCTTATTACGGTGCCAATATCGAGAAGGAGCTGGCCACCAAAAAAGTTAGCCATCTGAAAGTAGAGTTTGATGCACAAATTGGAAAAGCTATTCAAATGTACGACAAGTGGTTCAACAATGCCATGGCTTGTTATATGCATGACACCGTACCCCCAACTACACTAGCTTGGGAACAAGTAACGCTAGCTGATCTCCAAGTTATTCGGCATAGGTTATCTGTAAGCATTTTTAAAATTTTTATAACTCACTATTAATTATTTTTTCTATCTTCATAATATTTTAACAAATTCCAAATTTAATTGTGATTTTAGGACAAATTCATTTATCCACAAGTCAATCTAGTAATCCACGATGCTATGGTAAGAAAAATGCAAAAGCATATGAGTGATTGGCGCCACACAATGAAGAAACACCGAGTACAGGTTGGAGGTGAGGTGGACAACGAGAGAGCGAAGTCAAAACCTTTTGGGTAGATTAGTTCTTCTGATTGGGCAATTCTATGCGATTTTTGGGCTTCTGAATCTCAGCAAGTATACCTTAGTTTTTACATTAATGTTTAATTATAAAATTACAATTTAGATTAATGAGTATTATTTTCTGTTTGAAGCGTATATCGAAGATAAATAAAGAAGCTCGAGCAAAAATGACCATATCAGGAGGACACGGTTCCAAATCCATCGTTGCCCATGTTTATGACCACGTAAATTATAATAACCTATATCTTTACAGTTACAAAAATATTATAAAGGTAACAATATTTAAATAATTTGTTTTTTTAGATCGACCCGTCTACTGGCCAGCTTCCAAGCATGATCGACACATTCGAGCACCTCTATAAGAAGAATGATAAGTGGATTAGCGATGAAGCAACAACAAAACATGCAAGTTGCCTAACCTTAACTAATTTATGATCATTTAACTTTAAAAAAGTTTAGTAAATAATTAATAAATATTAATTATTAATTGGTTGGTGTCAATTAGTAATTACTTTTTACTTATTAATTAAATTTTTAACAATTAAATCTTTATAATCTATGTGTCAATATTTTTATAATTAATGATTGTGAACTAAGATAAAAAAAAAAGAACGTTACTAATGTTGTCCCCATATCAGGGAGCTTATGGACTAAGTTAGTTTGTTCATGAAAATCCATATCTAAATCATAAACATGCAAATATTGTTGATGTATATGTTTAGAGACATAAATTCCCCATTAATGGAATTAACTGCTCTTACTGTATATATCAACAATATCTTCATTATTGTGATTTAGATATGAATTTTCATGACCAAATTAACTTTAGCTCATTTGCTCCCTGATATAGGAACAAAATTAATTACATTCTTTTCCAATCAATGGTATGCAGTCATTAATGATAAGATGTTGGCAGATAGATAATAACTTTATACTTTTATGTAGTTATATTAAAAATTTCTAAGTTAGGTTTTCAAATAATGTTATATTGGAATGTGATATATGTGTTTTTTTATTGTGCAGACTAAGATGACCGAGCGTCGAGCATCGCAGAGTACGACCCTTGTATCATCTGCTGCTTCTTGTGTCAGCGATAATGTCGACAGTCAGTTCCTGCCTAATATGGATATTGTCACGGATGTCCTTGTGCCCCACTCGCGATATAAGAAAGGGTTTGGGGGGGGGGGGGGGGGGGGGTTGCCTAGGTTGAGGGAAATTGGCGCAAAGAGGGCATCATCTTCATCAACTTCTCAAATACCTGAAGTGGACACCATTTTGCAGTAAACTCAGGACATTATACAGGAAAATCAGAACCTAAAGAAGTATACGACTAAACTTGAGAGTCATCAACGACATCAAGATGTACTCCTCAGTGCTTTGTTGAAGCAGGTTGGTGTATTGGCTCCTGGTTTTACTGTCGACTTACCAGAAGAGGATCCGAACGAGGACGATGGTCCAGGTAACGATGATGCTCACGGGGGCGGGGATGATGAGGAGGACAATACACATTTGTAGAACTTTTTTATTTATTTAAAGTTTAATTGATTAGAAATTTAATTTACTAAACTACTTTTATACTTTCATGTTTGGTAGAGACAATAAACATTAATTGTTATAAAATATTTTTTATTTATTTATAAAATCTAAATTTTTATTTTATTTCTAATTAAATAATATTACTAAAAAATTAAATAATTATTAAAATATTAAAATCAAAATTTATTAATTAATATTAATATATTGAAAATAAAATTAGTAATATTATAAAAAATAATTTTACGCACAAAATTATGTCGGTAAAAGTCTCAACCTTTACCGGCGCAAAAAAGCGTCGCTTACAGATATCCACCTTTGCTGGCGCAATATTGCGCCACTAAAAACAACAACTTTTCCGAAAAGTGTTTTTCACAATCCCGTGGCAAATTTTTTCGTCGGGGCATCCGTATTTTTCCCAAGTCAGTTTTGCGTCGCTAAAAGATACTTTTGCTGGCGCAGTACGTTTTGCATCGACAAAAGTCCCATTATCGATAGATGTACGCCGTTACTTTTCGCCGACGCAAAAGCGCGTCGGGAAAGCCTAGAGGGCTTTTGCCGACGCAAAACGTGACTTTTGCCAGCTCAAATTTGCGCTGGAAAAAGTCCCGTTTTTTGTAGTGCTAGGAGTTCATATTGCCAATTTGTAATGTTTTTTCCCTATTAGTTTTGTAAATATATGACATTATTTTGTAATAGGCAAGTAATCTTCCATGTTGTAAGAAGTTCTATCAGGAAAATAACCTTTAGCTGTCCTTGCTTTAATTTTTAAGAAATCAAGTTCAGCTCAAGTCCAAATTGATCAAGTATAATATTCATAGTCTTGTCTGTATTAAGCTGTTGGCTGGTTCTATTCTTAATCCAGTTGAACGTGAGACTAATTTAACCTATCCACTTCTCTAAGTAGAGTCATTGTCATCCCTAGCCTGTATTGTAATAACCGGAATATATTATTTATTTATTTTGTTTTATTATGTAAAAGTTATTTGTGAATTAATTTTATTTAAGTGTATGAGTAATAATTAAAATAATAATTGGTGAATATTATTTTAATTAAAGAAATGTGAGTTGATCGCTTTAGACCATAGTTTGAGACTTAGATGTAAAATAAATATAAAGTTGAGAAATATCTATTTTACTAGCTAGATTTAAGTTGAATAATTATAGAAGGGCCCTAGAATATTCCTAGAATATTATTTGGGTCACAAGAGAATTTTGGGAAATTTTTAAAGAATTTTAGTATATGATTTTATGTGTTTGGACCCACATAAAATCATAGAATTATTTTAGACTATGATTTTGTGATTTATTCACTAAGAGTCTATAAATAATTCAAGTGAAATTTTATGAGATTAAAATCCTGATTTTATGTTGAAATGACTCACATAAAATCATAGACATAAGTTTAAACTAAAGTTGCATTATTTGATGCTTAGACCATAGTTTATATTTAATTATTTTTAAGCTATGGTTTTAATGCATTATTTTGGATAAAATTCAAAGAGTGTTTTGGCTGGGCATAGAGCCAAGTTTTAGTAAGAGGTTGAGTCCCTAAAAGGATGGGGATATGGTACCTTTACATGTAACACTTCAACACATGTTTTTTTTCTTCTCTAGTAAGTGTTCAGCCAAACACACACAGTTGGTGGGAAAAATCTTTTGAAATGGTCATGGGAAGTTATTAGAGGTTGGATGAGAGAAAATTAGAGTCATTCTCTCATTTACATCTAACCATATTCAAAATCTTAGAGAGTGACCGAGAGAGAGAAGAATAACCCTTAGTGTTCTTGTAGTGTTCGTACAGTACATGTCCAAGAAGAAAGAAGCAAGGTGAGTTATTTATTTGGTTTCCATTGAGTTACAGACCTTGAACAAGTTCTTAGAGTCTCTTAATCTCTTGTAGAAGGAAGCAAAGGAAAGGAGAGTTGTTCTTGGAAGTTTCGGTACAAGAGCGGTCCGAAAAGCAAACTTGTGTAAGTGTCAACTTTGCTTTATTATTCTCTTAGATTTTGAGTATGGTACTCATGTGGAATGGTTTGGTTGTGTTCATAGCATTGGGGACTAAAGAAAAGAGAAGAAGAAACAACCAAGAACCAGCCACAATAAGAGGTACAAACCCATAGTTTTCCTTCGTAGTTTTTACGGTTCCGATTTCGTTTTCATTTCTTAAGAATTGATGGTCATGGTGGTGTTGAGGGTGATGCCGTGGCTGTCATGGCGAGGGGCCTTAGGTTCGAACAAGGCTTGGGATAGCGTAAGAAGGCTGACCGTGCATATGGAGAGACCATCTTTGGTGGTCACATGCATGTGCATGCATGCATTCAGCTTGTTACTAGTGGTTACAAATTGGTAACCAAAGGGACCAAAATGGTAGTTGGTCCCGAAACTTTAGAATATTAGCGCGAGGCTCGGGATTAGATACCCCAAAGTTTAAGATCTGATTTTTTTTTAGAGTCGGGGTTAGAAATTCTCTAAGTAATATCCAAGTTTATTAATTTACGAGCAAGACTCGAAAATTATTACTTAAGCTTCAAGAAAAGTTCTAGGTTCAGGAATTAGTTCCAACATTTAGATTTGATGACTTAAAACCTACGAAATATTTTCAAGGACTTAGAAAATAATTTATGAAGTACAATTTTATCCTTTTAAGCCTTAAAGATCAAGAAGTGGGCTTGGGGCTCGAGAATTGTATCAGAATATTGAATTTTAAGAAATAATTTTAGTTTTGACTTGAAATTTCGGACATAGTCTAAGATAGAATTATTATTGGAAATAATAATTTTCTAAATAGAGTACAGGATTTTAAGAGGGGTATTATGTTCATTTTACCCCCAAGGGCTCAGGTTTGGGCCAGGGTTGGGAATTTCAATTTTTGATTTTTAAATTCCCATATCTACATTTAAAATCATGGTAAGGCGTGAACTAAGACATATTGTCCCAATATAATATAGGGTCTAAACGCGATCGGAAATACTCACAAAGACATAATTCACGAAAGCTAAGGATAAGAGGTAAGGAAGTATACACCAAGAGTAACTTAGCTTGACTGTGATTTCAGTGAATTGCTTGCAAGTTTGTATGCTGCCAGTTAAATTTTAGTTGCTATATATATGTGTGTGATTAACCCATCTATTAGGGTTAAATGCACTTAGTTCAGTAAAGTTATTGTAGGTGCAATATGTGAGATATTTGTGATTGCCAAGGAAAACCCTGTGAGGGTGGGTCCCATACAGTCGTAAAGTGGGGTTAGCCACTAAGTAGGTAAAGTCATTGTGTTTTAGTAGAGTGTACCCCTTTGGTACGTGAGGTAAGTTCTCTCTGGGTTGTGGAGGCCACACGGGGATCATGACCCCATTGATAATTCGATGGCTCAGTTATATGTTCTCAGTATATTACGCAATACTTTGATTTATGTGAATGTTCTAGACGTGTTGCTCAGTTTACAATTTCTAGTTGTGCATTACTGTTATGTAAAGTTGTTTTGATAGTAGAATCATAAGTTGTAGCTAGCTTCCTTACTGAGCAGTGTAGCTCATCGGTTATTATGTGTGTGTAGGTAAGGGAAAAGCGGTTGTCAGGGTTCTCTTAAGTCTTCCGCTGAGTCCAGTAACAGTTTTATCAATTTCATGTTTACTAGTTTTATTTAAACAAGGCCCTATGACCATAGATAATTTCTTAAGTTACATTTAACTATGTTTTGTTTTTAAAACTATGGGATCCCATCCAAACACTGTTTTATTTCAAATTACTCTAATGTAAAATTTTCTAAAGTTTGCTTTAAGTTTATTTAGTTCTTAATGTCCAATTTTTACCAAAGTTGAACGTAAGGGTCCAGTTGACCTCGTATAGTCATTGTCGTATTTCAGTGGGTTTAGTTAAGAAAATTTGGGTCGTTACATGTATAAATTGGAAAACCCAGAACTTGATTTGCACGAGAAAAGAAGATTGTATAATCAGTTTAGCAAATTTAACACTACTTGACTAGTTTTGAGAATCATGGCATGGAAAGTGTTTATTGTGTCTTGGGGATACTAGTTTTGGCATCAGCAATGGGGTAAAAGAGTGATGGTCATGAGTGATGATACAAAATGTTACTACCCAGAAATCTACAATTTTGGGGACTCGAATTTGGACACAGGAGAAAATAAGTCATTTGAACAGCTTTTACTTGTTGCGCTGAGACCTTGGACTTACCATACCTCAGTGCATATTTGGATTCTATAGGCACAAGTTCAGTCATGAGGAAAACTTTGCTATAGGGGGTTCATCCATTGTGCCTAGTGATTGCAGTCATTTTTATCTTGGTATTTAAGTTTTACAATTCATGCAGTAAAAACCTCACACCAGGTCATTTGATAATGATGAATACACGATTGTCGTGAGTAACAAGTATTTAATAAACTTATCTAATTGTGAAGTGATTCAAATCTGTTGTAGCAATTGAATCATATGATCATGGGGGATATTGCTTCTGATTTCAAAAGATCACATGCCAGGGATTAGGGACTTCCCTATGGCTTTGTACATATTTGGTATTGGCCAAAATGATCTTGCATTTGCTTTTTAGAACATGTCAACAAACCGGTAAGCGCAACCATACCCAACATCATTAATAATTCTCTCAAAATATCCAAGTAAGCATTAAATACTTGATCTAAAATGAACATTTACTAATGGGGTTGGTTTTCTTCTCTTGTTATAGAAACCTTTCAATCGAAGAAAGACATTGCCGAATGATCAACACGACTGTGTTGCATCCCAGAATGAAGTGGCAAAGGACTTCAACAAGTAGCTTAAGGACGAATTGAAAAGGAAATAGTTTCCCTTTAATGCTAAATCACATTCTAGTTTTGACATGACAAACTCTGTGGCAGGTTTCGATTGAGCCTATCAACTTTTGTTGGGGTAGTTTCATCTGTTAAGTGTAACTAGCATTAATGGAACCATAGTAAAAGTTCTTAGCTCTGTGTGTGCTAATCCATGAGAACACATCATGTACTATGGCAATGGAATGCAACCGTGCACTACACTGAGGCAGCCAACGAGTGGATCTGCATCGTTAATGGCTTGGTGTCTGACTTGTTAGAATAGATTAGTTAGTCATAACTGTATATTAACAGATGTTTGTTAGTTGTTAATTTAGTTATATTTATGTTCTAACTTTGATTAGCTTTTCCAGCTTCTTTTTCGCTCCTTCATTTTGTACAGTCATTCATTTGATATAAATAAAGTCTTTTGAGGTTCTGATCAAGATTAGATTGGAGCTCTTTTTCACTACTTTCCAATAGTCTTAACTTTGTATTAGACCATTCTTGATCCTACTTTCTTCTTGTGGACGCTTCCTGCTCCTGCTCTACTTTCTCATGGCGAATCCTGATGATTCTCGCATAGCTCCTTCCGTCACAACACCATTTGCTTCAACGAATATCACTTCCATTACATCACAACAACATTACAACATAACAACAGTAGTTCATGGCCTTGTCTCAAGCCCTCAATCATGTTCTTCCAGTCAAGCTCGATTGATTGAACTTTCTCCTCTGGTGTGCGCAGATGGAAAATGTCATCCTCACCAACAGCATCGATGAATTTCTTGATGGAACAAATGCAGCACCCGATCAGACTATTGCTGGAACTACTGGTCTCAATCCGGCATTTGTTGAATGATGAAGGAAAAATTGTCTCATACTTTCTTGGATCTTCTCCTCTCTTTCCGCAGAGATCGTGGCTTACATCGTCGATCATACTACTAATGCCACGACCTAGATTGCTCTCCAACAAATTTACTCATCTTTTTCCATTGTTCGTATAATGCAACTTCGGCTACAGTTGAAATCACTCAAGAAAGGTTGTCTGTCTATGCTGGATTATACTCTCAAGGTCAAGAACTTAACTGACCCATTTGATGCCATTTATGAGAAAGTCTCATATCAAGATCAGGTTCTCTATCTTTTAGCTGGTCTCAGCTCCAAATGCAATGCTTTTTTTGTCTCTGTTACATCCAAGACTAATCCCCTTACATTTGAGCAAGTCACAAGTCTTCTTCTTATTCACGAGTCTTGACTTGAGCACCAAAACTATGTGGATGAGTCTACTGCCATTGCCGCCAATGTTGCTTATCGTCAACAGGAACCACAAAGAAATCAATCTTGGAATCGATTCTCCAATGCTCGTGCTTTTCCTAATGTACCAACTAGATGTACCTTCTCCAATGCACACACTAATCGAAGTTTTTCTACTGCTCGTGTCCCTGTCAATGGCTTCAAAGTCATATGTCAGCTCTGTTTAAGACCAGGGCACAATGTTTTCATGTGCTATCATTGATTTGACCCGAATTTGCTTGCTCCCACTTCTCAATCTCAAGAACAACCTCAGACTGCACCTCCAATGCAAGCTATGATAACCAACTCTTCCACTGTAGCAGATGATTCTTGGCTGCTTGACTCAAGTGCCTCTCATCATCTTACACCATCTCTCACTAATGTTGATTCCCCAACTCCCTACTCGAGTCCTAAAAATGTAACAGTTGGTAACAGTTAGAAACCCTCTATCTCTTCCATTGGTAATTCCTATATTCATACTCATCAATCTTCTTTTCAATTAAACAAATTTTATCATATTCCCCAATTATCTTCTAATCTACTTTTTGTTTCTAAGTTATGTCTTGATAATAGTGTGTTTCTTGAATTTCATGCTCATGATTTCTATATCAAGGACCTTCATATGAAGAGAATTCTACACAAGGGTATTCTTGGTCGTGGGTTATACACTCTACAAGCAGTGTCTTCACTCAAAGACTGTCCACCTCACAAGCATGCATATCACACTAGTGTTCTTCCCACTGCCTTGCACACCACTGTCCAATTCAATAATGCACCCCAACAACCAGCAGCCATTTGGCATGCTCGGTTGGGTCATGTAAACTCAGATGTTGTAAATTTGAGTCTTACACAAATGTAATCTACCAATTTCATATAATAAAAGTAAAGCTTTTGCTTCCTGTCAATTGGAAAAAAGCCATAGATTACCATTTTCATTGTTTGTTTATCATGCTACAACCCCTCTTGAGTTAGTCCATACGAATCTTTGGGGACCTTCTCCAACCCCTGCTATTGATGGCTCAAGATATTTAATTCTATTTCTTGATGACTATTCAAGATTTTCTTGGCTTTATCCACTGCATTCAAAAGATCAGGCTCTAGGTGCTTTTAAGAAATTAAAGTTACTTACTAAAAATCAATTTTTTTACAAAAATAAATGCACTTCAGTCAGATAATAGGAGAAATTGAAAGCATTTATCTCATTCCTTGAGTCATGTGGCATCAACCACCGATTTTCTTGTCCATATACATCCGCTCAAAATGGTAGAATTGAGTGTAAGCATAGGCATGTAGTTGAGACTGGCGTATCTCTCCTTGCGAATGCATCTCTTCCACTTCATTATTGGTTATATGCATTTCGTGCTGCCATACATGTCATTAATCGTCTACCCACAAAAGTGTTACAACATAACTCCCCATATCAAACTCCTCATGGGGGGAGTTCAAAGCATTTATCTTATTCCTTGAATCGCGTGGCATCAACCACCGATTTTCTTCTCCATATACATATGCTGAAAATGGTAGAATTAAGCGTAAGCATAGGCATGTAGTTAAGACTGGCCTATCTCTCCTTTCACATGCATCTCTTCCACTTCATTATTGGTTATATGCATTTTGTGTTGCCATATATGGCATTAATCGTCTACCCACAAAAGTATTACAACATAACTCCCCATATCAAACTCTATATGGAAAATGTCCAGATTACTCACTCTTTAGGACATTTGGCTGCCTTTGTTTCCCCTGTCTCAGTACTTACAATGCCAACAAAATATAATATAGGTATATTTCCTACATTTTTCTAGGGTACAGTTGTAACAATCCAAATTTACTAATAAGGCTTAAGGGCCTTGATTAGTGTGCCAGGAGGACATAATTGGATTATATGTGATTTAATGATTTAAAAGCATGTTATATGACTATTTGAATATCTATGATGCATGACTATGTGTATTAGTATGCATGTAGGCACTGATTAGGTTAGAAGGGCATAATCGTAATTTTGGCCCGTTGAGGGCATAAATGTATATATTTGTGATAAATTGTCGAGACCACATTATTATGTGGATATATTTGTAATCTGTGACTCGAGACGATCCTAGTGAGCGATTTAGCGGAAAAGTCACTGCGGGGATTTATACTCGGCTCGAGGCGAGCCTAGGGGTATTTTTGGGAATTTAGAGAATATATTGGGGTTAATTTTTACATTGAGGAATATAATTGGTGATTAGTTGGGTGTCGGGAAGTAAGTGGTAAATATTAGAGACACTTGAGGAATTAGCGGGAATTGGGTGAAATGACCAAAATGCCCCTAGGTGGATTAAAAGGCTTAGGAATTATGGGAGGGTATTGTGGTCATTTGGCTTATAAGGGATAAATGTTATTAGGCTTTATACTCATTGGATTGTGTAGAAAGGGCTGGAATTCTGAAGGAAAGAAAGGAAAGAAAGGAAAGAAAAGAAGGAAAATGAGGAAAAAAGGGAAATAGGAAGTCTATCTTTCTCTCTCTCGGTTTAAGCTTTTCTCCATCAAATCTTGAGGTCTTTTGGGGCAGAAACTCAGGGAGAGTCAGAGTGGAAGCTTGAGGCTAAGGTCCTTGGTCTGGCCTGAAGAATTAGCAAGGATTTAGCAAGGGAAATCCATTCATTTGAGGTAAGGTTCAAGGTAGTTTTCAGTTCCTAGTATTAGTGTTGAGCTGGTTTTTCTAAGAAAAATTCTATGGGAATTCTAGGGAGTTGAGGCTAAAGATTTGAGGAGGAGAAGGCTAAGCAAGAGTGGGACACAACCTAGGCTAAGCTCATCCATCAGAGGTAAGGAATTCTAGTTCAAGTTCTGTGGTTTCAGCTATTGTTTTGTTAAGTTTATGAGATTTAGGTTCAGCTATGGTGAATTCTTTATTTAGGGATGCATGTGATTGAGTTATGTGTGTTTGGGATGTTTGGGATGAGTGGAGGATGTTGGTAGGCTTGTTTTTATGTTTGGTTGAAGTTTGGAAGAGTTTTGGTAAGGTTTGGCTCGGGGAAAATCGAAGGAGGAAAATGCAGGAATTGATGTGTTGTGACTAGCGCTATAGCGCTAGCCATTGGGTGCTGTAGCGCTAGGCAGAGTGGTTTTGGGGGCCGTAGGCTCTGTTTGTAGCACTGTAGCACTCTCTTTAGAGTGCTGTAGCGCTACCCTGTTTCTAGAAAGGGGTTTTTGGGTTAATTTCAAGGGTTTTCGCCCGGGGGTTCGGGGTTCGATTCCACCACCCCATTTGGTGGAATTAGGGCTTCCCGAGGGCTCGGGATTGGTCTCAAGGCTAGGTTTTGGACTTGAGGTTTGGTGATGATTCTGATTTATGGTCGTGACTAGGTGTGCGCTAGGGCTCAAGAGGGATCGTGCTTGAGGATCAAATCGATCAAAGCTATCAAATCTAAAGGTAAGAAAATTGCACCCGGTTCTGTGTTTGTGATGGGAATAAGAGCTCCCTATATCTGTATAATGTCATGGATGGTATTATGCCATGGGACATGTGATAAACGGCCTAAGGGTGCCGTAAGTTATACTTGCGGATAGGGTGCGGCTCGGCCACTGGTAGCGTAGGACAGCTTAATATTCACTGAGCTCGGTTTAAGCGAGCCGGAGTCAGTGGGACAAATAGAGGGTGCGGCCTAAGGGCGTTAACCCTAGTTATCATATGTGGCTTAATTATTGATATGAAATGATATACTTGGTATGTTGAATACTTGATTAACATGAATGCTTAAACTGTTGAGTACATGCTTATACGGTATGAGTTATCTGATTGTCTGCTGAATGATTGTGCTTTGTTATTGTGTTTTCTTGTTGGGCCTCGGCTCACGGGTGCTACGTGGTGCAGGTAAAGGCAAAGGCAAGTTGGGCCAACATTGAGGTGGAGAGCTGCGGGGTTGAATGTACATAGTCAGCTGTTCGGCCGCCACGGCCGAGGAGTGGAACAGGACGGGATATGCTTAACTGTCTGTTTTGCCTTAGAGTGGCTAATCATTGTATTTAAATCTTGAATCTTTTGTAAACAGTCTTTAACTTATTACTTTTGGGATCCCATGTAAAAAGTAAATGAATATTTATAGGAAATGCAGCTTTTAAGACCAAAATATTTTAACCCTAGTTCAACTATAGTTTCAATAACACGTTTTGAATTAAATGACTTGATTAGCAAGTCTTGCACCTTTATAAACACACAGTGTAACAGTCTCGGCTATCCAGAGCGTTACAACAATACACAACACAAAGGCTACTTATGCCTTGAACCTAAATCCCATAGGATCTCTACTAGTCGACACTTGGTGTTTGATGAATCCTCTTTCTCTTCATTCATCACCACTTCTACATCTTCCCCAACCTCTGCATTATTCACACCAACCCCTGTCATCGTACCCTTCTCTCATGTCACATATCCCTCCCCACCTATTCCCACATCTATCACCACTGCACCTTTACCTACACAAGTCACTCATGCCACTTCTCATCCTCCCTCTAACCCATTTTCATCTCATTTATCTCTCACACCTAAACTTACTGGTGTTTTGGGACGTATTGAACAAGCAGGTACTGCTAACAATGTTTATGTGCAGCCACAACTTGCTCCTAATGTGCACCCCACGGTTGCTAGAGAAAAGCATGGAATTCACAAGCCCAAAGCTTTCACAGAAAAGTGTGTTTCTTCCTCTACCACACTGCCCAAGAACTACAAACAAGCTCTTGCGCACCTTGCTTGGAAAGTAGCCTTGGAAGCCAAAATTGAAGCACTTACTAAGAACAAGACTTGACAGCTCACCCCTTCACCTCCGCAAGCACACATAATTTATTGCAAATGGTTATTTAAAGTGAAATACAATATGAATGGCACAATAGACAAACACAAAGCTAGATTATTGGCTAGAGGCTTCACTCAAACTCAAGGTGTGGACTATTTTGACACATTTGGTCTGGTTGTCAAATGTGGAACCATAAAAGTTGTGCTTGCGTTAGCTCCTTTCAAAAATTGGGTCCTTCATCAAATCAATGTTCACAATGCATTCTTAATGGAGACATCACTGAAGATATCTTTATGACTCAGCCTCCGGGGTTCTCTGATTCTAAGCATCCTTCATTTGTATGCAAGTTGTCCAAGGATCTTTATGGACTACAGCAGGCACCTAGAGTCTGGTTCTGAAAACTTAGCACGATACTTCAACAATGAGGATTCCTCTGCTCCAAGTCAGACAACTCATTATTTGTGTTTCACTCAACCGCTATAATCATCTATATACTGGTATACGTGAATGATATAATCATCACTGACAACAACACAACTATTGATAACGTCATCCAAAGGCTGCATACAAAATTAACACTAAGAGATCTTGACAAGCTTCATTACTTCTTGGGCATTGAGGTCACGAGTTGATATTGGTTAAATATAATGGTTAAAATGTTTATACGTTGAAGTGCAAAACACTTAACACTTTTCACTTAAATTGAAGTGAAAACACGAGATTGTGTAGTAGGCATCCAAAAGTGACTTTTACGGGTCTAAAATGATACATGGAGGTATCTAAGGATCCCCAAAAAGTTTGCTAGCATTTAGAATGGTCAAAAGTTAGAGGGTGTGGAAATGTGTTGTCTCCTAAGAGGTGTTGCATCGCCTAAATGCAAAGGGACTCAAAAGCCCCAGTAAGCGATACATCGCCTACTCATAGGCGACATATCGCCTACATCCAGGAGACGTATCACCTAACGTGTCCATACAAACACGTAAAATAAGCTCCAAATGGCGAGTTAATTATCTCTGATCCGACTGGTTAGACCTAATGACGATGCCTACAATATAAAAGGGTTCTCATAGTGTTTTGGAAGACTTGAACACTCTCTCCAATCTCTCTCTAGCCTCTATCTCTCTAGGTCTCAAAGACCAAAGTTTTCTCCAAGAAACTCATCAAGCATTGCTTGACTTGCATGAGTTTTAATGCTTGTTCAATCCCAATTCTCATTCTACTTGGTTGAAGATTCAAGAAATTAAGGAACACTTGGAATAGATATTTTGGACAATAATATTCTTATTTTTTATAAGCCTTAGAAGTTCTCCAAGTTTGAAGATTCAAATTGTTCAATACAAAAGGTTGTATCTCTCTAACCCTAATATTCTATTTTATCATTTTATTGTGTTTATGTTGTTAGTATTGATGATTAAATATTTTTAAGTTCATCTTATAATCATTTAATCACTTAATCATTTGTTTTCAAGATTTGCATTCATATATTGAACATGATTCTTTGATTGTCAAGATTTGCATTCATACTTTGAATAAGGTTCTTGATTAGCATCTAGGGTTTGTAATATTGAACTATTCCTATTATGCATTGTCGATTAAGAAAGAGTAAAGCCATAAATTCCCAACAATCAAAATATCCATTATAATTACTTTCTTTTTGTATTTTGCATAATCTACAATGAGTGAAATTTTTTCATCTTCTACAACATTATTTCTAAATGTGTAGATTTCAAGAATTTGAATGAAATGTGTTTGCTGCCATATTTTTTTGAGTTTGAGATTATTGTTTATGTTAATAGTACAATGGTGAATGTTAATGAACAATTTAAGGGTGATTGTTATACTTGTTTTGTTTGTAAAGTTATTAACCATCATGTGAGATATGTTAATTGTAAAGTCAACCATAATAAGATTAAAGTTAATACAATTGATGATGACATCTTTGTGACCTTAAATGAATTTAATACATTCGATGAGGAATGTATGATAACCCCAAAGAGAATTGACATAGTTCATTCATGTAGTGATGAAATTAATGCAACCTTAAGAGAAGGTGAACATGTCAATGAAATTGATGATGAGATCATTGCAAAAAAAAAGTAAAGATACAAAGGTCAATGCATTTAATGTTGAGATCATTGCAAACCTAAGTAAAGATATCAAGGCTAATGCATTTGATGTTGAGATCATTTCAACATTGAGTGAAGTTAATGCAACCCAAGGAAAGGTACAAGGATGGTGGTATGATGCTTGAGTACCACATTTCATACAACCTATGATAAAACTCTTTTCAAAACTTTTGAAAGAGCAAAGGTGGGACTTGAAGTAAAAATGGGAAATGAAAAGAGATCAAAGGTACTTGGAAGGGGATGCATTAATGTGTTCTTCACTAATGAAAAGAAAGTGACCCTAACTAATGTTTTCTATGTTCCCGATATAACTAGGAACATTGTGAGTGGAAGTCTATTGAGTAAATCTGGTATCAAAATGGAGTTTTATTTCGGTAAACTCATTTTGACTAAATTGGGTACTTTTGTAGGAAATGGTTATTAATGTGATGGAATTATCAAACTTTGTACTCTTGATAATGCAATAATAATATGGCATCTAAATCATGTAATGTGATGAATTCTAGTTCTATTACTTTGTGGCATAATAGACTTGCTCATATAAGTTATAACACAATTAAAAGAGCTGTTAAATGTGAATTGATTAATTGTGATGTGAATGGGCATGATAAACGTGAATTATGTGTTAAATCTTAAATGGTAAATAAACATTTTCAAGTGTTGATAAATGTTGAAACTTGCTAGATTTAATACATAGTAATTTATGTGAATTGAATGACATGTTGACTAGAGGAGGAAATAAATACTTCGTGACTTTTATAGATGATTTCTCTAGGTGTACTTATGTGTTTATGATTAAGTGAAGATGATTCATTTAATGCATTTAAAATCTATAAAGCTGAAGTAGAAAATCAATTGGAAAGGAAAATATAGACTCTTAGAAGTGATAGAGGTGGTGAATACTTTTCAAATGATTTTAATGAGTTTTGTGAACAACATGGCATTATACATGAATGCACTGCACCATACACTCCACAACAAAATTGGATAGCTAAAAGAAAGAATAAGACTTATCTTGAGATGATTAACTCTATGCTTTTATATGCTAAATTGTGTTATAATTTGTGGGGTGAAGCTTTGCTTGCTGCATGTCATATATTCAATCAAATTTCTATGAAAAAAGAATAATGTGTCTCCATATGAGTTATGAAGAGGAAATAGGCATAACCTAGACTATCTTCAAGTGTGAGGGTGCCTTGCTTATTGCAAGAGCACGGAGCCTAAAAGGACCAAGTTGGGTACAAGGGTCATAAAGTGTGCATTTGTAAGATATGCCTCAAATAGAAAGGTCTATAGGCTATTAGACTTGGAGTCTAATGTGATAATTGAATCAAGAGAAGTGGAGTTCTTTGAGAATAGTTATATTGTGATAGCAACTCTCAAGAGCCCATAGGTGTTGGAGAATCTCGTAAAGAGAAAGATCCAAAGGTTGGTGAGCAATCTATATTGTCTCGGAGAAGCCAAAGGCTTAAAGAGTTGGGATCAACTAAGAAATGTTCTCAAGTAGAAATACTCTACCTAGTAGATGGTAACCTTGAAGAAGTCACATGGAAATTTCATATAGTTCTTCAAGTTGAGGATGATCCCAAAAAATTCCAAGAAGTTATGTCTTCGAGAGACTCTGCCTTTTAGAATGAGGCAATAAATGATGAGATGGATTCAATTATGTCAAACCACACATGGGAATTGGTAGTCCTTCAATAATGTTCAAAACTAATTGGGTGCAAGTGGGTAGTTCAGAGGAAATATCACACTGATGACACCCTACAAACCTTCGAGGCTAGATTAGAGTCCAAAGGGTTTAAACAAAATGAAGGAATTGATTATTTTGACATGTACGCACCGGTTGCTAGGACAACCACTATAAGAGTACTATTTGCCTTATCATCAATATATAACCTTGTGTTCATAAAATGGATGTCAAAACAACATTCTTAAACAGAGATCTCGATGAGGAGATCTATATGGAACAACCGAAGGGTTTTTTTTCAATGGAGAAATTAACATAAAGTGTGTAGGCTTGTTAAATCATTATATGGTTTAAAACAACACTGAAAAAATGGCATGAGAAGTTTGATAAAGCTATAATTTTGGATGGATTTAGACACAATAATGTGGACAAGTGTTTATACTCTAAGACTTGTGATGACTATGCTATTTTGGTGTGTCTATAGGTTGATGATATGTTGATTTTGACTAATGATATGAAAGGAATAATATAAATGAAGAGGTTTATATCTTCCTCTTTCAAGATGAAAGACCTTAGAGATGTTGATACCATCTTATGTATAAAAGTGAGAAGAAATAGTGGGGGTTGTGCCTTCAGTCAAGCCCACTATGTTGAGAAAGTGCTTGACAAGTTTAGTCATCTCAAAATCAAAGAGGCAAATAAACCATTTGATTCAAGCATAAAGCTTGAAAAGAATAATGGTAGAGCGATGACTCAACTTGAGTATGCAAGTGCATTAGGGTATTTAATGTATGTCACTCATTGCACAAGAGTAAATATTGCATATGTGGTTAGTAAACTAAATAGGTTTACTAGCAATCCAAGTATGGAACATTGGAAAGCTAATGAGAGAGTTCTAGGGTAAATTCAGAGGACCAAGCAGCTAGGCCTCCAATATTCAATGTTCTCGAAGATACTTGAAGGATCTCCAGATGTGTGTTGGATATCATGTGTAGGAAATAATCTCTCCACAAGTGGTTGGGTGTTTATGCTCAGAGGAGGAGCAGTTTCTTGGGGTTCCAAGAAATAAATATGTATTTCACACTCAACCATGGAGGCCGAGTTTATAGCTCTAGCATAAACCAACAAAGAGGTCGAGTGGCTTAAGGATCTCATGTTCGATATCCCAATTTTTGCGAATGAGCTATCGACGTTCTCGATACATTGTGATAGTCAAGTCATATTAGCTAGAGCCTATAATGACATATATAACGAGAAGTCTAGACATATAAGTCTAACACAAGAGTATGTGAGAAAATTGATTCAAGATAGAATCATATCAATCTCATATGTTAAGACAAGTGAGAACTTGGCAGATTCATTTACAAAACCTCTTGCGAAGAGGTTAGTAAATTCCGCTTCAAAGAGGATGGGACTGAAACTCCTAGAATAATATATTCATCAATGATAGAATCCCAACTCCTAACTTGTATACAACAAGTGCAAGAGTTCAATGGGTAAGAATAAGTCATTGAATGAATAGTTTCAACACTAACAAAATCATGAGTTCCATCCAAGGATGGCTAGTTTTAGTTGCTACCGAGTGAGGGTTAAGCCTAGGGCTTTTAATGAAGTTCATGTAGAGTCCCAGAACTTTACTTAGATAGTAGTTCTAGTAGTAATAGCTAGTAGTAGTTATAGATGTTTATTACTATTGTTTTTGGTTCAAGTCGGGACTTAGTTGAACACTCGTAGCAACACTTATAGATTTTATAAGTTTAACCTATAGTTTAAGAATATTAATTAAAACATAAAGTTTGATTAATATAGTTGATTATAAAGATGCCATTTTTTATACTATAAGGTTTAGATAGAATTAATAAGATCATGGCACTTGTCGTGTGCATGTTTATTTAAGGATTTAATTAAAGTTTAAATAAAAGAAAGTTTTAGAAACTCTAGAATCTTCCAAGACCATTAAGAGCATGACACTTGTCACAATCTTGTTTATTTGAGGATTTAAGCATTTTAAGTGGATAATTCAAAAATAGAAGTTTCTAGAAGCTCTAGACCCTTCCAGAACTTACTGGAATAATGTATTACTCAGTCAAATCTGATTAATCAATTCAAATTATGATGAAAAGTGCAATTACGTGTTTAATATATTCATGTATGCCGATATATCGCAGCATAGGGGCCGATATATCCCCTACGAAAGATACGAAAAACACGTCGACTTTGCACGAACGATCAAACCAGCCTCGGGAATACTGGGAGAGGCGATATATCGCCTATAGGGGGCGATATATCAGCCCCACCTATGTATTTTTGAAAGTTCGGTTTTTCAATTTTAAAAATAGCCTTAACATCTTTACTAGCCTCTGAACGTTTTTGATCGAGTCTTAAGCACCTGTTGAACGAATATTCAAATATTTTTCAATTAATATTCATTGTTTTATTCAAGCTAAAAGGAGGTAGTTTCACTCCTTGAACTCTATAAATAGGACCTAGTTCCCAACCATTTCTCTCATTCTTCAAGCTGTGTTCAGAGCCTTCAAGCTGCTAGGGTTACTATAGAGTGATAAACACTTTGGTTGGGATAAAAGCTTTATCATTCTAAGCTTTATAAATACTTGGAAAGTGAGATATAGAGTGTGTTTTCAATATCGAGGTGTAGATCGGTTCTAGTACATCAAAAGATATTCTTATTCTTAAGTTCATTTCTGTTTAATTCCTTAGTTTTCTTTAGTTTTCATTCAGATCCTAACTCATTGTTTTCAATTCTTGGTTAGGTATTTAAGTTCTTTGAACTTAAGGTTTCTTTTCGGTAAGCTTCGTCTTGGTGGTTTAGTTCTCTTCTTTATCATCTCTTATCTTTAGAAATACTCACCATTCTTATTGTTAGTTTTAGGAGTGTTCCAAATCCCGTCCTTGTTCTTAAATATCCCGGTGTTGGTAAGAAAAATAGGATAGTTTCTATATGCTTATATGTTATGATATATATATATATATATATGAATATGTTTTTATGTTGCTAGGGGCTCATAGTTTCTTAGCTAGCAAACCTCAATGTATTTTGAGGCTCATAGTTGCTTAGCTAGTAAACCCCAATGCTTTTATGTTATCCAGGGCTCATAGTTGCTTAGCTAGCAAACCTCAGTGTATTTTGAGGTTCATAGTTGCTTAGCTAGCAAACCCTAATGTTTACCATGTACATGGGTCAGAGTTGTGATATATGTTTTGTAGTATATGTTTTGTAGTCTTATGTTTATGTTAATGTTGTATGTGCTAGTAGATTTTCCTTGCTGGGCATTAGGCTCATTCCTTTATTTTTATGCATGCAAGAAAATAGTTATGGCGGCGGAAGGATTCTTGGTAGCTTGGTTTGTGTATTAAGGATGAAGGGATTCGATGGACTGCGTGACGATTCGAGGACGACGTTATTTTTAGTCTCTTTAAATTATGTTTTTCTTTATGTATTTTCCGCATTTAGCTTTGTAAACAATTTCCTTTAGTTTAAAGTTATGTTTTATTTTAAAACAATGAGATCCTATATCACTCATTTATGTATTTCAATATTTACTTTGGAGTTTTTAATAAAGTTATGAATATTCCTTATGTATATTTTATTTAAATTAGTAGCTATGTCTAGTAGTTTTAATGGTATAAGGTCTTAGAATTAGTGGGTCATTACAGTTCAGTTGTGTGCAACAAGCATTTCTAAAGGTAGCAAAGATGATGAAATAACTTCACCTATGTGAACTTAGATGTGGTGCTGCCTCTCATGGGAGTTGGACTTTCTCCCCAGAAAGTTCATGAAATGGATGAACACATGGCCATATGAGTGTTAAGCGAGAAAAGTAGGAAATGAATGGTCAAGTGGAGGTGTATGAGGTGTTATCGGATTTATCACTAAGGAGTGTTAGGTTCAATTAAGACACCAATGACTTCGATAAGATTTTGTAATATTTTCACTAAGTTAAAGTTTAAACCGAAAGACAATTTATTTTATGCAGCAAAACTATTAAGCTATGAAGAAAATATTATATTTAACCAAGTGGGGAAATGTTGAGATTGGTTAAATATAATGGTTAAAATGTTTACACGTTGATGTGCAAACATGTGAACTTCACCTATGTGAACTTAGATGTGGTGCCACCTCTCATGGGAGTTGGAGTTTCTCCCCAGAAAGTTCATGAAATGGATGAACACATGGCCATATGAGTGCTAAGCAAGAAAAGTGGGAAAATGAATGGTCAAGTGGAGGTGTATGAGGTGTTATCGGATTTATCACTAAGGAATATTAGGTTCAATATTTAAGACACCAATGAATTCGATAAGATTTTGTAATATTTTCACAAAGTTAAAGTTTGAACCGAAAGACACTTTATTTTATGCAGCAAAACTATTAAGCTAAGAAGAAAATATTATATTTAACCAAGTGGGGGAATGTTGAGATTAGTTAAATATAATGGTTAAAATGTTTACATGTTGATGTGAAAAACACTTAACGATTTTCACTTAAGTTGAAGTGAAAACATGAGATTGTGTAGTATGCATCTAAAAGTGACTTTTATGGGTCTACAGTGATACATGGAGATATCTAAGGATCCGCAAAAAATTTGATATAGGACAATTGGAAGGGTCAAAAGTCAAAGGGGTAACGATGCATCACCTCATAAGAGGCGTTGCATCACCTAAATGTGAAGTGGCTCAAAAGACCTAGCAGGAGATACATCGTCTGCTAGTAGGTAGCATATCGCCTGACAGGTGATACATCACCGACATGCAGCGACGTATCGCCTGATGTGTCCATTCAAACACGTAAAATATGCTCCAAATGATGAGTTAATTATCTCTAATCCTATTGGTTAGACCTAATGACAATGCCTACACTAGAAAAAGGTTCTCATTGGGTTTTGGAAGACTTGATCACTCTCTCCAATCTCTCTCTAACCTGTCTCTCTCTAGCTCTCAAAGACCAAAGTTTTCTCCAAGAAACTCATCAAACATTTCTTGACTTGCATGAGTTTTAACGCTTGTTCAATCTCAATTCTCATTCTACTTGGTTGAAGATTCAAGAAATTAAGGAACACTTGGAATAGATATTTTGGACAATAATATTCTTATTTTGTATAAGCCTTAGAAGTTCTCCAAGTTTGAAGATTCAAATTGTTCAATAAAATAGGTTGTATCTCTCTAACCCTAATATTCTATTTTATCATTTTATTGTGTTTATGTTGTTAGTATTGATGATTAATTTTTTTTTAAGTTCATCTTATAATCATTTAATCACTTAATCATTTGTTTTAAGATTCACATCCATACCATGAACATGGTTATTTGATTACCAAGATTTGCATTTATACTTTGAATAAGGTTCTTGATTAGCATCTAGGGTTTGTAATATTGATTTATTCTTGTTATGCATTGTTGATTAAGAAAGAGTAAAGCCATAAATTTCCAACATCACGTACTCCCTTGGTCAAATATATCTTTGCCAACAAAAATATATACAAGATCTTCTCAATCAAGCTGAGATGAGTGACTCCAAACCAACTCCCACACATGGTTCAGTTGGTAAACCGCTCTCACGACTGAATATAGAAGAATTGTTGGCTTCTTACAATATGTTACCATGACATGACTAGATATCTCATTTGTAGTCAATAGAGCATGCCAGTTTATGCACCAGCCAACTACTACTCATTGGCTTACTGTGGAAAGAATTCTCAGGTACCTGTGAGGCACTCAATCTCATGGTATTACCATGTCTTCCACCCCAACTCTTCATCTCTTGTATTTCACTGATGCAGACTAGGCATCAAGCCTAGATGATCGAAGAAGTACAGGCGAGATTTGTGTATTTCTTGGGGACTGTTTGATATCTTGGTCTTCTTCAAAACAAAGAGTTGTATCTCGGAGTAGCATTGAATCTGAGTACCATGTGTTGGCCAATGTAGCAGTAGAACTTGCATGGTTTAAGCAGCTCTTCTCTGAACTTCAATTGTCCATTGCTTCCATTCCAGTCATTTGGTGTGACAACTTGAGTGCCACTCACCTAGCTTCCAATCTAATTTTTCATGCTCGGATAAAGCACATTGAGATTGACTTTTACTTTATCAAAGACAAGGTAACTCGTGGTGATATCCAAATTCAGTTTGTTCCATCTGAAGATCAAGTAGCCGACAATCTGACCAAGCACTTTCTTATCTCTCGGTTCTCAATTCTATGCAGCAAATTGACTGTGCTTCCTCACCTGGTTAATTTGAGGGGGTGTTAGAAGAGATTAGTTAGTCATAAATGTATATTAACAGTTGTTTGTGTTGATATTAAAAGTGTAAATCAGAGATACGCAACAGAGAAATTTGGGGTTTTGACAAATTTATTAATACCATATAGGATCATAGATATTGAGATTGTTTAAATATAATGGTTACGATGTTTACACGTTGAGGTGCAAAACACTTAACGGTTTTCACTTAAAGAGAAGTGAAAACATGAGAATGAGTAGAAGGCATCTAAAAATGACTTTTGTGGGTCTAAAGTGATACAATAAGGTATCCAAACATTCCTAAAACGTTCGGTAGCATTTGGAGCAATTTTAGGACCATTGGAAGGGTCCAAAGTTAGAGAGGGTGGTGATGTGTCACCCCCTAAGTGGTGTAGCATCGCCAAAATGCGAAGGGCTTCAAAAGCCCTACCAGGCTATGCATTGCTTGTTAGTAGGCGATGTATCACCTGACAGGCGATACATCGCCTGCATACATGCGATACATCGACTGGGCGGTCTTTTAAAGTCTTACAATTTGTGTAAAATGCTCCAAATGATGTGTTTTAAATGCTCTAATCCTATTGGTTAAACTAATGATGATGCCTACACTATATATATGGGTTATTAGAGTTGAAAAGCTTTGATCACACTTTTCAACTCTCTCTCTAACCTCATTCTCTCTCTAGCTTTCTAAGACCAAAGTTTTCTCTAAGAAACTCATCAAGCCTTGCTTGAATTGTATGAGTTTTAAGGCTTGTTCAATCCCAAATCTCATTCTACTTAGTTGTAGTTTCAAGCAATTGGGAAGGCTTGAAATAGAGATTTTGGACAACAATATTTTTATTGTGTATAAGCCTTAGAAGTTCCCCAAGTTTGAAGATTCAAGTTTCTCAATACAAAGGTTGTATCTCTCTAACCCTAATCTTGTATTTTGTAATTCTATTATGTTTTTCATTGTTAGTATTGATGATTAAATGTATCTAAATTTATTATATCATCATTTAATCATTTAGTTCTTTATATTCAAGATTAACATTCATATGATGAACATGTTTATTTGATTATCAACAATTGCACTCATACTTTGAATTTGAATCTTGATCAATATCTAGGGTTTGAAATATTGCATTATTGTCATTATTCATTGTTGATTTGCAAAGACTAAAGTCATATATTCCCAACAATCAAAATCTCTATTTTTAATTACTTTCATTTTGTGTTTTTCATAATCAACAATGAGGAAAATTGGTTCATCTTCTACAACCTTCAAATCCTTGTTTCAAGATTTGGTTTGTGTTGGACACATAACCAAGAAAGATCAAAGAAAGTTCTATTTGGAAATGTTCTACATGAATGTGGATATGGATTCAAAGTCTTCATCAACAAAGGATGAGACAACTCAATGGGATTACATGCTTAAGGAGATTGGTATTATCAAGCTCCTTATTTCTAAATGTGTAGATTTCAAGAATTTGAATGAAATGTGTTTGCTGCCATATTTTTATGAGTTTAAGATCATTGTTTATATTAAGAGTAAAATGGTGAATGTTAATAAATAATTCAAGGGTTATTGTTGTACTTGTTTTGTTTGTAACGTTATTGATCATCATGTGATATATGGTAATTGTATATTTAACTATAATAAGATTGAGGTTAATACAATTAATGATGAGATCTTTGTGATCTTAATTGAATTTAATGCATTTGATGAGGAATGCATGATAACCCTAAAGAGAATTGATATGGTTCATGCATGTAGTTATGAGACTAATGTAACCTTAAGAGAAGGTGAACATGTCAATGCAATTGATGTTGAGATCATTGCAACCTTGAGTGAAGTTAATGCAACCCAAGGAAAGGTGCAATGATGGTGGTATGATACTTGTGCCACCATTCATGTAACCTATGATAAAACTCTTTTCAAAACCTTTGAAAGTGCAAATGTGGGACTTGAAGTCTAAATGTGAATTGAAAAGAGATCCAAGGTACTTGGAAGGGGCTTCATTGTCGTGTTCTTCACTAATGGAAAGAAAGTGACCCTAATTAACGTTTTCTATGTTCCTGATATGACTAGAAACATTATGAGTAGAAGTCTATTGAGTAAATCTGGTATCAAATTGGAGTTTGAATTCGGCAAACTCACTTTGACTAAATTGGGCACTTTTGTGGGAAATTGTTATACATGTGGTGGAATGATCAAACTTTGTGCTCTTGATAGTGACAATAATGATATGACATCTAAATCTTGCAATGTGATTAATTCTATTAATTTGTGGCATAATAGACTTGCTCATATAAGTTATAACACAACTAAAAGAGTTGTTAAAATGTAGATTGATTAATTGTGATGTAAATGAGCATGATAAATGTGAATTATGTGTTAAATCTAAAATGGTAAAGAAACCTTTTTCAAGTGTTGATAGATGTTCAAACTTGCTAGATTTAATACATAGTTATTCATGTGAATTGAATGGCATGTTGACTAGAGAATGAAATAGATACTTCATGACTTTTATAGATGATTTCTCTAGGTATACATATGTATATTTACTTAAGAGTATGTATGAGGCATTTCATGCATTTAAAATCTATAAATCTGAAATAGAAAATCAATTGGAAAGGAAAGTAAAGACTCTTAGAAGTGATAGAGGTGGTAAATACTTTTCAAATGATTTAAATGTGTTTTGTGAACAACATGACATTATACATGAATGCATTGTACCATACACTCCACAACAAAATGGAATATCTGAAAGAAAGAATAGGATATATCTTGAGATGATTAACTCTATGCTTTTACATGCTAAACTGTGTTATAATTTGTGGGGTGAAGCTTTGCTTGCTGCGTGTCATATATTGAATCGAATTCCTATGAAAAAGAACAATGTGTCTCCATATGAGTCATGGAGAGAAAATAAGCCTAACATAGGCTATCTTAAAGTGTGGGGGTGCCTTGCTTATTGCAAGAGCACGAAGCCTAAAAGGACCAAGTTGGGTCCAACGGCTGTAAAGTGTGCATTTGTTGGCTATGCCTCAAATAGCAAGGCCTATAGGCTATTAGACTTGGAGTCTAATGTGATAATTGAATCAAGAGAAGTGGAGTTCATTGAGAATATGTTATATTGTGATATCAACTCTCAAGAATCCATGGGTGTTGGAGAATCTCTTAAAGAGAAAGATCCAAAGGTTGATGAGCAACCTATATTGCCTCGGAGAAGCCAAAGACTTAAAGAGTTAGGATCAATTGAGAAATATTCTCAAGTAGAGATACTCTACGGTAGACTTGAAGAAGTTACATGGAAATTTCCTATTATTCTTCAAGTTGAGGATGATCCCAAAACATTCCAAGAAGTAATGTCTTCGAGAGACTCCGCTTTTTGGAAGGAGGCAATAAATGATGAGATGGATTCAATTATTTCAAAACACACATGAGAATTGGTATACCTTCCACAAGGTTCAAAACCAATTAGGTGCAAGTGGTTATTTCGGAGGAAATATCACACTGATGGCACATTACAAACCTTCAAGGCAAGACTAGTAGCAAAAAGACTTAAACGAAAGGAAGGAGTCTATTATTTTGACACATATGCGCCAGTTTCTAGGACAACCGCTATAAGAGTACTATTTTCCTTATCATCAATATGTAACATTTATGTTCATCAAATGGATGTCAAAACAACATTCCTAAATGGAGATCTCGATGAGGAGATTTATATGGAACAACCGGAGGGTTTTGTTCTAAGGAGAAATGAACACAAAATGTGTAGGCTTATTAAATCACTATATGATTTAAAACAAGCACTAACACAATGACATTGGAAGTTTGATAATGCTATTGTTTAGGATGGGTGTTGTTGTGCAAAATTTAATGTGAGTGCAAGTGTACACTGTCAACAAGTAATAAGGTGATAAGAACCCAATATCGTATCCACAAGGATTGTTTTTAAGCTTAAAAATGTGAAATTAAAGTTTAGCAAAATGATTAAAAATAAAAGAACCAAACTCAAATTAAATTGGAAGTTGATTTTTTTATATGCAATTAAAAATAACCAACAGCTGAATTTAAAGTCTAAATTAATGGGATGCAATAGGAAAATCAATTGATAATGAAATGGTAAGCTAGGATAATTAATTCCCCCTGTTTTGCAATTACTGGAAGCAATGCTATGAAAATGCTGTGGCACACTGACAATTTACTAATCAAGAATTCTAATCAAGTCCATAAGTTTCTGTCGAAATCAAATAGGTTTAATTCTCTAATTAAATTACTTATGTCTAAGTTAATTTAATTTCAAGAATTTCATTTCAAGCACCAATTTTATTAGATTATGCAAGGCAAAGATATATGTCTATACCCTCACAAAATTAAAATCAATGAAATTAATCTTGCACCATTCAAGTCTTTTGTCCAATAATTAAAATCCTTTTCAGCAATCTTAATAGTTTCAATCATTTACTAAAGGTGATCAAGCAATAGTAATGTTAAGCATGAAAATTACTTGAATGAATAAACCTCAATTAGCATTAAGCATCAATAGCAAAGTTCCACAATTGTATAACAAGGTTCCTTAATTATCCTAACTTTAAGAGAATTAGTTCATAACTTTAAACACAAAATAACCCAGCTGGTAATCATCCATAATCAAAATAAATGCAAGAAATAATTAAGTTCCAAGATAGAAGGGAAAGAAAAACAAGCCAAGAATAGTAAGGAGTGTCCCCCAAATAACCCTTCTCTTTTTGACTTCTTCCTTCCAATCCCCTCTATTTCCTTCTTTCCTCTTTTAATGGCTCCCAAGGTGGGGATAATTCTTGCACAGGCGGCTAGGACTTCTTTTTCTGTCTATCAATTGTGTATCCCTAATTGGAAAAGAAGACACCCTTTTATCTAGGTCACTTCCTCCCCTATGGTCACATGGGCCTCTCTTCTCTTCCTTTAATTCATTTTTTGTCTTTTTGTCCTCTTTACCATAAATGGGTCCAAGGCAAAATGAAGCCCAATAAGCATTTATCTCTTTACCAAGCAGCCCAATTTAAATAATCCCCAAAGTGAGCTGGAAAATTAAGTGTTAGCTTTCACGTGGGCCATCAAGTAGATTGGTTGGCAGAATGCAATGCTGCTGCAATGTTGCAGCATTCCTCCTGCTGAAACCATTTAAAACTTCAATTTCTTTCCAAATGACCAAAATTCTATCAACCACCTGCCAAGGCAAAATTTCACAATTTAGGGTATATTTTTCCAGCAATATACTAGTATCTAATATTATTTTATTATATTCAATATTTGACAAAACGAAAATAAAGACACTACAAAACACCATAAACCACTCTTTCTTGATAAAATTATAAGTTCAAAAGCATAAAAATAACTCTAATTCCTAGAGTTATCAAGTGTAGACACAATAATGGACAAGTGCTTATACTCTAAGACTTGTGATGGCTATGTCATATTGATGTGTCTATATTGATGATTGTTGATTTTGAGTAATGAGATGAGAGGCATAATGGAAACGAAGAGGTTTCTATCCTCCACTTTCTAAATGAAGGACCTTTGAGAGGTCAATACCTTCTTTGGTATAAAAGTGAGAAGAAATAGTGGGGGGTTATGCCTTAAGTCAAGCTCACTTTGTTGAGAAAATGCTTAACAAGTTTAGTCATCTCAAAAGTCAAAGAGGTGAATACACCATTTGATTCAAGCATAAAGCTTGAAAAGAACAATGGTAGAGCGGTTAGTCAACTAAGTGGGTTTACTAGAAATCCAAGTATGGAACATTGAAAAGTGATTGAGAGAGTTCTAGTGTACCTTAAAAGGACCAAGCAGCTAGGCCTCCAATATTCAAAGTTCCAGAAAATACTTGAAGGATAGTATGATGCGAGTTGGATATCAAGTGTAGGAGATAATCTCTCCACAAGTGGTTGGGTGTTTATGCTTAAAAAAGGAGAGGTTTCTTAGGGCCCAATGAAACAAACATATATTTCACTCAATCATGGAGAATGCGTTTATAACTCTAGCGACAAATGACAAAGAGGACAAGTGGCTTAGGAATTTCATGAGGAGTATCACAATGGTTATAAACAAGCCACATTAGCTAGAGATTATAATGGCATGCAAATTCTAGACATATAAGTCTAAGACATGAGTATATGAGACAATTTATTCGAGGAGGAATCATATCGATCTCATGTATAAACACAAGTGATAACTTAGCGGATCCATTTACAAAACCTCTTGCGAAGAGGTTGGTAAGTTCTACTTCAAAAGGGATGGCACTAAAACTCCTAGAATAATATATTCACCAATGATGGCAACTGTAACGCCCTGCTAATTAGGGTCTGTTACCACGTGTGTTTAAAACTGCACAGGACTCGCTAAACGAGTCATTTAGACTAAAACATGTGATTATGCCACTAAGGGCTCATGTATTAAAAATCTTGGTCAACAAATAAACATTTCCATTAAAAGAAAACTTTAGTCTTTACATGGGATCCCAAAAATACAAGTTTAAAAATTTGTTTACAACTTAGGGATTACAAGATAAGCTGACCTAAGCGGTAAAATAGGGTCCAGCCCTAGTTCCCTTACAATACCTCGGCCTTGGCGGTCGAGCAGACTGCATATGTACACATTTCCCCTGATGCTCTCCAACTCATGGCTGACCAAGGTTCTCCTTACCCTTACCTGCACCGCGAAGCACCCATGAGCCAAAAGACTCAGCAAGAAAACACATCAACAAATTCAGATAGTCCACAGAATATAATAGCATGCTCAACAGTAATAACTAGAACCAAGCATACCAACTGTACAAGTAAGTGACCATAGGGTCACACAAGTGTGTGTCGCACTCCCGTTCATTCCTATGGCATCCAAGCTAGTCAAGTGCATACTGCACCTTCGTTCAATCCTATGGTATCTGAGCCAGTCAACTACCTAATGCACTCTTGTTCATTCCTATGGCATATGAGCCAGTCAAGTGCATATGCACTCCCGGGGTGGCCTAGCCATAACGGCCTGTACTCAACCCTCATAATGTCGATCACGACTCATAAGTCGAGCCTTGTGAACTCTCGACTTATAAGTCAAGCCTTGTAAACCCTCGACTTATAAGTTGGGCCTTGTAATCCTTTGACTTATAAGTCAGCCTTGTAATCCATCGACTTATAAGTCGGCCTTATAAATCCTTGACTTATAAGTCGAGCCGTGTAAACCCCTCGACTTATAAGTCGAGCCTTTTTTAATCCCTCGACTTATAATTCGGGCCCCTGTAGTCCCTTGGCTTATAAGCCGAGCCCTTTTTGTCCATCGGCTTCTGAGCCCCTTTTTAATCAAATAAACCCTCGACTAGCAGGCCGAGCTCTTGGTTAGGTGCAATATATAGACTTCCAACTTATAAGCTGAGCCTCCTAGCCGGGAACAAACATACATATAATACATTCATCATACACAAATACAACACATTACAATGTACTTACATAGGTATACACATGCATGATTATAATCATGCTCATTAGCCAGGCTCGAGCCCTAATCATGTTTACATTTAATAGTTGGGCCAAGCCTCAATCATAATACATTTCACAACTGGGCCAAGCCACAGTCATATTAAATTTAACAATTGGGTCAAGTCCCAATCATATTACATTTAACAGTTGGGTCAAGCCCCAATCATAATACGTTTGACAACATGGCTGAGCCCTAATCATAATACATTCAACAACAGGGCCAAGCCCTAATCATAATACACTCAACAATGGGGCCGAGCCCTAATCATAATACATTCAACAACGGGGCCGAGCCCTAATCACGTATCTCACGCATCGGGTGCATTTTTCTTACCTTTGGTCCGAGCAGAAGCAAATAATTAAGCAATCACGACCCCCGAGAACGATCCTCTCCTGAGCCCTAGTGGTAACCTAGTCACAACCCACAAATAACATTCTCATTACTATTTGATTCCATAATAGAAACCTGGGACCAATCCCGTGCTCTCGAGACCTCCAATCCCCTCACACGGGGTGGTGAAATCATCCCTCGAGCCCTTGAGCCTATACCCTAAAAATACAAAAATCAAGGGCCCTGAAAATGGCCTAGCACCGCGGCTTGGAAGAACAAGGTCGCGACGCCCCTACACAAACCTAGAAAAAATGGGTTTTTCCACCATTTTTCCCCGAGCCAAAGCTCTCAAATCTCGCCCCAAACTTGTCTAAAAGTCCCAAATGAGTTTAAAACCCTAAATAACATATCATAAGCAGTACCAACACCTCAAAAACTAAACTCAATCTCTCACTCAAATCAAAACCCAATGATTGGTTTAAAACTCTGTAAAAACTTAAACCACAGTTGAGATTTACCAAGAAAATAGAGCAATACCTTTCCTTAAAGAAGAATCACGACCATTATGTTGTTCCACTTCAACCCTAGCTTCAATCCTTCATGTTTTGAGCCTCTCCTCCTCAAAAATCAACAAAGACCCCCCAAGGCTTCAAGAGATAGAGGGAAAAATGAGAGAGAGAGCAGAGGGTGCTGAGATTGTTCTAACCATTCCACTAGCTTCTAGACTATCTGAGTGTATCCCTTCCTTAGGCTAGAAATGACCAAATTACCCTTTATCCCATTAGCTATTCTCTAATGCTCACAAGGGAAAATCTGCCATTTGTCACTTTTCCTCGTTAATCATAATTAACATCTCACAAATTACCGTTATCTCCAATATCCTCAAATAGTTACTAAATAATTCCCCATTACCCGATAAATCCCGGTAATGTGCTAAATTACCAAAATACCCCTAGGCTCACCTGAGCTGGGTATTCGACCTCGTTATGACTAAGCCGCTAACTTTCCCCCTAGGATCCCCTGGTGCCGGATAACCCAAATATATCCACATAATAATGTGTTCTTAATAATAGAACACACATATATATTTAAATATGCCATTAACGGACCAAAATTACGAAAATGCCATCCTAATAAGAAATGGGCCCACATGCATGCTTAATACACCTAAACATGCCAATATAGTCATATTATAATATAACTCACATAATTCATATAATAACATGCTCATAACACATAAGCACTCAATTAATTCAATTATTGCCTCCAGACCCCATAATTCAGGCACTAAGCCATATTAGGGAATTTGGGGCGTTATAGCAACCCAACTCCAAACTTATGAACATCAAGGGAAAGAGTTCAATGGGTAAGAACAATTTATTGGGTGAATTGCTTCAATGCTAACAAAATCATGAGTTCCATCCAAGGATGGTTAGTGTTGGTTGCTACCGAGTGAGGGTTAAGCCTAAGGCTTCTAATGAAGTTCAGTTGTGTGCAACAAGCATCTCTAAAGGTAGCAAAGATGATGTAAGAACTTCACCTATGTGAACTTAGAAGTGGTGCTGCCTCTCATGGGAGTTAAAGTTTCTCCTCGGAAAGTTCATGAAATGGATGAGCACATGGCTATATGAGTGCTAAGCAAGAAAGTGGGAAAATGAATGGTAAAGTGGAGGTGTGTGGGGTGTCATTGATTTTATCATTAAGGAGTACTTGGTTCAATCTTTAAGACATCAATTACTTTGATAAGGATTTGTAATACTTTCACTAAGATAAAGTTCAAATCAAAAGAAACTTTATTTTATGCACCAAAATTGTTAAGCTAAGAAGAAAGGATTATATTTAACCAAGTGGGGGATTGTTGAGATTGGTTAAATATAATTGTAACGACCCAAATTTCCTAATAAGGTTTAGGACCTTGAATAGGAGGCCGGGAGGGCCATAACTGATTTATTATGCCATTATATGATTATATGCATGTTTATGTGGATCATATTATTATATGATAATAAATGCATGCATATGGGTTTATATTTTGTTATGAGGGCATTTTGGTTATTTGGCTCATTGAGGGCATAATTGTATATTTGTGTGCATATTGGTAAGCTATTGTTGAGGCCACATTATAATGTGGATTTGTTCAAGCTGTTCGGCATGAGACGATCTTTGGGTATAAGTTAGTGGTTTGGTCATAACAGGATCAAGTTCGGAGCTCGAGGTGAGTCCTGGGATAATTTGGAGATTAGAGTGTTGCCAGGAGTTAAGGGGTAACGAGATATGAATTATTGGTATTCGAGAATTTTGAGAATAACGAGAATTGGAGGGTGTTAATTATGGTTAACGAGATAGGTGCGAAAGGATGATTTTGCCCTTGGTGGCTGTTAAGGATTTTAATTAGACTTGAGGGCATTTAGGTCTTTTTACCATAAGGATGTATATGAATCAAGGAAGGCTGTAGAAAATAGGAAGCAAAATAGAGCACTTCACCTCTTCTCCCGTACATCATCTCCTTTCCATTTTTCTTTGGATTTTGAAGCTTCTTTTGAGAAACCAAGCTAGGGAATCAAGTTTTGAGGATCTAGGGTATTGCTCCACCATTGAAGAGGAGTTCATACCGAGCTTGAGGTGATCGATAAAGGATCAAAGGATCGATCATTCTCAACGGTCGTTCGTAACGTGTTTCTCGCTCGAACAAGAGGTAAGAAAACTGCACCCAATTATGTAGTTAGGTTGGGACTAAGTGTTCCCTATGTTTGTATGCATTGTTGTGTGATTGTGATAAACCATGTGAACATAAAGGGACTAAGAGCTCCCTATACTGGAATATGATGTCATGAGATGGTATTATGCCATGGGGACATATGATAAACGGCCTAAGAGTGCTGGAATCAATATTTGCGCACAAGGCGCGGCTCAGCCACTGGTAGCTGAGGACAACTTATTAATCACCGAGCTCGGTTAAGCTGGCCGGAGTCAGTGGGTATAACACTAGGGGTGGCCTAAGTGAGCCAAAGACAGTGGATTAAACAGAGGGTGCGACCTAAAGGCGCCGACCCTGAGTATCATTTGATGGTTGTGATAAACTGTTGATTATAAATGTGATTATTGTTGTTAACCTGATGTATATGATATGTTGATTATCTGGATGACAAATTGTTATTTTGTCAATTGTCATCACTGAATAGGTGAATGTTATGAATTGCTTAATACTTGGTTATGCTTTGTGGAATATTTGGTTATTGATATTGATCATGCTATGTTGTTATGTTTTCTTGCTGGGCTTCGGCTCACGGGTGCTATGTGGTGCAGGTAAAGGCAAGGGTATGTAGATTCAACCATGAGTTGGAGAGCTCTGGGGGTGAGGTGTACTTTGTCAGCTGCTCGGCCGCCACGGTCGAGGGATTGTACAGGGACAGAAACCTAAAATGTGTATTTTGCCATTAGAGTGGCCTGAGTTGTTTATAACTTCTGGAATTTTTGTAAATATGTCATCTAAACCCTTTTTTGAGATTCCATGTACTAAACTATCATTTTTAATACAATAACCTGTTTATGACCAAAATCTTTTATTCCTAATCAGTTGATGA
This sequence comes from Humulus lupulus, assembly GCF_963169125.1. Lineage (NCBI taxonomy): Eukaryota > Viridiplantae > Streptophyta > Magnoliopsida > Rosales > Cannabaceae > Humulus > Humulus lupulus. The sequence goes on along the minus strand of NC_084794.1, from coordinate 85,069,714 downwards.
CATTAGATTCACATTTTGTTTAAATGACTTGAATAGAAAGTCTTCACTATTTTAAACACAAAGTGTAACGGTCTTGGTTACCCAGGGCGTTACAATAATGGTTAATATGTTTACATGTTGAGGTGCAAAACACTTAACAGTTTTCACTTACAGAGAAATGAAAACATGGGATTGTGTAGAAGGCATCTAAAAGTGACTTTTGTGGGTCTAAAGTGATACAATGAGGTATCCAAACATTCCCAAAAATTTCAGTAGCATTTGGAGTAATTTTAGGACCATTGGAAGGGTCAAAAGCCAGAGAGGGTGGTGATGCGTCGCCCCCTAAGTGGTGTAGCATCACCAAAATGCGAAGGGCTTCAAAAGCCCTAGTAGGTGATGCATCACCTGCTAGTAGGCAACGTATCTCCTGGGCAGTCTTTTAGGGTCGTACAGTTTACGTAAAATGCTCCAAATGATGTGTTTTAAATGCTCTAATCCAATTAGTTAGACTAATGATGATGCCTACACTATATATATATGGGTTATTAGAGTTGAAAAGATTTGATCACACTTTCTAACTCTCTCTCTAACTTCATTCTCTCTCTAGCTTTCTAAGACCAAAGTTTTCTCCAAGAAACTCTTCAAACCTTGCTTGACTTGCATGAGTTTTAAGGCCTGTTCAATCTCAAATATCATTCTACTTAGTTGAAGCTTCAAGCAATTGGGAAGACTTGGAATAGAGATTTTGGACAACAATATTATTATTGTGCATAAGCCTTAGAAGTTCCCCAAGTTTAAAGATTCAAGTTGCTCAATACAAAGGTTGTATCTCTATAACCCCAATCTTGTATTTTGTAATTCTATTATGTTTTTCATTGTTAGTATTGATGATTAAATGTATCTAAATTCATCTTATCATAATTTACTCATTTAGTTCTTTATATTCAAGATTAACATTCATATCATGTACATGTTTATTTGATTATCAAGAATTGCACTCATACTTTGAATTTGAATCTTGATCAACATCTAGAGTTCAGAATATTGTGTTATTATCATTATTCATTGTTGATTTGCAAAGAGTAAAGTCATATATTCCCAACAATACATATATAGATATATTAAATCACATACAAATAGATTAGAGATTACCTCTTGAAGCCTATAGAGTATACACGAATCTTTTTGTATAAATAAATGATCTTTCAATCCAGATTCTGAAAGCTCACACCTTGATCTTTTAGACCAATCCTCAAACACACAAGGACGTGTGTAGGCACGTAGGATTAAAAAGGTTGATTTAGGACTCTCTAGATGTACTTAACACATGAGATCTATAGAGGTTTGATAGAGAGAAGATGTATTGGATAGTTTTTCAAGTTTAGGAAAAACTATCGTTTTTTGTTTAGAGAGAGTCTAACCGTCTGTGAAAACAAATTCTTGTTTTTCTTTTTCAAAAGTATTGCTTCTTTTCATGTTTATAAAGATAATTAATTAATTTAATTAATCTTTATTTTATTAAAATAAAACTGATAAGTTATAACCTTATTTAATTATTTATGTTAAATCATATTTATAAAATAATTAAATATATAATTAATAAACAAATTATTTGAAATTCAAAATTCAAATCTCATGGATAGGAAATCCATGTGTGTGGCGCCACACTCACTATACAATGAGTGTGTCAAACACACCATTAGGGTTATCCTAATTTTCTCATTTGTTTATTTAATTAATATTTAAGACAATATATTTATCCCACAATAAATATAAGTTAATTCAAAATTAATTTTATCTTAAAATATCAATTTAAATAAATAAATAAATATCTTATTCTAAATAAGATAATTATTAATATTTCTTTATATTAATCCAAACATGATTAATATTTATTTTATCTTATATTTTTTTCAAAATAAAAACTATATAGTTAACTAATTAATCAATTGCCCATGATTATTTTCTTGCCCTGTAAAATTAATTCTTTTGCAATTAAGTCATTCTATCTACAAATATTTCTTTTGACATCCTTACCCTTGACAGTGTAAGACATAGGTGATCTAGTGACCATGGACCTATAATACGAAGCTCTAAAAAACCAGATTATTAATTAATCTCTTTGATCCAATAATCTGATTTATTAATTCCATGATTACTTCACTATAAATATGGAATTGCACTTTAAGTATTTATAGAATTATATTTACAGAGTTTTCTCTTGTAGTCCATTGATATAATCAATAAATGTAGTTTTGTCCTCCATTTATTGGTTCGTTAATTAGAGCTGATCAAGATTACCCTTTTACCATTCTAATTACCTCTTGATCCTTAAGTACCATTAATTCACTAGAATATAATTAATCTATAATCATATTATAGATTTGAGCTAAATAACTATTCAATTCCAAAATTAACCCTTAAGGGAACCAATATTTGATCTATTAGGAAAGTATGGATTCCATTATTGTAAATCATGTTCTTAGTCATTCATGATATTGAATCTCCAAAACAAAAGTTATTAGTCTCATTATACTAAGAAACTTTAACGAGTGAATCAAAAGACTCAATAAACACAAACAAGAGTTCATGAATACTCAAGATTTAGACTGGTCTACAAATGATCATCTAATATGATAAGAATTAAATCTTTATGTCAAACGGAAAGTTTTTAAAGATAATTAATTCTCATCAGTCCTGTCATATATAATCTGTATTATATAATCACATTTACTAAGATGTCTATCTACATCAGTAATCTGAATCTAGATCACTCGCATCCCGTATGCTTAGTAAATCACACTAGTAACCATTAATTCAAGATTCCTTACTTGAATATGTTATTGACTACTTTATTCATTATATATGATATTAATTCTCTCGTACTAATACAAGATCATATTATCATGAATGAATAAAGAACTTTCTTGATATTATAATATAATTAATTCAAACATTAATTATAACATTCAAATATAATAAAATTGTACTTTTATTTAAATCAATAAAATGTCTTTACATGATTTAGGACATTAATTCTAACAGTTTGTTAGTTGTTAATTTAGTTACATTTCTGTTCTAACTTTAATTAGATTTTCCCGCTTCTTTCCCCCTCCTTCATTTTGTACAGTCATTCATTTGATATAAATAAAGTCTTTTGAGCTTCTAAACAAGATTAGATTGGTGCTCTTTTTCACTACTTTCCATTAGTCTTAACTTGACCCTCCAGTTCAAATTGGAGATGTTTGTCCATGAATTTTCTAATTTTTGTCTTGAAACACAATTTGAAGCCAAATGAGTTTTCACTAATGAATGAGTGTTTAACGCCAAAACGTGACTTCCACTTGCAGTGGTTGTAGTATAGATCGGGCGGTCGATTTCACATGGAAGCAAATACATAAAATTAACAATAAATAAAATTTAGAGGTAAATAATGTGAGGAAAATAGAACAAGTGATATTTTTGTTGTTTTTTATGATTTAAAGATTACAAATAAAGATAAAACAAAGTTAAGATAAATATGTGATGTAACAAAATGTAACAAATAGGAAAGAGAGTCAGAAATATGCAATACTTATTTATTTGAATATTTGATTCACAAAAATTACACAAATGAAAAGTCCACATCCTAACTATTCATTTGGAAGATTTAACATTGAAGTGAAAATATATTTCACAAAAAAAAAATTAGTGATTAATATTCTTTACCATGGAAGAAGAAGATAAGTCTTATGAGAAATCCAAAAATGACAATATACCATTGGCAATAATGCAATAAAAGATTGGACATAAAAGCTAACACAAATAGTACTTTCACTATTTATAAAATATACATAGAAAGAGCATGGCTAATTCTATATAGATTTAGAAAAATTAAATATATATATGAATGGGATGTAGAAAACGATAAAGATATTATCTATATTATTTTTACTAATTTGATAATACATAGAATGTGCTTGACAAAATCTATATATTATTAGTAAATATAAATAGAGATAATAAGATGAAGAAAAAGAGATGAAAGAAAATAAATTAATCAAATATATAAACTTGAAGCATATTGTTGACGGTGAGAACTCGTCAACGATGTTAGGTCGGAAAACTCAAAGGTAAGTATGGAGATACCTAAATCAGAACTTAGAATAGACTTAAGGAAAAATAAATACATATCAACAATGGAGTAAACATTCGTATATTGCTTAATAGCCTGAGTATACAATGAATTTTCCAACCCCTTATTCTGAGGAGTGAAGGTCTATTTATAGTTGGGCTCTAATGGCCCCTTATACATGGTGATCCTTGGGGACAAAATAGTACACGGGTTCACCGTCAGAGTAGTAGCACAGGTGATAGTCGTGTCGGAGGAGTGGTGCTTGGCTTTAGTACGTGTCAGGGGTCTGCAAAAGTACTCCTGCCTTGGTACCATATTATACCTCCACTACTTTTCGGGTACAGACCACATAAGCGTGTAGAGGGAGTCCTTACCATGTACCCCTCTATTACTGCCACTACTTGTCTGGCATGGACATCGTGTCCATACTCTAACTCCTCTTGGCTTGTAAGTTTATTCCATACCTTTCCTGACTTCATACCGAATCATTGCGAGGCCTTCCCTAACCTTCCTTGAACACATGTTCAAGAGGTCCTTGACTCTACATCTCATGAGACCCACAGGGAAAGAGGTGTTATATTATTTTAAATAATATAATGTTAGATTAAATAATGTGACATAATGTGATTTGTCACACAAATTTGATTTTTCACATCTTGTAACATATTATTGAGAGTCACAAAATTGGACACATGTGTGTGTCCAAATGTGACATATTTTGGAGTTACAATCAGTTACAAATTTGTAACTCCCAAATATTACCCAATAATGTGTATATTATATGTTACACATTTGAGATTGGATTTCATAAAGCCATATGAGAAATGGCTGATAGAGATGTGATTTTAACTCCCATATTGTGTATGAAAGTTACAAAATCAAGTGGGAATAAATTGGAGCGTTTTGGAAAAAACTTAAAAAATTAGTTGCTGAAACTGACCAAGGGCCGCGGCGCTAGTGGCTGACAGATTCATACTAAGTCGGTTTTTATCCAATTTTGAACGTTTCCAACAGCCAAGTAACTCCCAAATCTCTATTTTAATTCCATAAAACACCCAATTTATCATTGGTAACAGCCATGGGGTTGGTGGAATTTGAAATTCAAAGGGGTATCTCAAACTCTATAAATAGGAGCCTAATGCTCACTTGTAAGACACACCATTTTTTCATCCACAAAGCACTTGGCTGAAAAATACACCAAAAGGCTTGATAATTCCAGAGAGCTATTTCCTAGAGAGATCCCTTAGTGCTTAGAGAATAGGGGGAAATAAGCTTTTGGACAAAGGTCTTGAACCTTGTTCAAGTTGGTGATCCCCACTACTCTACACTTTGGTTGTGTGAGAGTTTGTTTGTGTTTTTCATTCTTGTGTTCTTCTTATTTACTTGTATTGTTATAGTATTGAGTTTGTAATCTTCTTCTTCTACATCTTTTTATTTACTTGTATTTTGAGCAATTGAGTTGTAATACCTATTTAATAAATATTATCTTGTCCATTGTATTTTTGCATAGAGTTGTAATTGGTTTTTTCCATATTTCCATTGAGCAATAATAATATTCTCTAACAAGAGGTGCCTCGTTGGTGGCACTTATCTCAGGGAGAGAGATAAGGCCTCTTCAATGAGGCTTGCTGTGTATACGATGAGACATGGTGCCCTAGTGTGAGATGAGAGTCTCACTTTGCGAGAACATTGCCATGCAACTCCCATGCGCGAGATCCTCTTGGCGCGAGGCCCCTCTAAGATGTGGGACAACCTCCAGGTGTGAGGCGCTGGCATCACGACATGGAGGCACCTGAGCGAGGTGAGGTGCTGGTGTGCGGCATGGGCATGCAACAACACGGCACAGAGGCTCCTGGGCGAGGCAAGGTGCACCTCTCTATGTGATGCCTCAACATCTCACGAGGCGCTGGCATCACGACATAGAGGCACCTAGGCGAGGCGAGGTGCTGGCGCGTGGCACGGGCACACGACACCACGGCATAGAGGCTCCTGGGCGAGGTGAGGTGCACCTCATTATGCGTGGCCTCAACGTCTCGTGAGGTGCTAGCATGGGTGTGCGAGGCGCAGCTATCACGGCATGGAGGCACTTGGGTGAGGCAAGGTGCTGGCGCGCGGCACAGGCAGACGACACCACAACACGGAGGCTCTTGGCGAGGCAAGGTGTGCCTCACTATGCGAGGCCTCAACGTCTCGTGAGGTGCTGACATGGGCGCACGGGACCGTGGTCCAAGGCCTTTAGTGCAAGGCCCTTGATGAGACGCTCTGGTGTTCAGCAAGGCGCAAGGGTGCATGGCACCTGGGCACAAGGCGATTTGGTCTTCAGTGAGGCGGAGGCCTCGTGAGCCACATGGGAGCAAGACTCCTAAGAGCTTGGCACTCGGCTCTTCAACCAGGCAAGGGTCTTGCGAGGCACATGGACACCCGACACCTGTGTGAGAGGCGGTGGCCTCGCAAGGCCTAGGGGTGCGAGACACACAAGGGTGTCATGAGCCTTCGAATCTTCAAAGACCTGCGGGGCACTTGGGAATGGTGGCTAGAATGTGGTCTCATGAGACCTTTAGGCCAGAGCTCGATAGTAGAACTAAGTGACCCTTAGCCTTGTATTTCAACCAGGGATCAGAGATTTTTTCCTTGTGGATTTTTGGCATCCACACTTGCCCCCAGTCTATAAGGAGGTCTTTAGGCATCCTTGTAGACTCATTATAATGCTACACTTACTATGCTCTGGTGGTACTGCTGTGTGATTTCTTGTAAACCAAGTTGTTGATGGTGAGAATTCGTCAACGAAGTTTATGATGCTAGTGACAATGGTGGCACACTCTGGGCTGTCATGGTCGCGTGAGTGGATAGATAACTAATTGATATCCAAGCATGCTTTACCTCCACGGGGGAGTTTTCGAGGATCATGGCACGTTGTTATTATTTCTTCAGATCTCTCGAGATGACTAAGTGTTAGGAAAAAATGTTTTGCCTCAATGGAAATTGATAATAATATTACAAATAAATATAGATTGATTAAATAAGGTTACAACTCTATAACTAAAAATTACAAATAGACAAAAAAAATGAAGAAGATGATGAAGAAGAAGAGAATAGTAAAATACAACTCTAAGCAAAAGGTTACAAGTAAACTATAAGTGTTTGAAACAAAAGAAAAGAACAGATTATAACTCTTGAACAGGAAATACAAGTAAAAAGAACAAGAGAATAAGAAGAAAACAATATAATAGAATGAGAACAGAAATACAAGAAAAATCTCACTTACACAACCTAAGTAAAGAGGGTTGGGGATCACCAACTTGAACAATGTTTAAAACCTTTGTCCAAAAGCTTATTTCCCCCTAACTCAAGCACTAAGGAATCTCTCTCAGATATTGGAAAAGCTTTCTGGAATTATCAAGCCTCAAGGTGTTTCTAGCCAAGTGCTCTAATGGATAGAAAAGTTGTGTCTTTCAAGTGAGCTATAGGCTCCTATTTATAGAGTTTAGAGACACCCTTTGAATTTCAAATTCCACCAACCCCCATGGGTGTTACCAATGTTTAATTGGATTAATATGGAATTAAAAATGAGATTTGGGAGTTATTTGGGTTTTTTGAGCCGTTCAACAAAGATTGAAAAAACTGAAAAATTGGTCAGTTTTGGCCTGTGGCCGCGGCCAGAGACATTAGTGGCCGCGGCCACTAGTCTCTGTCCCCCAGGCCGTGGCCACTGGTCTCTGTCCCACAGGCCGCGGCCACTGAATGTTGGTGGTCGTGGCCACCGACCAATTTCAGCACAAAAAATGTGCTGTTTTTCCAAACGGTTCCAAACCTTCCCAAATGATTTTGTAACTCCCAAAACACATTATTGGGGTTAAAATCATATCTCTAACAGCCATATCACATATGGCTTTATGAAATTCATCTCAATATTGTGTAACAACAATTTTACACAATAAAGGGTAATATTTGGAAGTTACAAATTTGTAACACCAAATATGTTACATTATTTGGATATATCTCATATATCTAAATATTGTAACTCTCTATTATATGTTACAATATGCGACACACTTTGTCACATTTATTTAATCTAAAACATTATATTATAATATAATATAATATTATATTATATTATAAAATAATATAACATTCCCCCACTAGATTAAATAGTTATCTATTGTAACACTTATTTAATCAATCATTATATTTTGAAATATAACATATCCCCCACTTGATTAAATAAGAACTCTCTCTTATAGGAGTCATTGCATTAGTGCATAAAGCAAAGTGTTTTTCAACTTGAACTTTACTATAGTGTAATTATCACAAAATTTGTCAAAAATTAGGTTGCACTAGGCATTGAACCATCTTTTCATGATAACAAATTGGTGATAACACACATACCTTTGCGATGTTCACTTGAGACCTCTATGTCTCGCTTTGCACCGTTAATGGCCATGTGCACTTTCGATTCATGGACGTTCTTGAGAATACTCCTAATTCTCATGAGAGGCGGCACCACCCCTAGGTCCATATAGGTAGAATTCTTACAGTATTTTGTTACCAAAAATACTTGTCTTTACAAGACTGAATTCTACTAAAAAAACCTTTCTGTTTTAACCCTCCACTTGGTAACACACAAGTACTCAATATCTCCGATGGGACTTATTTTGAGTACAACTAATATTCACTTGATTGACTTGTTATTACCTATTGAACCTAACACTAGTTGAATAACTAGTGTTAAGATAGGTTACCATCAATCGTGAATCTGTTTAGGGAGTTTAAGTCCCATCCCTCGAGAAGATGCAGCCACTAAATCCCTCGTTAGTGGCTTAGTGAAAGGATCCGCCAGATTTTCACTTATTCTCACATAGGATATTGAGATGACTCCTCTTTGAATCAATTCTCTTACATATCCATGTCTTAGACTAATGTGTCTAGACTTCCCATTATACACTCCGATGTATGCTCTTGCCAATGTTGCTTGGCTATCACAATGTATCGATATAGTAGATACATTTTCTTTAATTAGGGGAATCTCTATCAATAGATCCCTTAACCATTTGGCCTCTTTGCCGATAGTAGCTAGAGCTATGAACTTTGCTTCCATAGTAGAATGAGATATACAGGTTTGTTTCTTAGAACCCCAAGAAATTGCACCTCCACCAAGTGTAAATACCCAACCAGTTGTGGACAAGTTGTCCCCAAGATTGGATATCCAACTTGCATCTGTTTATCCTTCTAATATCGAAGGAAATTTGGAGTAGTGAAGGCTTAGCCTTTGGTTTTCTTGAGATATCCTAGGACTCTTCCAATTGCCTTCCAGTGATCCACACTTGGATTACTTGTAAACCTACTAAGTTTACTTACCGCAAATGCTATATCAGGTCTAGTACACTAGGCAGCGTACATTAGACTCTCTATAGCACTAGCGTACTCCAATTGAGCCACTGCTCTTCCTTCATTCTTCTCTAGTTTAACACTATGATCGAATGGAGTATTGGCATCTTTAACCTTGAGATGGTTAAATTTGTTCAATACTTTCTCAACATAATGGGCTTGCCCTAACGCAAAACCCCCACTATGTTTCTTTACTTTGATACCGAGTATGGTATCAACTTCTCCAAGATCTTTCATCTTGAAGGTTGATGATAGAAACCTCTTCGTTTCTTCTATCCCTTTCATGCTATTACTTAGAATAAGCATGTCATCCACATATAAACAAACAATGATCACATATCCCTTACAAGTTTTGGAATACAAACACTTGTCTCCATTGTTATGTCTAAACCCATTAGACATGATGGCTTGATCAAATTTCTCATGCCATTGCTTAGGAGCTTGTTTCAATCCATATAAGGATTTTACAAGTCTACAAACTTTATGTTCATGTTTTGGTAGGACAAACCCTTCGGGTTGTTCCATATAGACCTCCTCATTGAGGTCACCATTAAGGAATTCCGTTTTGACATCCATTTGATGAACATACAAGTTGTGTATAGAAGCTAAAGCGAACAAAATTCTTATAGAAGTTGTTCTTGCAACAGGCGCATAGGTATCGAAATAATCGATACCCTCTTTTTGCCTAAACCCTTTAGCTATTAATCTAGCTTTAAAGGTTTGGATAGTGCCGCCAGTGTGGTATTTTCTCCTAAATACCTACTTACACCCAATTGGCTTAGACCCCGGTGGGAGGTCTACCAATTCCCAAGTGTTATTGGAAAGAATGGAATCCATCTCATCATTGATGGCTTCTTTCCAAAATGCACTATCTCTCGATTGCATAGCTTCTCTATAAGTCTTAGGATCATCCTCAATGAGAAGTACGATAGGAATTTTCCTAATGACTTCCTCTCTATTTCCTTCTACCATGTAGAATGAAATTAGTTGAGTATCTATCTCATCCACTACTAGACTTTTATGATTTTTAAGCCTTTGACTTCTTCTAGGTTCAAAGGGTTGCTTTACATCCTTTTGAGAATTCTCCTCTTGAGAATCAACTTTGGATGTAGAAGCTTGAGAATTGTTCTCATATAACAAATTCTCCTTTAGAGATGTTGAAGCTTGAGAATTGTTGTCACATAACATATTCTCAAAAAATTCAACTTCTCTAGATTCAATCACAACATTAGACTCTAAGTCTAATAGCCTATAAGCTTTACTATTGTTGGCATAACCAACAAAAGCACACTTTATGGCTCTTGAACCCAACTTTGTTCTATTAGGTTCGTTTTTCTTGCAATATGCAAGACACCCCCACACTTTGAAGTACCCTATTTTGGGTTTTCTTCCTTTCCATAACTCATATGGATATATCTCATTTTTCTTCACCGGTATTCGATTAAGAATGTGACAAGCGGTTAAAAGCGCTTCACCCCATAAGTTGAAGTTCAACTTAGAAAACACCAACATAGAATTTATCATCTCTAGATAAAACACCATTTAATTCACAAAGATCACTATGGATTAAACCTAGTAAATTAGATGATCTTTCTACACTAGGAAATGGTTTCTTAATCATTTTCTCCTTAACACATGTTTCATATTTACCATAGTTTTTAATATTGCATGCAATCATACCACATTTTACTACTCTTTTAATGGTTGAAAAACCTATATGTGATAGTCTAAGATGCCACAAAAATAAAGAATCATACTCAACAATATAGGCGGAATTAGCATTTTTATTGATAACATTGAAAGTTACATCATTGGTGCACAATTTAACCATACCCTCACAAGAGTACCCCTTTCCCAAAAATACATTTGATTTGGTAAGTATAAGTTTACCGAACTCAAAAATGGCTTTAATGCCGGGCTTGCCAAGAAAATCATCACTTACCAAGTTTCTACTCATTTCGGGAACATAAAGTACATTCACTAATGTAAATTTCTTGCCGAAGGTGAAAAGGACTTCAATGGTACCTTTGCCAAGTACCTTGGATTTGCCCTCATTGCCCATTTGTATCTCATGGTTGCTCTTTGACTCTTCAAAGGTCTTGAACAATGATTTGTCATAGGTGACATGGACGGTGGCACATGTATCATACCACCACCTTTTCACCTTGCCTTGGACCGCATTCACCTCACTAAGGGTAGCAACTATGTTTTCCTCTTGAGTTGTGTTCACCTTAGGTCCTTGTTGGTCTTTTCTATGCCTACACTCTCTAGCATAGTGACCATTTTTCCCACACACAAAGCAAGGACCTTTCTCGCCCTTAAACTTGTTTGGGTTGGTTTTTGGACCCAAAGGTTTCTCATTACCCTTTTTCCCTTTGTTTTTGGGATGTTTTGGTTATGACACCGCATTTGCTTTGGAAGTCTCTCCATTAGACCCCTCCACAAGTTTATCTCTACATATCGATTCCTCTTCGATTCGAATATGTTTTTGGATTTCCTCCAAACAATAATCCTCATTTTTATGAAGGATTCTTTTCCTATAGCTCTTCCAAGTTGGTGGTAATTTAGCCACTATAGCACCAACTTGAAAGGCCTCGGGAAGCTCAATCTTTAGCACTTTCAATTTGTTAACAATTATTTGCAATTCATGAATTTGAGGAAGAATAGGTTTATCACCAAAAATTTTGAAATCGAAGTATTGAGATATCAAAAACTTTTTGGTACCTTCCTCTTCCGCCTTAAACTTTTTCTCAAGTGCATCCCATATCTCCTTGGCCGATTTGGTCTCAGTGTAGAGGTCATAGAGCCTATCGGATAGGGCGTTGAGGATATGACCCCTACAAAGGAGATTGTCCTCCTCCCTCTTCCTTTTCTTCTCCACCTCCTCGGGAGTGTCTTTGTCGGATGGCTCGGCTAGAGGTGCCAAGGAAGACTCAAGGATGTAGGCGATTTTGAGAGTGGTTAATAGAAATCTCACCTTGTCTTGCCACCTAGTAAAATTGGATCCATCAAACCTATCCAATCTTATTAGGTCTTGGTTCATGATCTTGATGGTCTCCCTTTCCATTGAAACAAAAAGGGCTAAGCTTTTGAATGTTAGGAAAAAAATGTTTTGCCTCAATGGAAATTGATAATAATATTACAACTCTATGCAATAATATTACAAATAAATATAGATTGATTAAATAAGGTTACAACTCTATAACTGAAAATTACAAATAAACAAAGAAAATGAAGAAGATGATGAAGAAGAAGAGAATAGTAAAATACAATTCTAAGAAAAAGGTTACAAGTAAACTAGAAGTGTTTGAAACAAAAGAAAAGAAAAGATTACAACTCTTGAATAAGAAATACAAGTAAAAAGAACAAGAGAATAAGAAGAAAACAATATAATAGAATGAGAACAGAAATACAAGAAAACTCTCACTTACACAACCTAAGTGAAGAGGGTTGGGGATCACCAACTTGAACAAGGTTTAAAACCTTTGTCCAAAAGCTTATTTCCCCCTAACTCAAGCACTAATGGATCTCTCTCAGATATTGGAAAAGCTTTCTGGAACTATCAAGCCTCAAGGTGTTTCTAGCCAAGTGCTCTAATGGATAGAAAAGTTGTGTCTTTCAAGTGAGCTATAGGCTCCCATTTATAGAGTTTAGAGACACCCTTTGAATTTCAAATTCCACCAACCCCCATGGATGTTACCAATGTTTAATTGGATTAATATGGAATTAAAAATGAGATTTGGGAGTTATTTGGGTTTTTTGAGCCGTTCAACAAAGATTGAAAAAACTGAAAAATTGGTCAGTTTTGGCCTGTGGCCGCGGCCACCAACCAATTTCAGCACAAAAAATGTGTTGTTTTTCCAAACGGTTCCAAACCCTCCCAAATAATTTTGTAACTCCCAAAACACATTAGTGGGGTTAAAATCATATCTTTAATAGCCATATCACATATGGCTTTATGAAATTCATCTCAATATTGTGTAACAACAATTTTACACAATAAAGGGTAATATTTGGAAGTTACAAATTTGTAACACCAAATATGTTACATTATTTGGATATATCTCATATATCTAAATATTGTAACTCTCTATTATATGTTACAATGTGACACACTTTGTCACATTTATTTAATCTAAAACATTATATTATAATATAATATAATATTACATTATATTATAAAATAATATAACATTCCCCCACTAGATTAAATAGTTATCTATTGTAACACTTATTTAATCAATCATTATATTTTGAAATATAACATATCCCCCACTTGATTAAATAAGAACTCTCTCTTATAGGAGTCATTGCATTAGTGCATAAAGCAAAGTGTTTTTCAACTTGAACTTTACTATAGTGTAATTATCACAAAATTTGTCGAAAATTAGGTTGTACTAGGCATTGAACCATCTTTTCATGATAACAAATCGGTGATAACACACACACCTTTGCGATGTTCACTTGAGACCTCTATGTCTTGCTTTGCACCGTTAATGGCCATGTGCACTTTCCATTCATGGACGTTCTTGAGACTAATGTGTCTAGACTTCCCATTATAGATGAAATTGTATGGCACTCGAGAAATGGCTTTGGAGGGTATGATCAGGTGCTAGATGAAAAGGATTAAGCATTGTCATGCGAGGCCACATACCAAGTTATTCGGGGGCATCGGGCCAAGGTGACCTTCTTTCTTGCCTCCGAGTCTTCAACCTTCATATGTCAACACGTGAAGGCCTTTGTTTGTCATCCTTTTCGTGACTGCGATACTTGCATTATACTTGGAGGCAAATAAGGCATCAAAATATGTCTTTCAACACTATTGGTTGATGAATACCTTGCTATGCAAAATGGTCTCGCACAGCGAGACCGTCTCACCTGGTGAGGCTTGCCTCCTCTCCTTAGTGTGAGACTTTAAGAAGCCATTATTTTTTATTTATTTTTTGTATGAGGAGCTTTTGCACGTCCTCATGGTCAATAGCTTTATGTTGAAAGGGTTCCCTTTGGGACCCCTCTACTGTGTGTGATTCATGTCTGTTTGTGCACCTTGATTACTTGTAAGGATATGTTGACCCTTTAGGTTTTCGCTATCCTTTTATATATTTTTTCACGCGCTTTTTATTTCTTGCGAGAAGCGTCCTTCTCATCATTATGCATAGTACTATTTTTGCAAGGGTCTCTTTTAGGACCCTTTTTGGCTAGATGGCTTGGTGGCCGCTCTAGTCTTATTGGTGGATGCTCTTCCTGAGGCCTTTTTTCTTGTGGAGGTATCAGCCTTTATTAGGAGGCTCTTCCTATAGGACCTTTTGATGGGTCTCTTTTAGGTCCTATTTTGGCTAGACGACTTGGTGGCTGCTCTAGGCTTATTGGTGGATTCTCTTCCTGAGGCCTTTCCTCTCATGGAGGTATCAGCCTTTATCAGGAGGCTCTTCCTATAAGACCTTTTGACCCTCTTGATGTTCACAAGGGTAGCTAATCCTTGTGAACTTGAGAGATGCCTTGCAAGGTTTTCTTCCATATTTCCTCTTTTTTTTTATAAGGGTTTCTTTTAGGACCCTTTTTGGCTGTGTACTCTGCCCCCCAAGTGGTTGGCGAGATTTATCTCGTTGGGCACTTTGATCATTTTGCTCATGCACTTTGATAATTCCAATTGGTGATAGGTACACAAGAGTTAGATATGTGCTCATGTAAATGAGGAGGGTATCATGCCAATAAAAAAAACATATTCATTAGAAATAATTAGAGTACATAGGCAACATTGTTTTTACTTCATATCAGGGCATCTAGGTTACTCCTCTAATCTATAGCTGCTTTTGAGGGGAGGACTCACAACTATGTTGGGGGGTTAACTATGGTAACCCTTTTGATTTATCATACTAAAAGTGGAGCTTTACCTAATGCTCCCTCTCAGGCGCGTACGCACACCATCGATTTTGATCTCCTTAGTAACTTTGGGATTGAACTCACGCGGGTTTGCGTTCCCATGTACTACCATTGCCATTGGTTATGGCGGTTTCATGACTATGCGGAGGGACATGTTATATCATTCCCTTGCCTCTTTCTGTGCCCCTTTCATGCTTGTTACTCCCCCAGGAGTTGGGAATTTTATAGCCAAGTGGTATACCAAGGTTATCACCTTCAATTCTCTCAGGAAGGGTCTCCCTAATACCGCGTTGAAGGCTGAGGAACAGCTTACTACGACAAAGTTTGTCATTACAGTGGTCTGTCTGGGCAGTTCTCCCACGGTGAAGGCCAACTCGATTGTACCCAGGGGTTGTATCGAGTCTCCTATAAATCCATAGAGGGATGTATTGCAGGGCTTTAGGTGCCTAATGTTCAGTCCCATCTTTTCTAAAGCTAGGCGGTGCAGGATGTCTACAACGCTTCCATTGTCAACCAAGACCCGGTGCACCCTTATGTTAGCAAGTTGTACAGTCAACACCAAGGGATCGTTGTGTGGAAAATGCACACCCGTGTGTCTTCTTCGGTGAAGGTTATTGAGTCGGTCTCCCCCTTAAAATTCTTTGGGGGTGTTGTTCCAAACTTAAGACGCACATAGGTGGACCTCGCCTGGCCTCCCTTGCATACTTGTCTCGCCCCTTCCTCGATTCTCCTCCAAACCTTGGCCCTCCGATGATGGTCCTAACTTCTCCTTGCACCTCTGAGGCTACATCTCGTGCTCATGGTGAGGGTACTCCTTCCTCCAGTCTTTGGTTTTCTTTGTGGACGTACTTACCCAAGTGTCATTTGCGTATAAGCTCTTTGATTTCTATCTTCAAGTGAGTGCATTCTGTGGTGGTGTGGCCAATGTCTTTATGATACTGACAGTACTTTTTGGGGTCTCTCTTTGACCTATCTCTCTTCATTGATGGGGGTCTCCTGAAGGGAACTTGATTCTCGTTTGCTACAAAGATATGCTCCCTAGTATGTGTTAGTTCAGTGTAGAAGGTGTGGGACGTTTACCTAGGATCACCTTCGTGTTTGTGCTTCCTCTGGTGGTCATCCCTTGGACCTTCATACATGTAGAGTCCAAGAACTTTACTTAGCTAGTTAGATAGTCGTAGCAATAGTAAAAGTTGTAGTATTTTTATGACTGTGGATTTTGGTTTAGACCGGGATTTAGTTGGACACTCGTAGTAACACTGTAGATTTTCTAAGTTTAACCTATAGTTTAAGAATATTAATTTTAACCTAAGGTTTGATTAATATGACTGATATTGATGGTGATATTTATTATATTATAAGGTTTAGATAGACCCAATAAGAAAGTAACACTTGTCATGTGTATGTTTAATGATAATTAAGTATTTTTGAGGAATAAGTTTATTAAGATCAATATTTGAATATCCTAGGGTCTGTCAGCAACTTTGAAATCGTTAGAGGACTTAGTCAAGGTTGTTTACTCAATTCAAGTTAGGTTGAAAATGTGCAATTTTGTGTTTAAATATTCAGCGTATGCCGATATATCGTAGCTATAGGGGGCGATATATTGCAATACGGGGATACAAAAAACACGTAACTTCACACGACCAACTCGACGAGCCTCGGGCATATTAGCCCAAGTGATATATCGCCTACTAGGGGCGATATATCGGCTCCTTTGAATGATTTTTGAATGTTTTTTAAATCGAGCTTAATTTATTCTTTAACCTCTTGATAAGTCCAGCATCTTTCTAACCGAGTCTTCAGCCTCTGCTAAACGATAATTCAAATATTTTTCAATTAAAAAGCCATTATTTTATTCAAGTTAAATGAAGATCTTTTCATTCTTGAACTCTATAAATAGGACCTAGTACCCAGCCATTTATTCATTCATCAAGCTAAGTTCAGAGGCTGCAAGCTACTAGGTTATTTTTGAGTGCTTAAACACTTGGGTTGGAAATATAAGCTTTAACTTTATAAGCTTAATAAACACTCGGGAAGTAAGTTTCATAGTATTTTTCGGTTTGAGGTGTAGTTCGGTCATAGAAGCATTAAAGGTATTCCAAATTCTAGTTCATTTCTGTGTTATTCTTATAGTTTTCTACTCAAAATCCTAACGCTATTCTTTATTCTTGGTTAGGAAATCTAAGATCTTGAACGTAAGATTTTTGGTAAGTATATTCTCGATGGTATAGTTCATCCATTCTTTTCATCCCTTTTTCTTTAGTATACTAACCTTTCTTTGATGGATTTTAGGAGTGTTCCAAAGTCCCAATCCTATTCTCATATCCTGGTATTTTTGGTAAGGAAAATAGGATAGGATATTATATGTTATGCTATATGTTATCTTATGATTTATGTGTTATGTTATGTATGTTGTAGACTTGGGCATATGACTTGTATAACTAACAAGCCCCAATAAATTTATGGGCATATGACTTGCTTAGCTAGCAAGCCCCACAAATCTAATGGGCATATGACTTGTTTAGTTTACGAGCCCCAAGTAATAATGGCCATTATAGTATGTGTGACATATGTTTATGATATGTTTTAGTATATGTTGATATGAATTTTATGTATATGATTTATGTGTTAGATTTTCCTTGCTAGGCATTAGGCTCATTCCTTTATATTTTTATGTGCAGGAAAATAGCTATGGTGGCGGAAAGGTTCTTGGCAGCTTGGGGGTTGTGTATTGAAGCATAATGGAAATGGATGGATTGAGCGTTCGTTTCGAGGATGAAGTCGCTTCTTAGTCTTTTAAAAATTATGCTTTATATGTATTTTCCGCACTTTATTTTGTAATCCATTTATTTAAAATTATGTTATGTTTTTATTTTAAAAACCATGGGATCCCATATCCTACTCTAAATTTTATATAGTTTAACATTTGTTTTTACAAGTTTTAATGAAGTTATGATTATTTCACTTGTAAGTTTTATTAAAAATTAGTGTCTATGTATAGTAGTCATTAATGGTCCAAAGTCTAGAGTAGTTGGGTCATTACAATACACCCTTTTCTTTTTTTGCGTCATTCGAACCTTCAGGGGCTGAGGACTTGACAAGTGATGCCTTCAAGTTCTCATGGTCGTCTTCGACACAAATGTACTTTTGTGCTCGTTCGTAGAAATCGTCTAAATTAGTGACCTCCCTTTTGAGCATATTATCCCAAAGCTTACTGCCTGGGCGCACTCCAGCCGTGATTGCCATCTTGAGTTCTCCCCTGATCAGGCTTCCCACTTTAGCCGCCTCCATGTTGAACCTATGGATGTAGCTCTTCAAGCTTTCTCTTTCACCTTGCTTTATATTAGCGAGGCTAGTGCCCGACAGGGTATAATCGCGTACGGCATGATGTTGTTGGAGAAATTCGTCGAAAAATTGTTGCCATGACCTAATGGTCCCCAGCCTCAGCCTTTTGAACAATTTGTATGCAGAGAGGTGTTTTCCTTACTTCTGACCTCCTTCTATTGATCTTTTCTCTTAGGTTAGGTGGTGCCTCCTTAGAGGTGACTTTGGCTTCGTTATGAGGGTTAGCGTTATTCTTCTACTCTAGCCTCTAGGGCTGCTTCGATTGTCCAGGACGTTCACGCTGCTTCTTCCGAGGGGTATTACAAGTGGAGAGCCGAGTCCTCCCATCATCCATAGGGACTGTGTTTTCTACCCCCTCTCAGCTTTTCTCTTTTTGTCTAGGAAGAGACATGCTTGATTTTTCCTATAGCAGGCCATTCAACATGTCTTGCATATTCTCTAAGGTAGTTTCTAACCTTTGGTTCTTCCGATGTAACTCCAGTATCTCCTCTTCATAAAATTGAGACCTAGAGATCGAGCTTATGGAATGCACTCGGCGACTCTTGTCTGGCCGATGCGTTGATGGACCCGGATCTTGCCGGTCGGAGATCGACACCTGTGGTGGCCTTGGGGGTGGAAACTCTCTGGCATCTTTCGCGGGAGCAGCCGGTGGTCTCGGATGGTTCTCATCAGGCTGGACAGCTGGGGATGAAGCCTCCTTTTCATCTCCATGAATCATGGGCTCTTTTTGTGCACCCACATTTTCGAGTGGCGGAGGATTCTTCATGGATGCCTTCAGCTGATCTTCGTCGAGGTGGACCTCCACCTCTCATGGTTCTCTCAGTCGCTTAGAGCATCTTGGCATCTTTTCCTGCCGGAATCAATGGAAGAATAGTGGCTTGGCACTTATACTTCCCACAGACGGCGCCAAACTTTTGACGGTGAGAACTCGTCAACGATGTTAGGTCAGAAAACTCAAAGGTAAGTATGGAGATAGCTAGATCAGAACTTAGAATAGACTTAAGGAAAAATAAATGCAAATCAACAATGGAGTAAACATTCGTATATTGCGTAATAGCCTGAGTATACTATGAATTTTCCAACCCCTTATTTGGAGGAGTGAAGGCCTATTTATAGTTGGGCTCTAATGGCCCATTATACATGGTGGTCCTTAGGGAAAAAATAGTACACGGGTACACCGTCAGAGTAGTAGCACAGGTGATAGTGGTGTCGAAGGAGTGGTGTTCAGCTTTAGTACGTGTCAAGGGTCTGCAAAAGTACTTATGCCTTGGTACCATATTATACCTCCACTACTTGTCGGGTACAGACCTCATAAGCGTGTTGAGGGAGTCCTTACCATGTACCCCTATTACTACCACTACTTGTCTGGCGTGGACATCGTGTCTGTACTTTAACTCATCTTCGCTTGTAAGTGTATTTAGTACCTTTCCTGACTTTATACCGAATCATTGTGAGGCCTTCCCTAACCTTTCTTGAACGCATGTTCAAGAGGTCCTTGACTCTACATTTCATGAAACCCATAGGGAAAGAGGTGCCTCATTGGTGGTACTTATCTCAGGGGGAGAGATAAGGCCTCTTCAACGAGGCTTGCTGTGTATGCAATGAGACATGGTGCCCATGTGTGAGATGAGAGTCTCACTTCGCGAGACCATTGCCCTGCAGCCCCCATGTGCGAGACCCTCTTGGCGCGAGGCCCCTCCGAGACGCGGGACACTCTCCAGGCGAGAGGCACTAGCATCACGACATGGAGGCACCTGGGCGAGGTGAGGTGCTGGCATGCGGAATGGGTAAGTGACACCATGGCATGGAGGCTCCTGGGCGAGGCAAAGTGTGCCTCGCTATGCGAGGCCTCAACATCTCGCAAGGTGCTGGCATGGGCGGAAATGAAAGACCAAATGGATCATTATGTCAAAAAGAGTTGGAGGAAAAATCAACTCCATCTGAATGAAGTCATTTTGTGCTTCCTCCATATCTTTAACATTTAAAGTCCTCGAACATATTTTCCTGAAGAAATTGTATATTTCTGTAATGTTGGTCGATATAGATTTTGGGAGAAACTTGCGAACACCGAGCGAAAGTAATCGTTGCATTATCACATGACAATCGTGTGACTTCAACCCAAGAATATTTGTATCTGTTGTCCCCAAAAATTAGAGATCAATGACGTGGCAATAGAGGTGACAAGTGGCAGTACATGGTCCGTAAAAGACACATTAAATAGTCAATAAATACATTGACTCCTCAGAGTTGTGATAAAATTTTGACTGGCTTGAGAAGTGTCATGACCGACCAGGCATGACCTTGTCCAACCAGTCATGACATTACTGCCCAAGAGTGGCATGCTAGACCAGAGTGTCATGTTAGAGGAAAGACATGGCATGCTAGACCAGAGTGCCATGTTAGAGGAGAGACATGGCATGCTAGACCAGAGTGCCATGTTAGAGGAGAGACGTGGCATGCTAGACCAGAGTGCCATGTTAGACGAGAGGAGTGCATGTCCTACCAGCATGCACATGTCCTACTAGCACTTTCATGTCCTACCACTTGCATGTCCTACCACTTGCATATGTCCAGCATGCATGTGTCCGACTAGCACTTGCATGTCCTACCAGCATGTGGTCCTACCAGCAAGTTATGTCCTACCAGCATGCACATGTTCGACCAGCAAGTATATATCCTACCAGCTAAGTGCGTGACTATCCAGTAGAGGTGTGTTCGACCAGCTTGAAGGAGATATGGATCAACTAGATAGAGGAGGACTAAGTCAAGATTCCCAGAAACGGCTCCAACAAGAACCGGTCTTGGCACACGCGGGAATCTCTCATTCTTCCCACAAATTGGGTGTTCTGTTATATTTTGAATATTTTTGTAATTTAAATATAATAAGAATAATAAAATATCCCGATTATAGGGGATATCAGATGTATGATCCTAAGCCTATAAATACATGGCTTATGAAATCAGAAGGGGGTTTCTTCTTCTTTTGAGACTTTTTGGGGAGATTTTGGGTCTGAGTTTTCTAGAGAGAGAAAGTGCTTGTATCTGTAAGAGTTCTTGTATTCTTGTAATCTGTACTGAAGAAACTCAGTTGGCTCAGTTCATCTGATCTTGAGTACAGATCTATAATCACAACTCTAAGTGGATTAGGCTATTACCAACATATTGGGGCTGAACCACTATAAAATTGCTGTGTTATTTACTTTCTGTTCAAAAACCGTCTGTGTCGTTTTATTTCTCTTGAAGGTTTTGTCGTTTCGGACGTTCTCACGTCGTTGGCCAAAAACGCGGTCAACATTTTGGTGCTTTCATTGAGAGCTTGAAGAGAAATACAGACGGTCCCTGAAGTGTAATGGCGCCTAAGAACACCAATGCGGCCTCCAAGAAGACAAGCTCCTCTAAAGAGCCTGCTAGATCAGAAGGTCCTAGCCCACAAGACCATGAGAATGAGCCTAGGGTCATGCTCGAGGACGTGACTCCAGGAGTTGAAGAGCTCCAAGAGGCCATGGGGGCCTTCCAGGAGGAGATGGCACAATTCCACGCCAGGCAGGAGGCGTTTGCTGAAGAGATGGCCAAGCAGAGAGCTGCGTTAGAGCACCAAAGACGCGATATGGAGGCCAGAAGTGAGGAGCTCAAACAACAACAAGAGGAGGTCAACCAGAGACACCATGAAGCAGCACTTACTTTAGAGGCAGCTACCCAGTTGGCCCAAGCCAATGCCCAAGCTGCAGCACGAGGAGCAGCCACCCCAGGAGCAAGGACCATAGAAGCTGGTTGTAAGAACAATGATAGACCAAGGAGGGGTGGTAATAACCCACCTGGTCGTGAGGAAGATGGAGTCCGATCACACACTACCTCAACACAAAGGGAGCACTCTAGGACCCCCTCCAGGAGCCACCGATCAGAAACTTCAAGATCTGGAAGTCACCAATCGGGTAGTAAGAAGACTCCACCTAGGCAGGAGCAAAATAGAGCTCCTCGAGATAAGGGGACTTTACAGTTCAAAGATGGGCATGGTCGTGATGAGGCTGATAGTCATCCCACCAACCAGTCAAAGGAAAAGGAGGGCCACAACCCACAAGGAGGAGAAAACTGCCAAGAGCGCGCCAAGAAGCCTCCACTGCACCCCGACCAGCAGCGTAGCAGGAGAGAGGAAGTCCCGCGTAGTAAGCCCTCTGGGAAATCGAAGAGTACGGTGTTCGATCGGGTAGGAGAGCATGCTTCTCAGAAGGATCTAAGGGATGTTATCACCAACAAGAGGAGGACCGTCCTGGTGGAAGGGAAAAATCTGGACCGCCCTGCCAGTCAAGTAGAAATACTTGACGGTGGCACGCCAGATGATAATGCCCGACCAGGCGGTCAAGACCTTGGAACCTCATCAGTTGCACCAGCCATCCAAGCCCAGCTTGACATGCTAGCAGCTGTAGTGCAAATTTTGTCGAAACGACCTTCCGAGATAGATCCGATAGACCACCGGAGTGGCAGCCCATTTTGTGCTCGAATTAGAGCAGCCCAGCCACCAGCAAAGTACAAAGCACCAGTATTGCCAATTTATACAGAAAAGGCAGATCCCATTAGACATGTTGGGAAGTTTGAGGACCAGATGGAACTGCTCGGAGTAAGTGATGACTATCGGTGTAGATTCTTCCCCACCACCTTGACGGATATTGCCCAGGAATGGTATTGGAAGTTTAAGCCAAACTCCATTACCTCTTGGGAGGCATTCAGGAATGACTTTTGTAGACAATTCGGCACTGCCCGGACTCCACCAGTTTATGCCAACCACTTGGCAGATATCAAACAAGGCAAAGATGAGTCTCTAAAGAACTTTATACAGAGGTTCATGAGAGAAGCCAATAGAGCAACTGCTGTATGAGACGAGGGGAAGATGGTTGCCATATCCGCTGGGATAACTTATCGGAGTCCTTTGTGGGATAGCATACATAGAAATCCAATTTCAACACTTCAATAATTTCTTGACCGGGCGGACAAATATATGAAATTGGATGATGCAATAGAGAAAGGGGAGAATGGCATAAACAATCCGGGCAGATCAACTGACTCTCCTAGTGATGGTGGAAAGAAACGTGGAAATAATGGGTCTGACCACCATGAGGAAAAGAAAGCAAAGTTGAATTCAAGTGAAAAGACAACCAAGTATGAGCCTTAACTCACTAACTACACCACTCTCTCGACCAGCCGAGCAGAGATATATCTTGCTAGTCAAGAAGAGGTTCCCTACAAGAAGCCTCCACCCATCAGGAGAGAGATGAGGAAGAGAGACATGAACAAGTTTTGTCGTTTCCATGAAGATTATGGTCACGACACGAATGAATGCAACCACCTCAAGGACGAGATATAATTTCTTCTCCGGTCGGGCAAGTTGAGGAAGTACCGGTCAGAGACACCCCAAGGATAAGGAGGTAGCAGCAACTCTGGTCTCAAGCGACAAAGATCTCCACCCTTGCAGCCTGGACCTGTGGACTTTACCTTAGACACTATATGTGGAGGTCCACACTTGGCTGAGGAGAGCAACTAAGCAAAAGGAGAAGTATGCTGAGCAGGAATGCTAGGATCAGGAACCACTGGAGTGGCGAACACCAAAGGATATATTATTTTTAAATACCGCTTTCAGAGTGGTAGCTTGATTTCGAGTTTTTAGACTTGTTATTTAAGTTTGGAGTATGAGCTGGTTATTTGCTAACCATTCATTTTATTTTTGAACAATTTTGGTTGTTTAAGACTCGTTATTAGACATGTTTTGTCCATTTTAATTTACGAGTAATAAAAGAGACTACACGCAGCGTGGTCGATTCTTGCTACAAATATGCATGTGTGTTAGTTATCCGAGCAGTGTTCAACTGGTCGGTAAAATCGGGCAGTGCTCAACTGGTCGATATGTTCAAGCAGTGTTCAACTGCTAAAATATTTTCCATATATTCTATGTGTTTCACGAGTAATTAACTGCTCGAACAGATTCTGTCAAGTAGCAAGTGACTAAGGATCTTTCAACCCTCAATCACCTAGGGGGCACATGGGGTATACTGGTATATAATTTAACACAGGCAATAAGAGCACGAGTTAATATATCTGTTTTTAGGCTGACTTGTAAATTTTTGAAGTCCAAAAAGGCCATTAAGCTAACTTGTTTGACAAAGCTTAAGTAACTTGGAATTTTGTTTAAAAATTTCAAGTTAGGAGTAGATATTCGTGTGACAATAAGCATGCTCATAAAATTTTAGAGCAATAAGAGTGTGAGAAAGTATACTTAGCATGGACTTATGAAATGTCTAGAATTTCTAAGTTAGAAAACTAAGTACTCATGCGAAAATATATGGCATACACCAGAGTGACTTTACTATTCACAAAAAACTTATAACTTTTTAAGTCTAGAGGAGACTTAGAATGTTTTAAGTTAACAAAGATAAGTAAAGTATAAATGCCAACAGCTCAGCTATACAAAAGTATAGAGTAAACTACTAGCCAGGTACAAGTTTAGCTGATCAGGTGCAAAGTTTTCTTGCTCAGGAGAGCAGATACAACTTCTCTGGTCGGCTAAGCATGTATCACCGATCAACTTCCCTGGAGTGAATCAAACAAATGCATGCAAAATAAATGCTACATAGTGAAAAGTTTTCTTTGAGAGGAGAAGTCAAGTTTTGACCAAGATTGATTGAGAGAAATCAATCTCTCAAAATAATTATGGGAGATTCGAACAAGGTGCTTTGGTGGTTTTTTGTAGGGAAGGACTTAAATGGCTATGCCATGTGCCCAAGCAAATGCCTAAGAGTGCCTAAATGTGCTTAGTGTTTAAAAAATGTGGTGTTGAGGATACACCTTGAGATGGCCGATCGGATGCATGTTGATCCGAGGACCATCTCGCCTATGTCCAAGGATCTAGGCCCAGAAATTTGGTGCCTAAGGTGCTACGTCCGACCAGGAGGAGTTACATCCGAGCGGTTGTGCTAGTCCGAGCAGCCCATGCATTCAAGGTTGATGTCCGAGCGGCTGGAGAAGATGTGTCCAGTCGGACATTAGTCCGAGCAGCAATCCAAGTGTCTGGTCGGACATTAGCTCGAGGAGAAGGATCAAGAGGGTGCATGCCTTTTATCCGTGATGAGGCATGGGTTAGTCCGAGCGGACCATGTTTGGCATGGTGCAGGTTGAGCGTGTCCGGTCGGACGCATGTCCGAGAAGATGTGGTCGGACTCGTGTCCGAGAAGAAGTGGTCGGACTCATGTCCGAGGAGAGACAAAAGGCCTGGTCGGACACATGTTCGAGGAGAGACAAAGGCCTGGTCCGTATGCATATGTCCAGCATGCATGTGTCTGACCAGCACTTGCATGCATGGTCCAAGGGGTTCATATGGCCATGACCGACCCCATAGCCAAGGGACCGATCGGATGCATTTGGGACCAAGGAGTTCACCCATGGTCCGATCGCAACCAAATCGAGGATACTCAACAACCTGTCTCTATTTGCAAAATAGACAAAAGGAGAATCAAAAGGGAGGCTATGTTTTCATTATATCAAGAAAATAGAATCTGAAGAAATCACAAGACAAGTTATGTCGTGGGAGTTTACGTGAAAGTTATCAACCGGATGGGAGCTTTTGAATGACCTCGAGAACATTTGGTTAGAAGAAAAGTTTATCATACGAAGAAAATCGTATAATAAACTTGGGGGGCAAATGTTATCCCCAAAAATTAGAGATCGATGACGTGGCAATAGAGGTGACAAGTGGCAGTACATGGTCCGTAAAAGACACATTAAATAGTCAATAAATACATTGACTCCTCAGAGTTGTGATAAATTTTGACTGGCTTGAGAAGTGTCATGACCGACCAGGCATGACCTTGTCCGACCAGTCACGACATTACTGCCCAAGAGTGGCATGCTAGACCAGAGTGTCATGTTAGAGGAGAGACATGGCATGCTAGACCAGAGTGTCATGTTAGAGGAGAGACATGGCATGCTAGACTAGAGTGCCATGTTAGACGAGAGAAGTGCATGTCCTACCAGCATGCACATGTCCTACCAGCACTTACATGTCCTACCACTTGCATATGTCCAGCATGCATGTGTCCGACCAGCACTTGCATGTCCTACCAGCATGTGGTCCTACCAGCAAGTGTATGTTCTACCAGCATGCACATGTCTGACTAGCAAGTATATATCCTACCAGCTAAGTGCGTGACTATCCAGTAGAGGTGTGTTCGACTAGCTTGAAGGAGATATGGATCAACTAGATAGAGGAGGACTAAGTCAAGATTCCCAGAAACGGCTCCAACAAGAACCGGTCTTGGCACACGCGGGAATCTCTCATTCTTCCCACAAATTGGGTGTTCTGTTATATTTTGAATATTTTTGTAATTTAAATATAAGAAGAAAAATAAAATATCCCGATTCTAGGGGATATCAGATGTATGATCCTAAGCCTATAAATACATGGCTTATGAGATCAGAAGGGGGTTTCTTCTTCTTTTGAGACTTTTTGGGGAGATTTTGGGTCTGAGTTTTCTAGAGAGAAAAAGTGCTTGTATCTGTAAGAGTTCTTGTATTCTTGTAATCTGTACTGAAGAAACTCAGTTGGCTCAGTTCATCTGATCTTGAGTACAGATCTATAATCACAACTCTAAGTGGATTAGGCTATTACCAACATATTGGGGCTGAACCACTATAAAATTGCTGTGTTATTTACTTTCTGTTCAAAAACCGTTTGTGTCGTTTTATTTCTCTTGAAGGTTTTGTCGTTTCTGACGTTCTCACGTCGTTGGCCAAAAACGCGGTCAACAGTATCATTCTCATAAACTTTCTTCTTCAAATTTGAACAAAAGCCATCTAGTAATCTAACTCTTTTATAAACTGACAAAATTGTTGCCTCTAGGATGGAGTTAACACGTAAGGAGCGTGCGGCTTCATAAACTTCCCATTCTCATCTTCATAAATCCACAATGATTCCCTCATATCCATCTTTTTCAAATTATGTCTTGCATTAGTGGTGTCCTTAGATTTATCATTGTTTAAGATGGTGCCAATGAGACTATCACACACATTCCTCTCAACATGCATGACATCTATATTGTGTTTTAATTTGTTTGCACCCCAATACTTAAGCTCGTAGAAGATGCATTTTTTCCTCCAATTACCTTCATCTATACCTCTTTTACGTTTCACACCCCCAAACTGGACGTGTTTTCCTGGAATTTGCGGTGCAAGAGCATTAACTTGTTCTAGTATATCCTCACAAGTAAATCGACTCGGAGGACGTCTTGTCTCAACTTCTCCATCGAACTCAGTTTCTCTTCTCATTTGATGAGTACTTAGAAAGAATCTTATGTGACCAACATAAGATGTCTTAACGATCACTCTGATCGAAGTTGTGTCTTCATTACAGGTAGGACAAGCTTTGTATCCCTGACCACTCCATCCAGAAAAAATATTGCGAACTGGAAAATCGTTCATTGTCCACAAAAGGGTTGCCCGCATCTTTAACATCGTGTTGGTCGTACTATCTCTTGTATCAATTATGTTAACCCACAGATCTTTTAGTAGAAATACATCCATGTCCTTACCCAATGAATTTGGCCCAGGAATAAGGAAGGTCAACATGAAATAATTGTCTTTTATACACAACCAAGGTGGAAAATTATAGTTTGCCAACACCACAGGCCATGTGTTGTATGCAAGGTTCAAGTCTCCAAATGGATTAAATCCATCGACAGCTAAGCCCAAGCGAACATTTCTGGGATCCCTTGAAAAATCAGGTGCTTGACATCAAAGTCATTCCATGTAGAGCCATCCACCGGGTGTCGCATCACTCCATCATCTTTCGATTTCCCGGTGTGATGCCACATCATGTGTTTCACTGTAATCCTTGAACTGTATAATCTTTTCAACTGAGGTGTCAATGGAAAGTAACTCATCACCTTGTGTGGCACTTTTTTTCTTTCATCATTTCAAAAGTAATCCATCTACTACTTCTACATACTGGGCATGCCTCTTTAGATGCATGCTCATTGTAAAATAAGCAGCAATCATACTGACACACATGAATGGACTCGTATCCTAACCCTAATTTTTTCAATCTCTTTTTTGCCTCGTAGTACGATCCATAAATTTTGTTTTCCTTAGGAAAGGCAAGCTTTAACAACTTTAGCAATTCATCAAATATGTTGTTAGGCACCTTCCCTCTAACTTTTAGATGTAATAACTTTGCTAAAAAGTTCAGGGATGAAATCCAATCACAACCAGTCGGTAAAAGGAAGTCTTCCACAACGTGAATCATCTTATCATCTTCATTCTCATCAACCACCTCATCAGCAACAATTTCTTCCACCTCACCATGAAAAATCCACTTATCATAAGCATGATGAAAACCCCTATCGAATATGTGTACTTGAACAACTTCCAAAGATTCCAATCTATTATTATTGCATCTCACACACAGGCACCTAATTCTTCCATCAGAATCTTTATATTTCGACGCCATCCTCAAAAAAGCTTGTAGACCATTCCAATATTCTTGACAACCACGATTTCTCAATGTTGTCCAAGAATTATCAATCGCCATCTACGATGATATAAGAGAGTATAAGAAAAGGAAGAAAAAAGAGCAACTGTCCTAATCCTATGAGAAGTGTTTAATTATTTTAAATGTTGTATGATATCTTATGAGAAGTGTTATTCTTGGACAAACTTGAGTTTAATGATCTCTTATTACTTTATTAATTATTACTATAATTATTTTTATTATTTTAAATAGTGAGAGATCCATTATAGTAGAAGATAAAATTTATTGTAAATGGTCATTGTGCATATATAGATAATTATATACATATATACAATAAAATTTATGTATTATTATATTATAGTAATTAAATATTTATATGTATAAAAATATATATTTTTCATACAAGTTAACAAAAACCAATTAAGTACACAATTCACATCTTAAAAAAAACATACATATTAAATCTCCTAATTTATAATCCTCAACATATGTATTTATCTAATCCTCTTTGTTTCATGAGACATTTGATTCATTACATATGCCCATATTTTAGCTTAAGTAAACATATTCTCCAAAATAACGATGTCTAATTTTTATGTTATATTTAAATTTCAATTATTAGAAATATAATAATTATTTTTTTGAGGTAAATTAGAAAAATAATTATAATTTATTATTTTGTTGGCTAACTTCAAACTCTTATTAGATTAAATGAAACAAAGTCAAGTAAGTCTCTATTCCCTTTTAATTTTATTCTTTAAAATAATTTTTCTATCTCAATATCAAACCCAAAAGCCCAAAACTTAATGACAAGTTCACAACCATCTCCCAACATTACAAACTGAGCCAAAATAAGGCAAAACACAGTACTCTGATGCATAATAAGCTGAGAGAAACATGAAGATCATTTCTCAAACATTTCCAGTATATATTAATCAAAATATATCATAGATAAAACTTGTACAAATACTTAAGGCATAATAGAAATTTACAAATTATAAAGGTGCACATATTAAAAAAACTATTCCATATAAGTTTAATTTTATTCTTTAAATTTATTTCTCAATTCACAATATCAAAACCAAAAGCCCACAATTTATTCGCAAGTTCACAACCATTCCCCAACATAACAAATTGATAAAGAATAAGGCAAACCACAATTCTCTGGTAAAGAATAAGCAGAGAGAAGCATGGAGATCATTTCTCAAACACTTGTAAAATATATATTAATCAAAATGTATCGTAGATAAAGCTTGTACAAATAACTAAGACATAATCATGACTTAAATACAAATATACAAATTATAAAGTTGCACATATTAATAAAACTATTCCAAATAAACCATACTCTTAAACAATCTAGCTTTTTGCATAGGGAACAAATCAATAGGAATCATATAAAAACTTGTAAATATAATGAAGGCATCGTGATCATGATTTAAATTATCAGATTAAAACAAACTAAAAAAAATCATCAGATTAAAACATACTAAAAAAATGTCTCTGATTCAAATAACCAAGAGACAACCAGAAAAAACAACAAACGAAGATAACCTTAAAAAAATAAATAGTACTGATTCAACCACAACACTTAAAGCTCACACACAAATCTTCTAAAACAAAGAGTATTATCATCATATCAGAAGGTTTTATTATTTAACCCTACCTAAGAGACTAGGATCCCAAAGCCAAAACAGAGAATTTCCCACATAGTGCAAAAACGACAGATTCATCATCAAAAAACACTAACAAGTAACAACAATTCAACAACAAAGTAGCAAAGATAAAATCTAAAATCAAAATACATCAACAACGAATGACAAAAAGTACCTCAGGACAATGATTCATCATCAAACCCTGAGATTATTGGGGATTTTATATCAATATAAATCATAAAAAATTACCTCCGAGCCACCAAGCCAATAGTCCGAAATTCCTAAAGCCACCAAGCCTAATCTGAAAATCACAGAGCCACCAAGACCAATCACAAAACCTCAAAGTCGCCAATACCAATCAAAAAATCAAACCTTAACAAACAATCCACAGAAAATTTATTAACAATAATTAGGTTCTTGATAAAATAATTAGAGACAAAGTATTTAAAAGAAAAAAAAAGTATGTGAACTGTTACTGGTTACACAAAGAGAAGAAGGCAGGAACGAGCTAGGACTAGCGTTGGCTCAAATGTTTCTTCGGTACACATAGATAAGAGTTGTAATGGTGGCTATGAAGAGAAGAGAATGAGAGAGAAGGGACGAGGGCTGTAATAAAATTTAAAATTGTTCAGCATTATTAGTGGCGGTGTAACGCCCCAACTCCAGAGACCGCTACGGTGTACATTGCAAACAGTGCTAAACTCGCTAATCGAGTCATTTGGCCATAAACGTGTAACTAATTATGATTAGCAGTTTAGGGATTAAAAATTTCGATTAAGATATAACGTTTCACTAGAACGTTTACTGTGTACATTGGGATCCCAAAAATATAATTTAAAGGTTTTTTACAAAAAAAATATTTACAACCAGCCGATCTAAGCGGCAAAATACGGTTTAGCCCTGGTTCCTCTCCTTCAAACCTCGGCCGTGGCGGTCGAGCAGCTGCATATGTACACATCATCACCTAAGCTCTCCAACTCAAGGATGGTCCAGCTTTCTTTTGCCTTTACTTGCGCCACATAGCACCCGTGAGCCGAAGCCCAGCAAGAAAACTCATATGCTCATGAACAGTCATATCTTGATATCAAGTCATATCTGGCATGCCTAGCAAACATAACCTTATTCAAGCATGCAAATAAGTCCAAAAAATTATGGGGTGTCCAGGATAAGAAATCCTGCCCTTTCGAATGGATGATTATCAAGTCAATCTTAATCAGATGAGTGTTTCAACACTTGAGGTTCTGGTAAACCATGCTGAGTGACCAACAAGCAAGTCACTACGGGGCTCAACACCCAAAGCCATGCATATGATGATCAAAATGATCATACAGAACTTATAGCTCTGAACAGATGAGTGATTATCACTTTGAGGTTCTAGAAAACCATATTGAGTGACTGACAAGCAAGTCACTAACTTAAACAAAAGAGTGGCTGCTAGGTAAGCCACTAGCCTTAAACAGATGAGAGACTGATGGGTAAGTCCCTAACTTAACAGATGAGTGGCAGATGGGTAAGTCACACAAGTGCTTATAATATTCATTGAACTTGAGGTCGGTCCGGCATTAATGCTCTTTGAGTCATTCAATGCATAATGTTGATTAGATCTAATCTTTATTGGCTTGAGTTGAACACGCTAAGGTTGTCCTGACTTATGAGTCAGCACTGTGTGACCAGTGCCCAATACCTGACTAATGAGTCACAGCTTCACAGTTGATACTAACACCTTTGCCAATTCTGACTAATGAGTCAGTACCATGCACAAGTAAGCAATGCTACCAAACATATGTCATATGTCGAATATTCAAACGTATGGCATTCAGCATGCTTACTTAACAGTTGCTAGCATAATTATGATCATGCACAAACACAGAGACTCAAGCTCTGATCAATCTCACAGTCAATATTCATGGCATGCCCTAATCACATGTTTCTCGTGCATCTCATGCATCACACTTAATCATCCAGCATGCCTCAATAATAACCATATGCAAATGAGCAAGATTGCTAAGCATTCAATATGCTATCAATGTTTACATTTAAACATCCAACATGCATCAAGAATAACCATGCATGTCACATATGGGGTGCAGTTCTCTTACCTCTGGTTCGAGCGAGAATTAGAACAAGAACGACCCTTAAGAACGATCGATCCTTTAATCCTTTAGCGGTCACCTAGTCATAACCAAATATAATCTCCAATTAATGAAAATCAACAATGATAGGGTCTTGACCTAAATCCCACTCTCGGGACCTCGAAACATGCCCACACGGTGGGTAGATTTGATCCCGGGCCTTAAGGATTGAAACCCCGGGCCAAAAACCCTTAAAAACACTTAAAACAGGTATCTGAACAAACAGGGTAGCGCTACAGCGCTGCCCTCCTAGTGCCCCAGCGCTCAAAACAGAGCCAAACTGCCCTAGCCTCCTCTACAGGTAGCGTTATAGCGCCATACACTAGGCGCTGTAGCGCTACCTTCAGCCAGCTTCAGCCCATAAATCTCCTCCTTCGATTCTACCATTCCCAACCCAAATCAAAAGCTTCCAAACATCAAATTATGTCCCAAATGAACCCAAAAACCATCCTCACATGCCCCAAGCATCATAACCCCAAGAACCCTAGCCAAAACACCCATTGAAACTCAACTTTCCAACTCAAAAACCAGCTGGAACTTAACTTAGAAAACAGAGCAAAATCTATAGTTCTAATGGCTAAAACTCACCTCAATCTCAGCAACACACCCTCTTCAATGGTGGAGCATAACCCTAGCTTATCCCGGCTTGGTTCCTTGGCTTGATTCCTCAAACAAAGCTTGAAAATCCAGAGAGAAATGAAGGAGAAAAACCTATCGGGAGAGAAGGAGAAAGGATACTCTGTTTTTGTTACCCTTCTACAGCCTTAATGGCTTATATCAATCTCTAAGGGTGAAAAGACCTAAATTCCCTTAAGTCTAAAATGAAACCTTAACAGCCACCAAGGGCAAAACTGTCCTTTCGCACCTATTTCGTTAATCATAATTAACACTCTCCAATTCCCACTATTCTCAATATTCTCAAACACCAATAATCCATATCCCATTACCTTTTAATTCCTGGTAATGCTTTAATCGTTAAAACCACCCCGAGACTCACCCCGAGCCCCGAACTTAAACCCGTTATGACTAAACCGAACACTTGCATTTCATGATCGTCTCATGCCGAAGGGCTCGAACAGATCTCCATAATGATGGAATCTCATTCACCAATCACAAAATGCACCCAAATACACAATTATGCTCTAAACGACCCAAATTTCCAAAACAGTTTAATAAACAGTTGTGGACCCACATGCATGTATATAACATCATATTATAATATAATTCACATAAACATGCATATAATCATTGAGTAGCATAATAAATCAATTATGGCCCTCCCTGCTTCCTAATCAAGGTCCTAACCCTTATTAGGAAATTTGGGGCATTACAGGCGGGGCCCGCCACTATTAATATTATCCGCTGCTAATACTATTATTAGTGGCTGGTAGTCCCCCACTAATAAAAGTGATTACCCGCCGCTAATACTATTAGCGGCAGATAGTCCGCCTTTAATAAAGGTGATTATCTGCAGCTAATAGATCTTAAAAAAAACCCCACCTTTTCCGGACATTTCATTTGGTATATTAGCGGCGGACTATCTGCCGCTAATGATGGTAAGTCTGCCGCTAATATATATTTTTATATATTTTTTTAAATAATCACACATTATTAGCGGCGGACCCCCTAGTCTGCTGCTAATAGCTTGTACAATACAGGCGGACTGGGTCCGCTGTTCGCAAATGACATTCATTGTTGTAGTGTGATAAGTGAGACTAAAATTTGGTAAAATTTTGCTACCTAAAAATTACATACTAAATAGATAAAATGATTTCCTATTTATAGAGACTAAAAAAAGACCAAAAAAATAAATAAAGGAAAGTTTGGGGTTACTAAAGATAATAATAAATCTAATATAAAAAATTATATTTATTATTAATAATATTACTTTTAGTGATGATATAATTGCTAATTTGGTTTATGTTGTGCATGTAGGTGGAGTGAAGAGTAAAATAAGGAGCTGAAATGGGAAGTTGACCCTTTGATCGTCTCAACAAATGGGAAAGCGCCAAGTGGCGCGTGTACTGGCTGGCGTGCAGGGAGCTGGCGGATTAGGCCTTGGACCGTGCTGAAGGAGAAGGGAAAGACCCAGGCGGAGTTGGATTGAAAGTTGTGGGCTGCGAGTGTAGAGTCCAAGAACTTTACTTAGCTAGTTAGATAGTAGTAGTAATAGTAATAGCTAGTAGTAGTTGTAGAATGTTTATTACTGTGGATTTTGGTTGAAGCCGGGACTTAGCTGGACACTCGTAGCAACACTTGTAGATTTTATAAGTTTAACCTATAGTTTAAGAATATTAATTATAACCTAAGGTTTGATTAATATGACTCATTATGGAGATGATATTTATTATACTATAAGGTTTAGATAGACCCAATAAGATATTAACACTTGTCATGTGTATGTTTAATGAAGAATTAAGTATTTTTGAGGAATAAGTTTATTAAGAGTAATATTTGAACACCCTAGGGTCTGCCAGCAGCTTTGAAATCGTTAAAGGACTTAGTCAAGGCTGTTTACTCAATTCAAATTAGGCTGAAAAAGTGTAATTGCGTGTATAATATTTCAACGTATGCCGATATATCGCAGCTCTAGGGGCGATATATCGCCATACGGGGATATGAAAAACACGTAGCTTCGCACGACAACCTCGACAAGCCTCGGGCATATGAAGCCAGGCGATATATCGCCTATAGTGGGCGATATTTTGAAACCGAGTTCATTTCAATCCTTAACCTCTTGATAAGTCCAGAATCTTTTTGACCGAATCTTCAGCCTCTGCTGAACGATTATTCAAATGTTTTTCAATTAAAAAGCCATTTTTTTATTCAAGTTAAATGAAGATCTTTTCATCCTTGAACTCTATAAATAGGACCTAGTACCCAGCCATTTCTTCATTCATCAAGCTGAGTTCAGAGCTTACAAGCTGCTAGGAGTACTTTAGAGTATTAAACACTTGGGTTAGGGTTATAAGCTTAATCATTATAATCTTGATAAACACTTGGGAAGTAAGGTTTATAGTATATTTCGGTTCGAGGTGTAGTTCGGTCATAGAAGCATTCAAGGTATTCCAAATTCTATATCATTTATGCATTGTTTCTTTAAGTTCTTATAGTTTTTCTACTCAAATCCTAACTCGTATTCTCTATTCTTGGTTAGGCACCTAATATCTTGAATGTAAGATTCTTGTTGGTAAGTATCATTTCGATGGTGTAGTTATTCTTTTCATCTCTATTCCTTAGTATACTCACCTTCTTATTATGGTATTTAGGAGTGTTCCAAAATCCCGACTTTGTTCTCATCATCCCGGTAAATTGGTAAGGAAAATAGGATAGTTTTATATGCTTATATGTTATGTTGGTATGTTATGATAAGTTATGCTATAGTATGTTATGTTATGTTTTCTTATGTTTCAAGGTTATGATTTACCCTACCTCAGATATTAGACAGGGGACGTAGATGGGTTATCATAAACCTACCATGTGATCTAACCTACCTCAGATATTAGAAAGGGGACGTAGATGGTTTATCACATGTTTTAATGGTCATTAATAGTATAGTCTTATATGTTGTACGTCTTTATAGATATATGTTATATGTTTATAGCTTATAGTTATGTGTATGATATGTTTCATGCTTGTAGTAGATTTTCCTTGCTGGGCATTAGGCTCACTCCTTTATGTTTTGTATGTGCAGGAAAATAGCTATGGCGGCGGGAAGATTCTTGGCAGCTTGGGGATGTGTATTGAGGCAGGATGGAATCGGTGGATTGAGTGTTCAATTCGAGGATGAAGTCGCTTCCTAGTCTTTTAAAAATTATGTTTTACATGTATTTTCCGCACTTAATTTATAAACCAATTATTTAAAGTTATGTTATGTTTTTATTTTAAAAACAATGGGATCTCATATCCTACTTTGAATTTTATGTAGTTTAACATTTATTTTACAAGTTTTAATAAAGTTATGTTTCTTTCATATGTACGTTTTTCTAAGATTAGTATAGTAGTTTCTAATGGTCCAAGTTTAGAATAGTTGGGTCGTTACAACGAGTCTCTGGAGGGTCAGGCACGGGTCAGCCAGGTGGAGCAAGCCAGGCGGGTCATTGGGTTGGCAAGGGAGAGAGAGAAGGCACAGGCGAACCTGATGGGTTTTGGGTCGTGGGTGCATGCAGGGAGGGCTTCTTTTTGGCCATCTTATTTTCAATTTTGCCATTTTACATCTTTATTCTTCATATTTGTTTTCTTTCCTTTTTCCTTTATTATTTTTACCAAAAATGCAAATGAATTCCTGCAAAATAAAAACAAATTAAATCAAAGTTAAATATTTTCATTAATCATATTAATTCTTTGAAAATATTAATTAAAACTTAATTTATTTTGACAATTAAAATAAATAAATGTGCATTTTTCACCACTAATCACAACCCCAACTAGGTTATTGCTTGTCCCTAGCAATTCAATAATATAAAAATGTTACCAAGATGAAATAGTGACTTAAATTATCCAAAATCATTGAAAAAAAATGTTTAGCAAAAATTTAGAAAATATTATTTAAAACTATCAAAGTTGAAATTCAAGAGTTGTGTGTGCACCAAACCATATTCATCTTTCCACAATCAATAACACAAACAATATAGAAAAATCATCAAAGAACAAAGTCTCAACTCCAAATCCTCACAAATGTAATGAAACTATTTTTACGGGAGAAAGTTGACACTCTTGGAGTTGGAAATTTATCAATTAACGCTAAAAAATGGATGTTATCATTTTAGGACAAGCAATATTAACGAATATTGATCAAAAGATAGGCTAAACAATTAATTTGAATCAAAATAATATAAAAACTTTCAGGATTTTACAATATAACACAAAGAACCAAGAGCCAAAATGAAGAACAAAACAAAATAAATGCAAATTTTATTTTTTAGTTTTTAAATTACATAAAATTTAAAACAAATGTAGTAGTAATGTTTTTTTTATTTGACAATTTTTTTTATCTTCAACAAAACTACAAAAGGTAAAAATGAAAAATGTTGTTCTTGTTTTTTTTTTCTCATTCTATATTTTTTATAAATATATATTTCTTCTTTTTCTTTTTCTTTTTCTTTTTTATAATTTTCTCTCTTTTTTTTTTTTTTGACAAGAGACAACATAAAAATAAAGAAAAGAAAATACAAGAAATTAAAAATAAAATTACAATAAAATACAACAAATGCTCTTTAAAACAAAAATTATCCGTCTAGTAAAATCATAGTTTAAATTCCAAAAATTAATTTTACCAACTCAAATGATCAATAGAATTTTTCAAAGTTGTTCTCTCATTCTCATAATTCACAAAAAAAATAAAAGCTTTAAAATTTATGATTTTTTTCAATTTAATGTGTTAAAAACTTTATTTTCACATGTTTGGTTGTGCATGAAATTACTCTAAAAAATTACTTCCTAATATTAAAAATAGAAAGAAAAAAAACTATCTCACAAAAATTTTGTTGTCATGAATTTTGCAAAAATTTAACTCAAAATTTCAAAATGGTAATCAAAATATATTTTAATGCATGAATATGCTCACTACCCCCAACTTTAAATGAGACATTGCCCTCAATGTCTAACATTATGCACACTGTGGGAGCAAAAGTGAAAATGATAACCACCAAACAACAAAATTCCAAAATGTAAAATTTCACAACATAAAATAAAACACACTAAAAATGAAAGATAAAACCTGGTTAATCTTTGGCAGACTAAAGCATCGCTCTCAGGTAAGTCTACCACTGCATGTTTACGTACTATCCAATATCAAAAATGAACTTTCTTTTATCATGTGTTTCAAAAATCAAATTGTTAGTAACACTTTTAGGAGAAAGAAAATGTTCGTGTTCAAATTCGTGGAGAAAATGGTGTACCTGTTTCATTGCGAATATTTTTATGATTTTCTCAACGAATATGTCCATCACATCAGTATGATAGCTCTCATTTTCATTTGGAATGGTTGGAAGAATTTATGCATGGGAAAGAGTTTCACTCCTGAGTCAGTATTCACTCTTGGTGGTGGAGCAGTTGTCTGGAGAAGCATTAAGCAATCCAGTATAGCTTATTCAACCATGGAAGCTGAATACATAGCAGCTAAAGAAGCAATTTGGCTGAAAAAGTTCTACACGAATCTGGAAGTGGTTCCAGAAGTGGAGAAACCACTTGTTCTTTATTGTGACAACAGTGGAGCAGTGGCTAATTCTAAAGAGCCAAGAAGCCACAAGAGGGGAAAGCATATAGAGCGCAAATATCACTTAGTCAGAGAAATCGTACATAGAGGAGATGTGTCCATTCTGAAAATCGCATCAGAACACAACCTGGCAGGCCCATTTACGAAGACGCTTCCTGCAAAGCAATTCGAGGGTCATGTACGTAATATGGTGTACGCCCTGGTTTTCCCACGGGCTGTTTAGCAGGACGAGCCTCGGACTAAACATGATTTAGTTTGAGGTTCCCATAGGCCAGAGGCTCTATTTCCAGACGGGCCCTTTCTAGCTCGAGGGGATCCTGTTTCCAGCTCGCACTTGTTGCACCAGGAGCTGGGAATAACATCCGGCGACCACTGACGGATAAGCTCGGGTTATGAATTGCTCCAGTAGCGAGCTGCTCAGGAAGCTCTGACCCTATGGGAAGTCAACACGCAAGATAAACGTGCATAATCCTGCCATCACGTGTCCGATATCCCCCTGACTTCTCGGACACGCAGCAGGAACGTGCGTATTCAGACACCCACGGACGGGTTGGGCCGTGCGGCCCATTATCTCCTTTCATACTGATTAGACCACACTTGTGTGTCAGGTTTAGGAATTAATCATGAATATCACAGACTTGATATGACAAATGGTAGGGTCACGGGATGACCTCCCTACCAACTTCCAGGTGCCTTCTCCTATAAATATGGAGACCCTGGGAGTTGATAGGGGTTGGAAAAATAGTCTTGTAAGAGCTATATACTTTGTAAACCAATTACCCAGAAAAGATCAATAATATTGACTAGTGGAGTAGAAGGATTTTAACCTTCGAACCACTTAAAAACGTGTTTAGGGTCACCTAGTTCTTTCCACAAAGATTTCATATCTGCGACGGTTCTACTTTTAAGTACTAATCTCTTTCTCTTCTTCTCTTAATTATCTGTTGCCGAAGAACCGCGTCAACAGTTTGGTGCTTTCATTGAGAGCAAGTCCGATTAGTACTACCACAAACATACAACTATGGTGACCACTCGATCCAAACATGGCAACGAGACAGAACAGCATGATGGGCAGGAGGCCCGCCATGTTGCCCTCCCTGATGAGCAAGTTCCTGAAGTCCAACAAAGGCCAGGAAAGCAGCTGGCCGGCCAAGACGACACTGGTAGTTCGGCGCCCCGGCCGCCTAATCCGAATCCATGTTATTACACTGCGGTGGAGATGGAGAATGCTCAGCTGAGGAGCCAGCTAGCAGCAGCTGGTCAGCAAATCCAGGATATTCTGAGTCGACTACCCCCTCTCACAACCAATGGTAACGTTGGAGAGAGGCAAGGCGAGGCTCCTAAGTCTCGCCGGAGTAATCGATCCAGGCACAGCCGTTCGGGTAGACTCCATGCAACCAACTCCACCCCTTCAACGCACCATCAAGAGGCGAACTTCAGGGAAATGCCTCAGACCGAACAGCAGCAGTACAGTCGTTCGGTTAGGACATCAACCCCTAGCTCTCAGCCTTCCTCGAGGACGCCCAGAAGAGATCGAGGAAATTCCCAAAGGAGGGCCGAGGGGATCCGGAGACGTCAGCCCGTCCCCGAAGAACGTCCAGTTCCTCGTCCAGCTCGCCCAGCGCGAAACCATCAAGCTGGCAGGGCCGAGAGGCCCCCACCAAATTTAGTCCGTCCGGACGGCACTAGGATCGCCTCTCCGGTCAGGCATCCTCCTTCTCCCATCAGATACCCGTCTCCTCAGCCCGTCCGAGACATCCCGACCTACGGAAATAGTAGGAGAGACCTACCATCGGCCGGGCCTTCCCGGCGCAGCAGGGTGCCGGGGGAAGGATCAGGTCGGAGCCGCCAAAGACGCACCTCGAGCCTGTCCAGCAGGAGTCACTGGACCGGTAGTGCACGGAGTGATCTTTCGGGAGGAGACCTGCGACAGCGACTAAGTTCAGCTCAAAGTCACCATACTACCCAGGGAGGCGACCTTCGAGATCGCCTCAACTCTAACAGAGAGGATCGAGTTAGGGATGGTAGCCAGGCCCGCTCAGTTGGGGTCCGATCCGAAGTACGTAATGGCGGGAACGCCCCAAATGACCTATCTCCAGATAGGAGGGGCAACAACCCGCCTAATATGTACAACGGGTCCGGAGCTGTTGAACAGCCCCGGAATAACCCAGGATCTCAGGACAAAACCCTAGAGCGCTTAACTCAAATGGAGGAGCTGATGAAGAAGCTCCTATCGGAAAAAGAAAAAGACGAATATGATTCAGGGGATGAGATGGAGCTCTTCGCCCCCAACATAGCAGCAACGGCATACCCTTCTGGCTTTCGTATGCCTCACTTGTCAAAGTTCAACGGGGATGGAGACCCATCTGACCACTTAGGGATGTTCAACACCCTAATGATGGCTCATAACATCGGGCCAGAGCTTCGTTGCTTGATCTTTCCTTCCACCCTAACTAGACCTATCAGGCAGTGGTTCAAACAAAGTAAAAGGCAGTCAATCAAATCCTGGAAGACCTTTTCGGCTGACTTCAAGAGGGCATTCCGCGCCTCTCAGGCCGCCAGGGTCCAGGCCGACTCCCTAGCTAACGTGAGACAGCAACCTGGAGAAACGCTAAAAGCCTACTTGAGCAGATTTGCAAATGTCGCTGTTCAAGCCAGAGACGCCAACGACAGCTCCAAACTCATGGCTATGAGGACCGGGATCCTAGTAGGCGGAGATCTGTGGAAGGATATTCAAAGGAGGGGGGTCAGCTCAGTTAGTGAATTCCTTAACAGAGCCCAAGAGTGGATAAACTTGGAAGAAGCTGAAGCTTCAGCCGCGGGGACCAGCCAGGTCCTCGAGAAGCCCGCTGGGACGGGAACAGAGATCGTAGTAGCGACTCCCGACGTCACGCAGAGTAACCAGCCCGGTGGCGGCCAAAAAAAAGGGAATGGTGAAAACATCCAGCACGGTCAAAAGAAGAATAAGTCTGTGGATAAATTCAAGCCCGTGTTCACAACGTATACCGAGCTCACCCAAACCAGAGAGAATATTTTCCTGGCCAACGCTACGCGATTCCCCTGGAAAAGACCGGAGCCAATAAAGCACCCTAAGGGAAAGAGAGACGCTTCCAAATTCTGCCGTTTTCATAACGACGTCGGGCACAATACCGACGACTGCAGGCACCTCAA
This sequence comes from Humulus lupulus, assembly GCF_963169125.1. NCBI lineage: Eukaryota > Viridiplantae > Streptophyta > Magnoliopsida > Rosales > Cannabaceae > Humulus > Humulus lupulus. The sequence goes on along the minus strand of NC_084794.1, from coordinate 85,027,320 downwards.
AGATGAAATCGAGACTCTCATCCGAGCAGGTCCGTTGGCGCAATACTCGCGGAACAGGGTCCCGACAAGTCGACCCGCTCCGGAGATCCCAGCCAGTCAACCTGGACCTCGAGTGGATCAGGACGTCCTTCCCCCCGTGGTCGAGGGAGAGATTTCCACCATCTCTGGAGGACCACACATGGCTGGCACGAGCAGAGGCGCCCAGAAGAGGTACATAAATGAGTTGAGGGCCCACAATGGAGGGGAGTTCGTCCCGGAACAGCGTCAATCAAAACAACAAAGATTAGAGAAACAACCGATCACTTTCGCGGAGGAAGACGCGGGCCATGTCCAGTTCCCTCATAACGATCCCTTGGTCGTAGCAGCCCAGCTCGCCAACCGGAGAGTAAGGAGAGTGTTAGTGGACAATGGGAGCTCGGTGAACCTCCTATTCCGTTCCACCTTAGAAAAAATGGGTCTGACCGTCTCCGAGCTGAAGGCAACCTCGATGATGCTATATGGTTTTTCAGGAGAAGGGTCAGCAGCGATAGGAACGATTGAGCTGGTGATCACCCTAGGGGACGAGTCCCGAACAGTGTCCAAACTACTCGAATTCGTAGTCATTGACTGCTCCGCGGCCTACAATGCAATTTTGGGCCGGCCTACGCTCGTTGCTTTCGAAGCTATCACGTCCATCCGGCACCTCGCCATGAAGTTCCCTACTTCAACAGGGGTCTGCACTATCAAGGGCGATCAGCTCGCTGCCAGGGAATGCTACAGCATTTCCATGAAGGGAAAATCTAAACCCGGGCAGGTGACGATGGCCATTCGGGATGAAGAGGAATCACAGGGACCCAAGGCGGCCCCTGAGATTGAAAAACCTCGGGTTTCCGAAGACGAAAAGCTCGCCCTAAGCGAGGACATTGACCCCCGAGTAGGCGAGGACAGGTCCGAGCTCCAAGCTATTGAAGATCTCAAGGAGGTAGGCATCGATGAACAAAACCCGTCACGGACGGTTAAGCTCGGAAAGAACCTCTGCGATAGAAGAAAGGCGGAACTGACTGCGTTTCTGAAAAAGAACCTAGACGTATTCGCATGGTCGCACGAGGACATGATAGGGATCAGTCCGAGTGTAATCATGCACACGCTCCACCTAGACAAAAGCATCCCGGCCAAGTCGCAAAAGCAGAGGCGTTTAGGGACAACCCGAGCCGAAGCCCTTGAAGAAGAAGTGGCCCGGCTCAAAAAATGTGGCTTTATCCGCGAAGCCAGATTTCCCATTTGGGTTGCCAATCCCGTGTTAGTTCCAAAACCCAATGGGAAGTGGCGGACCTGTATCGACTTTTCCGACCTGAATAAAGCCTGCCCCAAGGATTGCTTTCCGTTGCCGAGGATCGATCAACTGGTGGATGCCACGGCGGGGCATGAGCTCATGTCCTTCATGGACGCGTACTCGGGCTACAATCAGATCGCGATGAATCCAGCAGACCAGGATCATACCAGCTTCATGACCCCGACTAATGTCTATTGCTATAAGGTCATGCCGTTCGGTCTTAAGAATGCCGGGGCTACCTACCAAAGGCTGGTAAATAGAATGTTCGCGGATCAGATCGGGAAAAACATGGAAGTGTACGTCGATGATATGCTTGTCAAGTCAAAGATTGCCAGCAACCACGTCACCGATCTGGAAGAATGCTTTAACATACTGCGAGAATATGGCATGAGGCTCAATCCTCAGAAGTGCACTTTCGGTGTCGCATCGGGGAAATTCTTGGGTTTCATAGTCAATACCCGAGGAATCGAGGCAAACCCCGACAAGATCAGGTCACTGCTCGAGCTTCCCTCCCCCAAGTCGCGGAAAGATGTCCAAGGCCTCACAGGAAGGGTGGCAGCACTGAACCGGTTCATTTCCAAATCGACCGACAAGTGCCTGCCCTTCTACAACCTGCTCCGCGGAAACAAGAAGTTCGAATGGACAGTAGAATGCGAAGGCGCATTCCTCGACCTAAAAACGCACCTGGTTGAGCCACCTGTGCTGTCAAAGCCCAAGGTAGGAGAACCTCTTTTCCTCTATATGGCCGTCACTGAGGACGCAGCTAGTGCCGTTTTGGTGCGAGAAGAGGACCAAGCTCAGAAACCGGTTTATTACATCAGCAAGAGACTCCTCGGAGCTGAGTCAAGGTACCCGTTGATGGAAAAACTGGCGTTCTGCCTAATCACGGCCTCGCGAAAACTCAGGCGATACTTCCAGTCCCACTCTGTACACGTCATGACCGATCAGCCTCTAAGGCAGGTTTTGCAAAAGCCTGAAGCCTCGGGACGCTTGCTAAAGTGGGCGGTCGAACTCAGTCAGTTCGAGATTTTCTATACTCCCCGAACTACCATAAAAAGTCAAGCCTTGGCCGACTTTGTGGCAGAATGCGCGGGATTCCATGAGATCCCATCGGAAGACTCACATCAGCTCACCTCCTCAGGTTCATTGTGGAGGATCTTCGTTGATGGCTCATCTAACGAGAACGGCTCAGGGGCCGGAATCATTCTGATATCCCCAGAGGGGCATAGATTCCACTCGGCGCTGAGGTTCGGGTTCAAGGCGTCTAACAACGAGGCAGAGTACGAGGCCTTGTTAGCTGGACTTAGGATAGCCAGCGAGCTAAAGGCAAGCTCTGTCCAATGCTTCAGCGACTCCCAGCTCGTGGTGAATCAGGTTCTGGGCGAGTATCAGGCGCGGGGTCCCAAGATGGCCTCCTATTTGGCTAAGGTAAAATCCGAACTGTCTACGTTTGGGCGAGGGTCGATCGAACAGATACCTCGGGAGCAGAACGCCAATGCAGATGCTCTCGCCAAGCTCGCCACCTCGGGAGAGACAGAAACCCTGGGGTTGGTGCCAGTTGAGTTCTTGGACAAACCCAGCATAGACGGAGATCGAGCAGATATTGGGATGACTCACATCAGGCCGACCTTGATGACTCCCATTGTTGAGTACCTCGTCGAGGGCAAGTTACCCGAAGGGCGCAACGGCGCACGACGAGTCCTTTATCAAGCTCCGAGGTATACGCTAGTCGAGGGGGTGTTGTACCGACGTGGGCATTCCTTACCCCTCCTCCGGTGCGTTCTTCCAAGTGAAGCGAAGGCCATCCTGCAAGAAGTTCATGACGGATTCTGCGGAGATCACACTGGGGGGCAAAGCCTGGCCTTGAAGATCCTTCGGCAGGGTTATTACTGGCCGACTCTGTCCAAAGACTCGATCTCATATGTAAAAAAGTGCGACAAGTGTCAGTGGTTCGCCGCGGTTGCCCGAGCTCCTCCGACCGAGCTAAAAATGATCTCGTCTCCCTGGCCCTTCGCCATTTGGGGGATAGATCTAATAGGCACCCTGCCCACCGGAAAGGGCGGGGTCCGTTACGCCGTGGTAGCCATTGACTACTTCACCAAGTGGGCCGAAGGAGAGCCGTTGGTGACAATAACATCGAAAAAGGTGCTAGACTTCGTGGTTAAAAGCATCATATGTCGATTTGGCCTACCCAAAAAGATCATCTCCGACAATGGCACTCAATTTGACAGCGACCTGTTCACCGAATTTTGCGAAAGGCACGGAATTGTGAAAAGCTTCTCGTCCGTGGCCTATCCCCAGGCGAACGGCCAGGTCGAGGCTGTCAATAAAACTCTGAAGGCAAGCCTCAAGAAGAGGCTAGATGAGGCAAAGGGGATCTGGCCAGAACAGCTCCCCCAAGTTCTGTGGGCCTATAGGACCTCACATCGGACTCCCACGGGTCACACCCCTTTCTCCCTAACCTTTGGAAGTGAAGCAGTCCTCCCCGTGGAGGTGAAGGTCCTGTCGCACAGGGTCCGGTTCTACGACCAAGACAAGAACCACGAGCTCCTATGCCACTCCTTAGACTTAATGGATGAAAGGCGAGAGGATTCACAACTCCAGCTCGCCCATTATCAACAGAAAATCACTCGCTACTTCAACACTAAGGTCAAAAGACGTGCCTTTAGCATCGGCGATTTGGTCTTGAGGAGATTTTTCCTGGCCGGGAAAGATCCCAAAGATGGGGTTTTGGGACCAAGCTGGGAAGGACCATACCAGGTCATCGAAGTCATCAAAGAGGGAACTTATAAGTTAGCTCGACTTGGTGGAGGGGCGGTCCCGCGGACTTGGAATGCTATCCACCTAAAGAAATATTATCAATGAACATTTGTAAGGCCTAGAAGGTCACCTTCCATGTATAAATAAAAATCAAATGTTTCTCGTTATTTGCAAGTGTAATTTTAAAGTAACAACGAAAGACCCTTTCCCAGTTACTTGGGGGGCATATGGTACCCGGATATATCCAGGTCTCCTTAACGACTTAGGTGTTAATTTTTATCTACGGATAAGAGTTATCACAAACTAAGTCCTATCCTGGTCTTAACCAGGTCATAAAACTTAGAAGTTAACAAAAATTTGTTGACCACGGTTCTTCTTTAAAGAGCCCGGGATACGGATAAAAGTTGACGCGAACTAAGTTTTTTTAAAATAAGTTCCTGGTCTTAACCAGGTCATAAAACTTAGAAGTTAACAAAAATTTGTTGACCGCGGTTCTTCTTTAAAGAGCCCGGGATATGGATAAAAGTTGACGCGAACTAAGTTTTTTCAAAATAAGTTCCTGGTCTTAACCAGGTCATAAAACTTAGAAGTTAACAAAAATTTGTTGACCGCGGTTCTTCTTTAAAGAGCCCGGGATACGGATAAAAGTTGACGCGAACTAAGTTTTTTCAAAATAAGTTCCTGGTCTTAACCAGGTCATAAAACTTAGAAGTTAACAAAAATTTGTTGACCACGGTTCTTCTTTAAAGAGCCCGGGATACGGATAAAAGTTGACGCGAACTAATTTTTTTCAAAATAAGTTCCTGGTCTTAACCAGGTCATAAAACTTAGAAGTTAACAAAAATTTGTTGACCGCGGTTCTTCTTTAAAGAGCCCGGGATACGGATAAAAGTTGACGCGAACTAAGTTTTTTCAAAATAAGTTCCTGGTCTTAACCAGGTCATAGAACTTAGAAGTTAACAAAAATTTGTTGACCGCGGTTCTTCTTTAAAGAGCCCGGGATACGGATAAAAGTTGACGCGAACTAAGTTTTTTCAAAATAAGTTCCTGGTCTTAACCAGGTCATAAAACTTAGAAGTTAACAAAAATTTGTTGACCGCGGTTCTTCTTTAAAGAGCCCGGGATACGGATAAAAGTTGACGCGAACTAAGTTTTTTCAAAATAAGTTCCTGGTCTTAACCAGGTCATAAAACTTAGAAGTTAACAAAAATTTGTTGACCGCGGTTCTTCTTTAAAGAGCCCGGGATACGGATAAAGTTAACTCGAATTAAGTTCATAAAAATAAAGAGATGAATTCTGACCAAATGCATAAAAATATATATGTAAAACTGGCTGAACAAATTGTCTCGAGGCGGAAACGCCTCACATAAAAAGAAAATTACAATAGAAAGAGTTCAAAATACTTAAACAAGAAGTGTCCTAAGCCCCATCAGTTGGCCCTTTGGAGGTCGCGGTCTCATCCTGCTCCGCCGCGGCAGAGGCCTCTCCAGTCTCCGATAGAGGAACCTCCTTATTCAGGCGAGCTTGAAGCTGCGGCAACAAGAATGCCCAGAGGTCCGGCGGCATGAAAGAAAAGTCCGCGTTCGGATTGTGGGACCAACAGTGATAGAACAGGTCTTGTAAGGACTGCTCCGACACGACCCGCTCGTCTTTCAGGGCGGCCTGGGGGGCCTGGGCTTCGGCCTTCGCCGCCTCAAGATCTGTCCGCGATGCGGCCAGGGATTTTTTAAGCTCCTGGTTCTCGGAGCGGATCTTCTCTAGCTCGGACACAGCCAGGGAGTTTTTAAGCTCTAGGTTCTCAGAGCGGATCTTCTCTAGCTCGGCTTTAGAGGCCGCCAGAGCGTCTCTCGCCTCCTGAGACCCCTGGAGGGTGGTCTGGCGATCAGCTTCCAAACCCTCGAGCTGGGCCTTGGTCCTAACAATGCCTCTATAGGCGGCAGCCATGCCCTGCAAGAAAAGAATGATAAATTAGCAAACTGGAAGGAAAAAGGCGGCGTGTGAGTGTTAAAACCTTAAAAGAAGGGGGCACTTTACCGTTAAGGTCATGTCCATCGCAGACTCTATAACTCGGACCGGGCTCGTTGTTTCGATGGCCCGGAGCTCCTTCTCCCTAATATTGTAATAGTGGCTGACGGCGTAGCTAGCCGACTCATACACCGTACCCCGAAATGCTTCGAGCATCTTCTCCAGAGCCCGGGGGTCGACCGGGATACGCACGTCTGGGGCTGCCGCGGCCAGATTCCTGACCTCTATTACCCCGTCCTGGGCGGCCAGTGGAGATCGTTGGGGTGGCGGGTGCATGAGTCCTGTCCTGGCGACAGGGAGGTTCGCCCCCGCGGCCTGGGATGGCGGGGCCTTCTCCTTCTCCTTAGCCGGGGATTTGGTGGAGGCCCTGGCCGAGCTCTTGGACTCGCGAAGCCTCTTTAACCTCGGCCCTGCCGGGGGATTCCCACCGAACACAACGCCCCGCAGACTATTCCCGGGCTGAGACATCTCTTCTGCCAAGAACAAAAAAAAAACATGGTTATTAGCAATCATGCAGAAATAAAGACAAAGGTCCAAAGGCAATAAGAAAGCAAATACTAAGGGAACCCTACCCCCCGAGCTGGAAGAGCCTAGCACGATTATCTCGCGAACTGGCGAAGGTTCTAGGTCCGGTTCTGAATCGGGGCTGGACTCTTCTACGTACTGCCTAATCCCCGGAGCATAGACGCCCCTCTGGAGCGCAGGCCACGTGCGTAAATTGGTCCCGTACTCCTCAAAAATGGCCGACCTAAAGGCTAAGGTATTATCTACTACTACGGTACCCTTAGGCCAACTCTCTTGGTTGTCCAGCACGAGCTGGTCAACGCAGTGGAGCAGGAGTGTGTCCAGGTCCGGATTCCTTGGGTGACGATGGACGAGCTGCCTAGGGTTGAACCTAACCAGCCGGGGGTCTGCAGTGGCCCTATCTACGTTCTTAAATAAGTAAGAGTTACCTTGACCAGAAGGACCCGCGGCTACTCCGGATCGGGCCCTCTCCTCGCTCATCCCCTGGGCGACCTCCAAGGTCCTCTTCCTGTTCCTCACCAGAGGAACTTCCTCACCTTCTTCCTCGCCTTCGTCGTCTGCGACCTCCTCCGCGACGATCGGTCTGTTGTCGCGAGCTGGGGGAGGCCCCCGGGGCCTTTTCAAATTCAAAGTCTGATTTGGGAAAATCAGCTTGCAGAATACCATCGTCTCGTCCGTTACGAGCGCGCGGTAGTCTTTCTCACTGGGGGGCAAGTTCGCCAGTGTATCGTACTGACCCCCGAGGGTCACAGACTTTTTGGTCCTCGCGTAAATGGCTGCAAGGTTGGTTGAAATCAGAAGTGGAATAAGGGATGAGCTAAAAAAAGATAACCTTTAAAAGGCGAGCTAAATCAAGGATCACTTACGAGGACAGTTGAAATAGTGATGATCGCAGTTTCGGAACCCAGTTGACATGAAAAACTGGTCTTTGAAGTCGTTTGGATGGCTCGGCAGCTCGATCACTGCTGCTGTATTGGGGAAGCGGGTTAAGTAATAGAACCCGTCGCCTCGACCCCGCTGGTCCGGGCTGGCTTTGAGGCAAAAGAAATATAGAATATCAGCAGGAGTGGGGACCTCCCACTCATGCTTTTGGAACAAATACCTTAGTCCCGCCAGCAGACGGTATGAGTTGGGGGGGAGCTAAAATGGGGCCAACCCCACATAGTTCAGAAAATCAGCAAAATACTGATCCAGGGGGAGGAAGGCCCATGCCTTGAAGTGTTCCCCGCTCCAGGCCGCGAACGACTCGTCGAGCGGCGTGCAGCTCCTCTCCCCATCCGCAGCAGGTCGGGCGATCACGGAGGTCTTCCCCAGAGGAATGTTGTGGTTAAGGAAGATTTTGGTGATCTTTGCCTGGCTGGTTATCTTCGAAACGATTCTCTCCGCCTCGAAAAACGCGTCAGGGGCCACCTCGGCTTGCTTCTCCACCGCCGGCCCAAAGTGAGGAATTGGCGAGCTGGTCACCACCGCCTTTCCTTTATCCTGCTGGGAGGCCGAACTTCCCACATTCTTCTGTGGCAGATTTCTCTTTGGAGCCATCTGGTCGCCTATCGAACAAAAGAAAACACTTTAGAAAAGGTGACCCAAGCAGGAGGGTGAGGCAAGTATTAAGTACACGAGCTGGGGTAAGCCCAACCCGTGGAGAGTGGTGCCACGCGTTCCAAGGAACACGCGCCTATGCCCTCAACAGATCCCAGATTACTCGGAATTCGTGTGTCAGAGGACTCAGAGTAAAAAATTGCCTTGGGGGGAAAGTTTCAACAGGCAAGGCATGGAAAAACCGCTTTTGAGGCGTATTCCCTAAGCTACCCGGTTTTTGCACCCAAAATTCCTAAGGATCCTACCCAGAAATTGGTCCTAAGAAAGAACCATGGAAACCATATTCTAAGACGATGTCCCATGGAAAATGGGCCCTAATCTAAGAAGGGCTGTCACCCTCCATATCCGCGCGACCCAGAAAACCTCTGCATGTGGCTACAGTAAAATTTTTTACCTAAGCTACAGTGGCATGCTCTCAAAAATAAACAGGGGCAGAAGACTTACAGTATATGGTTAGATGGTGAGCGAGGTTGCTGCGCTGGTAGGAGCTTCGTTGGCACAGTGGTCTCCAAAGTTTTGAAGGAACTCAGACGCCTAAGCTTCGTGAACGAAGAAGATGAGAGCAATAGAAGTGAGGGTTTTGTTCTTCGGAAGGTCAGAGAAAAGAAGGAAATTTGAGAGGTTTTGAATGGTAAGATGGCCCGTGCGTGGGATGACCACCCCTTTTTATACACGGGAAGGATCACGTGTAAAAGGCCCTTGGGAGACCCTCCACTCGAAATGTGAAACGACGGCTGGACAGTAGGCTAGGCCATTTAATGCGGTTCTCGTAGAATGTACCGTCGCCACCCACGGCGTTCCACGTATCAGACGCCTGCGAAAAGCATGGAATACGAAGGGTTGTGGGAGAAGTTTAAAAGCCCCTACTGTGGTCTCCCATATCTGACGTCATGAACCACGAGCAGGAGCTTGGGGGGCAGATGTACGCCCTGGTTTTCCCACGGGCTGTTTAGCAGGACGAGCCTCGGACTAAACATGATTTAGTTCGAGGTTCCCATAGGCCAGAGGCTCTATTTCCAGACGGGCCCTTTCTAGCTCGAGGGGATCCTGTTTCCAGCTCGCACTTGTTGCACCAGGAGCTGGGAATAACATCCGGCGACCACTGACGGATAAGCTCGGGTTATGAATTGCTCCAGTAGCGAGCTGCTCAGGAAGCTCTGACCCTATGGGAAGTCAACACGCAAGATAAACGTGCATAATCCTGCCATCACGTGTCCGATATCCCCCTGACTTCTCGGACACGCAGCAGGAACGTGCGTATTCAGACACCCACGGACGGGTTGGGCCGTGCGGCCCATTATCTCCTTCCATACTGATTAGACCACACTTGTGTGTCAGGTTTAGGAATTAATCATGAATATCACAGACTTGATATGACAAATGGTAAGGTCACGGGATGACCTCCCTACCAACTTCCAGGTGCCTTCTCCTATAAATATGGAGACCCTGGGAGTTGATAGGGGTTGGAAAAATAGTCTTGTAAGAGCTATATACTTTGTAAACCAATTACCCAGAAAAGATCAATAATATTGACTAGTGGAGTAGAAGGATTTTAACCTTCGAACCACTTAAAAACGTGTTTAGGGTCACCTAGTTCTTTCCACAAAGATTTCATATCTGCGACGGTTCTACTTTTAAGTACTAATCTCTTTCTCTTCTTCTCTTAATTATCTGTTGCCGAAGAACCGCGTCAACATATGGGATTGAGATAAATGCCTTACTTGATTTAAGTACAAGTGGGAGATTGTTAGGAGTATGTCCTAAAAGCAAGTAAAAGACATTTATTATTTCAATGAATAAATAAATACAACGGTCTATTATTGTTATATTTAGATTATTAAATTATTGTTTGAATAATTTTTTTTGTAAATATCATAAAAATTCCATATTCATTATTGAGAATGTGATCTTGTATTTGTACGAGAGAATTAAGATCACATGAATGAATAAAAAGTCAACAACAAATTGAATTTATGGAATTCTTTAATTGGGGTTGTAAGTATGGTTTACTGAGTATCATGTTGATACAAATAATCTAGATTTGGATTATTGATGTGGTAAGACATCTCGGTAAAAGTGCTTTATATAATATGATTATATATGACAAGAAAAGTCTTTATCCAAAAATCATTTAATAATAAAGATTTGTAATTCATTTCATAACTGATGATCATTTATAGATCAACCTAAATCCTGAGTGTTCATGAATTCATGTTTATGTTTATTAAATCTTTTGATTCATTCGTTAAGGTCTCTTCATAGATTGAGACTAATGACTTTTGTTTTTTTAGATTTAATATCATGGATGGATGGGAACATGTATCAACAAAATGGAATCTAATCTTTCCTAACTGATCTTATATTGGTTCCCTTAAGGGTTAATTCTGGAACTGAATGATTTTGAGCTCAAATCTATAATTAGATTATAGATTAATTATTCACTAGTGAATTAATGGTACTTAAGTAATAAGAAGTAAATTAGAAAGGTAAAATGGTAATTCTTCAATTCTAATTTATGTACTAATTAATTAGAGGGTTGAACTATTGTAAGATGGTTATATCAATGGACAACTTAAAATAAGATTTCTGTAAAAGTATATCTATAACATAAAGAGTTCAATTCTGAATTTATAGTGGAGAAATATCATAATTAATAAATTAACTATTATGATTAAAGAGTTTAATTATTTAGTTTTAATTTATTAGAGCTTAATGTTATAGGTTCATGGTCCCCGAAATGGCTCAAACAAACACTGACAAAGATAAATACAAAAATGGGCAAAATGACTTATTTGATAAGTAAAATATTTTTCTATGCACTAAACATAATTATTGTATAATTATGTGTAATTAATTAATTGAGAATTAATTAATTATTTGATTTAACAAAAATATAATTAATTTTTTAATTAATTTATTTTTGGGATTTTTGGTATTTAAATAATGATGAAAATTGAGAAAATCACATGCCCTCCCTAACATGGGTTGGGCGTGTAGCACAGTGTGCACAGACACTGTGCTACACGCACAAGAAGATTCCAGGGGAATCTTGGTTCAACAATTTTAGTTATTTAAATATTAAATAAATAATGAGATATTTTAATGTGATTAAAATATTATTATTTAAACAAAAATCTGATAACTGATTATTTATTTTTAAATTGTTTAAAATAACTAATATTATTTATTTTAATATATATTGACTATATTAAATAAAGGAGATCAATTTTTCAGAGCGATACTTTTCAGAAATAGAAAATATATCGTGAAATCTCCCTGGGAGAAATAGAATAGTGCTACAAGCATAGGTCACTGTTCTTCACAAATTTAGGTCCAAACTTTATCAGATCTCATGTGTTGAGAACATCTGATAAATAGATTTTGCCTATTGTTTTGTATAACGAGCCCACAGTCGTTCTTTGTGTGTTGAGAACATTTTGGAAGATCTTGGTGTGAGATCTTAAGGATTTTACCGTACAAAAAGATAGCAGCAAGGAAGGACTTAAGGTCATTTTTATATTCATTTCTTTAATTCAATATGTATATGTATGTGAAGAGGTAGATCTAGAAATCTTGTGAGGTTAAATTAACAATTTTTATTGTTGTTCCACTGCGTATAATCTCTTATTTGATCTATAAATACCAACATGAGGTTCATGAGGGAAGTTATAAAAATTGTGCTCAAAATTCATGTAAGGTGGTGCATGGTAGTTGTACTCAGACTTCCGACTAAAATCTACGGGGTTGTTCAAGCTATGATTATGATTCCTATGGTCGACTCTTTCAAAGTCGCAATAACGTTCATCATAATCCACCTTGAGAGTCTCGTGACTTTCTCTATCAAACTTAGTTTCTAAGACCTCAAGTTCTCAGTGTAGGATCTCATTTATATAAGTCTATATGCATGGTCCCTATTGCACAAAATATCATACAATAGAAAACATAAATACATGAATAGATGTGATTTTCATACAGAGATTCATAAATACAATAACAAAACCATTAAATTACTTACGAGATGCGTAGCAGAACAATGACTACACCATTTGGATTCCCTAACCTCTTGTCCTTGTTGAATGCTAGGTATTGCAAGGAATCCAAACTGCTTTGAAACAAGACAACAGTCTTCCAAGTCTTTCTCTAAAGCAACCTAGTGTTTGTGTGGGCAAGTCTCAACACATGAGAAAAGACTTCCTAGAGAGAAAACTAAGAGAGAGTGGATGGCTAGGTATAAAATATTAGTAGTGAATTTTTACCTTGTCAAATTCATCTCACCTAATGCATTCTATAACACTAGTATATATAGGCAATTAGCTAGGGCATAAAATAGGTTTTAGTTACCCATTTTATTTTAATTATTTAATAATTATAATTAATTAAATACTTGTCAAAATTAACCAATTATAATTTTGACATTTATTTAATTCATTTTATTAATATTAATACAAATTTATCAATATTAACAAAATTGCCCAGTTGGCTATAATAGTCTATTTTTGAGACTTTTCAATAAAAACCTCAAATTTTCTTCTATTTCTTTTCTCACAAATATCAATAAATAATTTAACATTATTTATTTTCATTGACCTAGTCAATGTAATATATTTATAATTAATAATTAAATTAATTATTCAAGACTACTAGGTTCATTTTGATAAGAGATGACATGAGGACCATGGATCCATGAATTCAAGCTCCAATAATTTGCCATGAGTTTATTTATAACAAATAATCTCACTACCTTATTAATTCATCGTGACTCCACTATAGACTCAGAATTGCACTCTTGAATTCATAGATCGATTTACATCAAATGTAAATACTTTATCCATTGTTATGACCATAACCATCATTCAATCCTCTAAAGATGATCTACTAATGAGACGGGTGAAAATTACCGTTTTACCCCTCATTAGTATTTTATCCTTAACTCCCACAAAGTTCCTTGTAAATGATATTTTCGTAAATTAATTACAGAAATGAGTACTCTATCATTTAACACTTGAACCAAGCTATAAGGAAATCATCGTTTCACTTCTTAAACAGAAGTTATAGATTTCATTTCTATGATAAATATTTTCACTCAATTATACTACCGAATCTCCATTATGTAAGTATAAGCTAGTCAGTAGGGTAAGCTGGGAACGAACAAATCAAAAGACTTGAATAATATAATTAGCAGAATAATAATCACTCGGAATTAAGATTAAATTGACTTATGGTTAATATTGTGATATGATTAGATTGGATAATAACGATACTTACTTATCTTGTCAATAATCAATATTGGTCCAGTCCAATGTAACAAAATACATCCAATATTATCTACTTGGTCAATGTCCTATATATGACATCACACCAAATGTGTAGGTAGATCTTATCGTAGATTACCCAATCAGTAAAAATCCAGTGTACTGATTTAATCTTAGGAAAAAATTATTTTTAACATATAATTACAATTATAATCCACTGTGACCGAATCACTAAAATTGTAACTATACATATGTTCGGGATTTTATAAATGTTTGTATTAATAATAATTAATCATGTAATAAAACATGTAAACAACACAATTTGATTAAACAAAATGATTTCTACTACTTTATTGATAATGAATTAATTACATAAGAAATGTGGTTTTATAGGGACATAAAACCCAACACTTAGTACGCTCTAACACAAAACTTGCATGCACTCCTAATACAGCTAGTGCCCTCAGTAGCACTAGGATTATGATTGTGTCTCAATGAAGAATAATACATTGGAAAATACAGCTCGAAGCGTTTCTTCTCTTCTTCATTCGTGTTTTTTTTTTTTTAATTTTTTTGTTGTGATTTTTTTGCTTGATTGATTTTTTTATAACTTGTTTACAAGTCGATTTGAGGTTTTTAGAACGGTCCCACTTAAAACCCACACTTTAACTAGAATTCCTCGATGTTCATAGATAATTGTGGAAGGGTCACAATTCACAAAAATGATCATCTTACAACCAATACTTACTAGAACTCCCCTAGGTTGCTAAGTAAGCATGGATGAAATTTACTAAAATTGGCCCTTACGCAAAAATTTGCTTATGTTGACAAAACAAGTTTTGTTTTTATTTGTTTTATTTTTTTTATTTTATGATTTTTTTTCTAAAGATTTAAAACCTAAAAATTAAAAGTTAACAAAAAACACTAATAACAATAAAAAAAAAGACAAATCTAACAATAAATAATAAAAATTATCTAAACACAAAAAATAAGATGCTCACAATTCCAAGAAAATAAAAAAAAAAATATAGGAAAAATTAATTATTTTCCTTTATTATGCAAATTAATTCCTACAAAATAAAAACAAATTAAATCAAAGTTAAATATTTTCATTAATCATATTAATTCTTTAAAAATATTAATTAAAACTTAATTTATTTTGACAATTAAAATCTATAAATGTGCATTTTTCACTATATTTGTTGTGCAATGTTTCATTTGGAAAATAAAATGCCTTTTTTCTTTCTTTCTTTTCAGACAGTACCTCAAGAAAATACGATCTCTTTTATTCACCACTATGAAGTTTCCCTTTCTTTAGGGAAATTTCATATTCTATGCATGATAACTTAGTGAAATTTTATAAGAGTAATGATATGTGCACCCAAAATATGCACCTAAACATTACACGCAGTGAAGTGACAGACTAGCTTAGCCAATCACATTTATTAAAATTGGGACCCACTGTTTTAAAAAGCACTGCCACGTCACTGTGTGTAATGTTTGGGTGCAGATTTCGGGTGTACATATCATTATTCATTTTATAATATGCCAACATAAAGTACTATCCCAAATATATGACAATTTCAATTTTTTGGACAAAAATACCCCTAATATTCAAACGCTCATTTTCTCTCTCAGTCTGAACTCTCTCTCTCTAACGTCTCCCTTTCACTCTCTCTCTCATTCTAATCTTGTAGATCTCGAAAAAAATACCAAAATTAAAAAAAAAAATCATCTGAAATAGACATTTGAGTGAAAAAATATAAACTTCCAAAGTTTTCGTCAAATTTCAATGCAAAGCATCAAAATTGCATCGAAAAAGCATCATTTTGGCCAAAAATTAAGTTTTCATGATTTCATCGCAAAAGCATCGAAACACCATCGATTTTGCATCGAAAAAACATTGTTTTAGCTAAAAAAACAAGTTTTCATGATTCCATCACAAAAGCACCAAAACACCATTGATTTTGCATTGAAATTGCATCGATTTTGCATCGAAAAAGTATCGTTTTGACCAAAAATCAAGTTTCCATGATTGCATCACAATAACATTGAAATTGCATCGAAAAAACATTGTTTTGGCCAAAAAATAAGTTTTCATGATTGCATCGCAAGAGCATCAATACATCGATCGATTTTGCATTGAAACACTATCGATTTTGCATCAAAATTGCATAAAAAAGTATCGTTTTGGCCAAAAATCAAGTTTCATGATTGCATCACAAGAGCATCGAAACATTATCGATTTTGCATCGAAAAAGCATCGTTTTGGCAACAAAAAAGATCAAGTTTTCATGATTGCATCGCAAAATCGATGGTGTTTCGATGCTCTTGCGATGCAATCATGAAAACTTGATTTTGGCCAAAACGATGCTTTTTCGATGTTCTTGCGATGCAATCATGAAACTTGATTTTTGGCCAAAACGATGCTTTTTTGAAGCAATTTTTATGCAAAATCGATGGTGTTTCGATGCTTTGCGATGAAATCATGAAAACTTGTTTTTTTGGCCAAAACGATGTTTTTTCGATGCAAAATTGATGGTGTTTAAATGCTCTTGCGATGCAATCATGAAAAATCGATGGTGTTTCGATGCTTTGCAATGAAATCATGAAAACTTGTTTTTTTGGCCAAAACGATGTTTTTTCGATGCAAAATTGATGGTGTTTAAATGCTCTTGCGATGCAATCATGAAAACTTGATTTTGGCCAAAACGATGCTTTTTCAATGCTCTTGCGATGCAATCATGAATCTTGATTTTTGGCCAAAACGATGCTTTTTCGATGCAAAATCGATGATGTTTCGATGTTTTGCGATGCAATCATGAAAACTTGTTTTTTTTCCAAAACGATGCAAAATCGATGCTTTTGCGATGCAATAATGAAAACTTGATTTTTGGCTAAAATGATATTTTTTCGATGTAATTTCGATGCTCTGCACTGAAATTTTACAAAAACTTTGGAAGTTTATATTTTTTTTACTCAAATGTCCGTTTCAGATTTTTTTTTTTTAATTTTGGTATTTTTTCGAGTTCTACAAAATTAGAATGAGAAATGTTAAAGAGAGAGAGTTCAGACTAAAAGAGCGAAAATGTGTGTTTGAAGATATGAATATATTTGTCCAAAAAATTAAAATTGTCGTATATTTATAATAGTAATTATGTGGGCATATTAAAATAAATCAAGTTATATGTCGATAACATGAAATTTCCCTTTCATGTTATTGTTTCTTCTTCAAAATGTCATAATAACTTAGTGTAATTTCTTTTAACTGGTAGAGTAGAGTGTGAGAAAGGGACCACTTCTATCCTAGAATTCAATGTGTCGGTCAACTAATTTTTTTGTGGAGTACACCAAAGAACAAACTAAGTGGACCCTTTTGAAATCATAAAAGAAGGGTAAAAAAAAGTAGGCCAAAGATTCGATATGTCCTTGTAGGGCTGTTCATCAAACCGCCCAAACCGCCCGCACCGCAAAAAAAATGTGGTTTGAATTTCTTCGCAGTGCGGTTGCGGTTTGAATTTTCACTAAACCACGCGGTGCGGTTTGCGGTTTTGAATTATTAAAATGCGGTTCAAACCGCACCGCACCGCATATTATAAAAATACTATTTTTTTATATTTATTTAAGTCTAATATGTTAAAGCCCAACTCAAAGCCCTATTTAAGTTTGTTCTATGTTGTTTTAGGTGTTGCTGAAACTTTATTAAGATTATTGACTTATAGTTGTTGTTGTTGTAACTTTATTAGTCTCAAGTTTGTTGTATTTTCTTAGGTGTTTTGTTGAGCCATTATTAAGATTATTGTATTGTTGAAAGTTTTCTTATTTTTTATTTTCAAGCTTTAGGTGTTGTTGAAATATTAATATGATTATTTATGATAGTTTAATTATTTGGCGGTAGTCCAAACCACCCAAACCACACCACACCGCACCATTTTTTTGCGGTGCGGTTTCTGCGATTTTTTAGTTTCGCGGTACGGGTGCGATTTGGAAAATTAGAAAAACCGCATGCGCAGGTTGGTTTGAAAAAATGGTCAAAAACCGCACCACCCGCACCGCGTACAGCCCTATGTACTTGTCTTTTTAGTTTCTACTCTAAATTTAACAACTATAATGACTAAAAACCAGCAGTAACAAAGTCCCTATTTAATCCGTGTGAGTAATTCTAAAAGTTAGAAGATCAAAAAATTTCATAATAATGCTCCACAAATTTATATTATATTAAATATTCATTCCATAAATTAAAAAATATATTTATGTATGATTACACCTCATTTATATATATATATATATGAAAAAAAAATATTAGATATTGATGTACACTTTTTTTTTACGAAAGTTAAAATAAAATAATTCCATATCTTATTTATTAAAATTTGGAAACTAAATGTTTTCTTAACAAAATAAATAATTAGATAAAAAATCATAAATTTTCAATACAATCTCAAATATAAATTTAGGAAAAATAATTGAAAAAACACAATAAACTTAATTTTATATTACATGTTTTTTTTTCAATTGGAAAATTTTATTATTGCGTTGCTATAATAATGAATATAATCTTAAAATATTAAATTAACTCAATTTAAAAGAAAAGAATTATAAATTAAATTTGATAAAAAAAATGGGGTGTTCTCACTTTCTCTAAAAAAATTCATAAGTAGAATTAAAAAAATTAGTGCAATATATTTTAGTTATTTTAATTAATGATAAATATATAATAGAAAATATTTTTAAAATGTAATGTCTATAATATTTGGAGTAAGTACTGTATAACTCTCCTTTATTAAACTTTGAAGATAAGATATTGTTGGAATATTTGATATTTATTAGGAAGATTACATTTTATCATGTAATCTCTTAAAGCTAGAGATTAATTGGTAAATGTTTAATTGCTCTTGGTCTAGTTGCTATTTTAATGGAGATTTTTTTTATTTTTCATTGAGAATGCATGGTATGTAAAATACAATTAGAAAATATATTATTCAATGAGATATATAGAAGTCAAGATACGACTCTAAGCAACAAATACAATAGATAAGGAATCTGATTAAAATAAATGTTATAATTCAATTGTTAAAATTCAAATAAATAGAATAAATGTGGAAAAAGTAGAGAATAAGAAGATTATAAACTCACAGCGAAATAGAACATCTTAAAGAGATTAATATTTGATTGTAATAAAAAGGCAATGAATAAAAAATAACTTTTATTCACTCCTTTTGTTTTTTCTTTTTGTGTCAACATAGTGTATATACAACCTATTTATACAATAAAAGGTAACGTAAAAATACTCAATGATTCCTAGAAATAAGCTTTATTAATTCTAGAATACGATAATCTCTTGAATATAGCATAACATATTGCCATATTGGTTACCATCGGGTTGGAAAATATCAACGGATTTTCTGACTGTTTGGAGAGGTAATTATCTTGCTCTCATCACTGTGTTTATCACGTGTAAACATAAAGAACAAAGAAGAACATGAAAAAAGAAATAAGAATAATAACAAATAAAAAATAAAGTAAAAATAACAAGAACACTATAATACTTACACAACTAAAGTATAGACTAGTGGGGATCACCAATTTGAACAATGTTCAAATCTTTGTCCAAAAGCTTATTTCATCTATTCTCTAAGTACTAAGGGACTCTCGAGTTTAAAAATAACTTTATGAAATTATCATGCCTTTTAAGGGATTCTCAAGTTTGGAAATAACTCTCTGATATTATTAAGTCTTTTGGTGTATTTTTCAGTCTAGTGCTTCGTAGATAGAAAATTGTGTCTTGCAAGTGAGTATTAAACTCCTATTTATAGTGTTTTGCAAGTGAGCATTAAGCTCCTATTTATAGTGTTTTGCTAGTAAGAATTAAGCTCATATTTATAGTGTTTTGCAAGTGACCATTAAGCTCATATTTATAGAGTTTTGAGACACCTTTTTAATTTCATATTCCACCAACCCACTTGGTTGTTACTAATGTTTAATTGGATGCTTATGGAATTAAAATGAAAATTTGAGAATTACTTGGGATGTTAAAACCGTTCAAAATTGAAAATTGGAAAATTGGGATTTCGCTGCCAGCACACCCAATGGCGCCTAGGCACATTCACGGCCGCTAGTCCCTGACTCCCAGGCCGTGGTCAACATACTGTTTCAACCTTCCAAATTTTCCACTTTTTCCAAATCGTCTCAAACTCTTTTCCACTTGATTTTGTAACCTCCATACACATGATGGGAGTTACAATCATATCTTCAACAACCATATCACATTATGGTTTTGTGAAATTAAAAAAAAATATGTAACTCTTAATCTACACTGTACGCCCTGATTTTCCCACGGGCTGATTAACGAGCTGAGATACGGCCTAATCATGACTACCACGTGGACCTCCCCGAAACCGGAGCTGCCATCGTAAGGCCCTACCTCTTTAGCTCGAGGTAAACTAACGGTTCACCAAGATTGCTCAAAGGACTGAGTCTGGACCCTGAAGGCCGCAGGTCGAGGTAAGCATCCAGCTCGTGGTGCGAGCTGGATGTGGAAGCTGTGACATTTTATGAAATCAATTACGCAAGGTAAACGTGCATATATCAGACATCACGTGTTTGATATATCACTGACTTCTCGGACACGCAGCAGGAACGTGCGTATTCAGACTCCCACGACTGGTTTGGGCCATGCGGCCCATTATCCCCTTACCTATTTGATTTGACCACACTTATGTGTCAGGTTTAGGAATTAATCATGAATGTCACAGAGTTGACATGATAGGTAAGAAGGTCACGGGATGACCTTCTTACAAACTCCCAGGTGCATTCTCCTATAAATATGGAGACATTGGGAGTTAATAGAGGTTGGATTCTCTATTGTAAGAAATACCCTGTAATCAAATATCTAGTATATAGCAATAATACTGACTAGTGGAGTAGAAGGATTTTAACCTTTGAACCACTCAAAAAACGCATTCTGAGTCACCAATTCATTTTCTAAGATCATATATCTGTTTCGGTTCAACATAAGCACTAATCCATTTCTCTTCTTTTCTTAATTACCTGTTGGCGAAGAACCGCGTCAACAGTTTGGTGCTTTCATTGAGAGCAAGTTCGATTAGTGTTGTCGCAAACGTCCAACTATGGTGACTACTCGATCTAGACACGGTAATGAAACAGAACAGCATGATGGGCAGGAGGCTCATCATAATGCCATTCCTGGTGAACAAATTCCTGAAGTCTAGCAGCGGCCAGGCAAACAGCCGGCGGGCCAAGACGACACCGGAAGTTCGGCGCCCCGGCCACCTAATCCGAACCCATGTTATTACACTGCGGTGGAGATGGGGAATGCTCAGCTGAGGAGCCAGCTAGCAATAGCTAACCAACAGATCAAGGATGTGCTGGCCCGACTACCCCCTCTCACAACCAACGCTAAAGTCGGAGAGAGGCAAGGCGAGGCTCCTAAGTCTCGCCGGGGTAATCAGTCCAGGCATAGCCGCTCGGACAGACTTCCAACAGCCAACTCCACTCCTTTATCACACCATCGAGAGGCAAACTTCGAAGAAGTGCCTAGAGTCGGACAACAGCAGTACAGCCGTTCGGTCAGAACTTCGACTCCTAGCTCCTAACCAGCCTCGAGCGCACCCAGGGCAGCTCGAAGAAATTCCAAAAGGAGGTCCGGGGAGGGCTCGCAGCATCAGCCCGTCCCCAACAACCGTCCTGCGCCCCGTCCAGATCACCAGGCGCGGGACCAGCAGGTTGGCAGGGCCGAAAGGCCCCCACCGAACTTGATCCGTCCTAACGGAACTAGGATCGCCTCTCCGGTCAGACATCCTCCGTATCCAATCAGATATCCATCTCCTCCTTGGCCCGTCTGAGATATCCCGACCTATGGAAGTAGCAGGAGAAACTCACCATCAGCCGGACTTTCCCGACGTAGCAGGGCGCCAAGAGAAAGCCCAAATCCTCAGCACCAAAGGCGAGCTCCGAACCTCTCTAGCAGGAGCTACTGGACCGGCAGTCGCCGAAGTGACCTTTCGGGCGGAGACCTGCGTCAGCGTCTAAGTTCGGCACAAAGCCCACAAGCCATTCGGGGAGGCGATCTGCGAGATCGCCTTAACTCTCATAGAGGGGAGCCATCCGAAGGAGACAGCCATGCTCGTTCAGGGGGGGCCTTGTCCGAAGTACATAACGGCGGGAATGCCCCAAATAACCTATCTCAAGATAGGAGGGGCGATAACCCACCAAATATGTACAATGGATCCGGAGCTGTTGAACAGCCCCGGAATAACCAAGGACATCAGGACCAAACCCTCGAGCGCCTGGCCCAAATGGAGGAGCTGATGAGGAAGCTCCTGTCAGAGAAGGAGAAAGATGAGTACGATTCAGGGGACGAGATGGAGCTCTTCGCCCCCAGCATAGCAACAACGACGTACCCACCTGGTTTCTGTATGCCGCACCTGTCTAAGTTCAATGGAGACGGAGATCTGTCGGATCATCTGGGGATGTTTAACACCTTGATGATGGCTCACAACATCGGCCCCGAGCTGAGGTGTCTAATCTTTCCTTCCACCCTGACTGGACCAGCTAGGCAATAATTCAAGCAGGGCAAAAGACGGTCAATCAGCTCCTGGAAAACTTTTTTGGTTGATTTCAAAAGGGCATTCCGAGCCTCCCAGGCTGCCCGCGTTCTGGCCGACTCTCTGGCTAACATGAGACAGCAGCCCGGCGAAACTCTGAAGGCCTACCTGAGCAGATTTGCAAACGTCGCTGCTCGGGCCAGAGACGCGGATGATAGCTCCAAGCTCATGGCCATGAGAACTGGAATCCTCGTTGGAGGGGATCTCTGGAAGGATATACAAAGAAAGGAGTCAGCTCAGTTAACGAATTCCTCAACAGGGCCCAGGAATGGATCAACTTGGAGGAGGCCGAAGCCTCAGCCGCAGGAACCAGCCAGGTCCCTGATCAGCCCGCTGGAGTGGGGACGTAGGTCGTGGCAGCGACCCAAAACGTCACACAGAACAACCAGCTTTGTGGAGGCAAAAGAAAGGGAAATGGCGAAAACAGCCAGCACGGCCAAAAGAAGAATAAGTCTGTGGATAAGTTTAAGCCCGTCTACGCGACTTATACAGAGCTCACCCAGTCTAGGGAGAACATCTTCCTAGCTAACTCTACTCGCCTCCCCTGGAAGAGGCCGGAGCCGTTGAAGCACCAAAAGGGGAAGAGAGACACCTCCAAGTTTTGCCGTTTTCATAACGATGTTGGCCACAATACCGACGATTGTAGGCATCTAAAAGATGAGATCGAGACTCTCATCCGAGCCGACCCCTTGGCTCAATACGCGCAGAACATGGTTCCAGCAAGTCAACCTGCTCCAGAAGTCCCGGCCAGTCAGCCCGGGTCTCGAGTAGATCAAGACGTCCCTCCTCCCGTGATTGGAGGGGAGATATCCACCATCTCCAAAGGTCCGCATATGGCTGGCACGAGCAGGGGTGCCCAGAAGAGGTACGTGAACGAACTTAAGGCGCACAATGGAGAAGATTTCATCCCGGAACAGCGCCTGCCAAAGCAGCAGCGATTGGAGAAGCAACCAATCATTTTTACAGAAGATGATGCGGGCCATGTCCAGTTCCCACACAATGACCCTCTAGTCGTAGCAGTTCAGCTCGCCAATCGGAGAGTTAGGAGGGTGCTGTTCGACAATGGGAGCTCGGTGAACCTCCTATTCCGTTCCACGTTAGAAAAGATGGGTTTGACTGTCGCCGAGCTGAAGGCGACCTCCATGATGCTGTATGGTTTTTCGGGAGAAGGATCGGCGGCCATAGGGACGATCGAGCTAGTGATCACCCTAGGAGAAGGATCTCAGATAGTCTCCAAACTCCTCGAGTTCGTGGTCATCGACTGCTCCGCTGCATACAACGCAATTTTGGGACGACCTACGCTCATAGCTTTTGAGGCCGTCACTTCCATTCGCCACCTCGCGATGAAATTCCCTACTTCCACAGGAATATGCACTATCCATGGCGATCAGCTCGCTGCCATGGAATGCTACAGCATTTCCATGAAGGGAAAATCCAAACCCGGGCAGCTGGCAATGGCCATCCAAGGTGGTGAAGAGGAATCTCGGGAACCCTTAGCTGATCCTGAGATTGAAAAACCTCAAAGTGCCGAAGGGGAAAATATCGTCTTAAGTGAGGATATTAACCCCCGAATAGGCAAGGACAGATCCGAGCTCCAAGCTATTGAGGAGCTCGAGGAAGTAAATATTGATCCGCAGAACCCATCACGGATGGTCAAGCTCGGAAAAAACCTCTACAGCGAGAGGAAGGCGGAGCTGGTCAGATTTCTGCAGGATAACCTAGATGTGTTTGCGTGGTCACACGAGGACATGGTGGGAATCAGCCCGAGTGTCATCATGCATACACTTCATCTGGATAAAAGCGTTCCTGCAAAGTCCCAGAAGCAGAGACGCCTAGGAATGACCCGGGCTGAAGCCTTGGAGGAAGAGGTAGCCCGGCTCAAAAAATGCGGCTTTATCCGTGAAGCCAAGTTTCCAATATGGGTTGCCAACCTCGTGCTGATCCCGAAGCCCAACGGGAAATGGTGGACCTGCATCGACTTCTCCGACCTGAATAAAGCCTGCCCCAAGGATTGTTTTCCATTGCCAAGGATTGACCAGTTAGTGGATGCCATGGCGGGGCACGAGCTCATGTCCTTTATGGACGCGTAGTCAGGCTACAATCAGATCGCCATGAATCCGGCGGACCAGGAGCACACCAGTTTCATGACCCCGACTAACGTTTATTGTTACAAGGTCATGCCCTTCGGGCTGAAGAACGCTGGAGCTACGTATCAAAGGTTGGTGAATAGAATGTTCGCAGACCAGATTGGAAAAAACATGGAAGTGTACATTGATGACATGCTAGTCAAGTTAAAGACTGCCGATAACCATGTTTTTGAC
Source organism: Humulus lupulus (assembly GCF_963169125.1). Classification (NCBI taxonomy): domain Eukaryota; kingdom Viridiplantae; phylum Streptophyta; class Magnoliopsida; order Rosales; family Cannabaceae; genus Humulus; species Humulus lupulus. The sequence goes on along the minus strand of NC_084794.1, from coordinate 85,002,899 downwards.
CTGGAAGAATGCTTCAAGATCCTACGGGAGTATGGCATGAGGCTAAATCCACAGAAGTGCACTTTTGGAGTCGCATCGGGAAAATTCCTGGGTTTCATCGTCAATACCCGAGGAATCGAGGCAAACCCCAACAAGATCAGATCACTGCTCGAGCTTCCCTCACCCAGGTCGCGCAAGGATGTCCAAGGCCTGACAGGGAGAGTGGCAGCCCTCAATCGGTTTATTTCCAAGTCCACCGATAAGTGTTTGCCATTCTACAACCTGCTCCGAGGAAATAAGAAGTTCGAGTGGACAGAAGAGTGCGAAAGCGCTTTCCTCGACCTGAAAGCACATCTGGCCGAGCCACCTGTACTATCCAAACCAAAAGCAGGAGAGCCTCTTTTTCTCTACCTGGCTGTCACGGAGGATGCAGCCAGTGCCGTGTTGGTCCAGGAAGAAGACCGGATTCAGAAGCCAGTCTACTACATCAGCAAGAGACTTCTCGAAGCTGAATCCCAGTACCCGTTGATGGAGAAATTGGCGTTCTGCCTTATCACGGCCTCGCGAAAGCTTAGGCCGTACTTCCAGTCCCACTCAATACACGTCATGACCGATCAACCTTTAAGGCAGGTTTTGCAAAAACCTGAAGCATCGGGACGCTTGTTAAAGTGGGCAATCGAGCTTAGCCAGTTCAAAATTTTGTACACTCCGCGAACTACTATAAATATTCAGGCCCTGGCCGATTTTGTAGCAGAGTGCACAGGATTCCGGGAGGATCTTGTAGAAGACTCGTCCCAGGTCACCTCGACCCAGGTGTCGTGGAGGATATTTGTGGATGGTTCATCCAACGAGAACGGCTCTGGAGCTGGAATCATTTTGATATCCCCTGCAGGACATAGATTCCACTCGGCGCTGAGGTTCGGGTTCAAGGCCTCCAACAACGAGGCTGAATATGAAGCTTTGCTGGCCGGGCTAAGGATAGCTTAAGAGCTGAAGGCGAGCTCCGTCCAATGCTTCAGTGACTCCCAGCTCGTGGTAAACCAGGTTCTGGGTGAATATCAAGCACGGGGACCTAAGATGGCTGCCTATCTAGCGAGGGTAAAGGTTGAGCTGTCCGAGTTCGGGCGGGGCTCGATCAAGCAGATACCTCGGGAGCAGAACGCTAACGCAGACGCTCTCGCCAAGCTCGCCACCTCTGGGGAGATGGAAACCCTGGGGTTAGTGCCGGTGGAATTCTTCGAGAAACCAAGTATAGAGGAAGCCAGGACGGAGGTCAAGATGATCAACGCCAGGCCGACCTGGATGACTCCCATCCTTTAGTATCTCGTCGAGGGAAAGCTACCTGAAGGACGTAATGATGCACGACGAGTACTCTATCAAGCTCCTAGATATACGATGGTAGATGGGGTGTTATATCGACGTGGGCACTCCTTACCTCTCCTGCGATGTGTTCTTCCAGGCAAAGCAAAGGCCATCCTGCAGGAGGTGCATGAGGGTTTTTGCGGAGATCACACTGGGGGGCAAAGCTTGGCCTTAAAGGTCCTGAGGCAGGGATATTACTGGCCAACTCTGTCCAAAGACTCGATCTCATACGTGAAGAAATGCAACAAGTGTCAGCAGTTCGCCACAGTTGCCCGAGCCCCCCCGGTCGAGTTGAAGATGATCTTGTCCCCATGGCCGTTTGCAGTTTGGGGTATCGACTTGGTTGGCACCCTCCCTACTGGCAAAGGCGGGGTCCATTTCGCCGTGGTGGCCATCGACTACTTTACGAAGTGGGCTGAGGCAGAACCTCTGGCAACGATTACTTCCAAAAAAGTCCTTGACTTCGTGGTTAAGAGCATTATTTGCCGATTTGGGCTGCCCAAGAAGATTGTCTCTGACAATGGGACTCAGTTCGACAGCGACCTGTTTACCGAGTTTTGCGAGAGGTACGGAATTGTGAAAAGTTTCTCCTCCGTGGCCTATCCTCAGGAGAACGGCCAGGTCGAGGCTGTCAACAAGACGTTAAAGGCGAGCCTCAAGAAGATACTAGATGAAGCAAAGGGATTCTGGCCAGAACAGCTCCCCCAGGTCCTATGGGCATACTGGACCTCGCATCGGACTCCTACGGGTCATCCTCCTTTTTCCCTAACCTTTGGGAGTGAGGCAGTCCTCCCCATGGAGGTTAAGGTGCTTTCGCATAGGGTCCAGTCGTATGACCAGGACCGCAACCACGAGCTCCTTTGTGCTTCCCTTGACCTAGTTGATGAAAGGCGAGAAGATTCGCAGCTCCAGCTCGCCCATTATCAGTAGAAGATCACTCGCTATTTCAACTCTAAAGTCAAAAATCGCGCCTTTAGTGTTGGCAACCTAGTCCTCAGGAGAGTTTTCTTGGCCAGTAAGGACCCCAAAGATGGAGTCTTGGGACCGAACTGGGAGGGGCCATATCAAGTCCTCGAGGTCATCAAGGAGGGGACTTATAAGTTAGCTCGGCTCGATGGAGGGGCAGTCCCACGAACTTGGAACGCCATCCATTTAAAGAAATACTATCAATAATTCCCTTGTAAGGCCTGAAAGGCCATTTTCTATGTATTACGCAATAAGAATTAACTTTTCGCCTACGATTGTGTGTGTTTTCAAGTGTAATCTAAAGTAACCATGAAAGACCCTTTCCCAGTTACTTGGGGGGCATATGGTACCTGGATATAATCAGGTCGCCTTAATGACTTAGAAGTTGATTCATATCAATTGACCGTTGTTTTTCTTAAAAAACGCGAGATATTGATAAGGATTAACGCGAACTAAGTCTTATCCTAGATATAACCAGGTCATAAAACTTATAAGTTGATTCATATCGATTGATCGTTGTTCTTCTCAAAGAGCTCGAGATATTGATAAAAATTGACACGAACTAAGTTTTCAAATTAAGTTCCTGGATATAACCAGGTCATAAAACTTAGAAGTTGATTCATATCGATTGATCGTTGTTCTTCTTAAAGAGCTCGAGATATTGATAAAAATTGACACGAACTAAGTTTTCAAATTAAGTTCCTGGATATAACCAGGTCATAAAACTTAGAAGTTGATTCATATCTATTGATCGTTGTTCTTCTTAAAGAGCTCGAGATATTGATAAAAATTGACACGAACTAAGTTTTCAAATTAAGTTCCTGGATATAACCAGGTCATAAAACTTAGAAGTTGATTCATATCGATTGATCGTTGTTCTTCTTAAAGAGCTCGAGATATTGATAAAAATTAACGCGAACTAAGTTTTCAAATTAAGTTCCTGGATATAACCAGGTCATAAAACTTAGAAGTTGATTTAAATCTAGTGATCGTTGTTCTTCCTAAAGAGCTCGAGATATGGATAAAGATTAACGCGAACTAAGTTTCTCAGAATAGTAACTAAAATGCGTAGAGGCAAAGGGTAGTAAATCAATTAAAAATAAAGTTGAGTTAAATAGTCTCGAGGTGGAAGCACCTCATGCAAAGGTTACACAAAAAAAATTAAAAAATATTGAAGGAAAGGGCACAAAAGAGGAAGGCCCTAAGCTTCGCCAGGTGGCCCCTTGGAGGTCGCCGTCTCACCCTGCTCAGCTGCGCCGGAGCCTTCCCCGGCCTCAAAGGGTGCTTCTTTATCAAGGCGGGCTTTGAACATCACCAACAAGCGCTCCCAGATGTTCGCCGCCAGGAAGGAGAAGTCGGCGTCCGGGTTGTAGGCCCAGCAATGGTAGAACATGTCTTCCATGGCAGTGTCTGAAGTTGCCCGCTCGGCCTCCAGGGCGGCCTTGGCCTCAGCCTTCGCGACATCTAGGTCTGTCCGCGCAGTGGCGAGGGCGGTCTCGTGCTCTTGGAGCTTGGGGCGAGTCTCTTCCAGCTCTTTCTGCGAGGCCGCCAAGGCATCCTTAGCCGCCTGTAGGGAAGCCTGGTGGGTGGCCATGGCCACCTGGTGCTCGTTCCTCATCTCCTCGAGCTGAGTTTTGGTCCTGGCAATGCTCCGGTGAAGGGCAACAGCGCTCTGCGAAAGTAGAGAGGCAATTGCCTTAGGAAAAAAGAAGGAAGGAAGAAAGAACAGGGCAAAGTGTAATAATCAAAGACCATAAAAGGTTGAGGTTAGCTTACTGTCATGGCCATGCCCAGAGAAGACTCCATCACGCCCACCGGGCTCCTGGTTTTGATGGCCCGGAGCTCCTTCTCGTTGAACTTGTATATGTGGCTGACGGCGTAGTTCGCCGACTCATACACCGTTCCCCGGAAGGCCTCTGGAATCTTCTCGAGGTCTTGGGGATTGACTGGGATACGTACCTTGGAGGGTACAATCGCCGACGCCTCGAGCTCTGCCCCTGCATCCCAGGCGGGGCCCGGAGCTCGCGGAGGGGGTGGGGACATGTTGCTTCCCCCTGCAGCGGGAGGAACCGTTCCCACGACCGTGGCAACTGGGGGTTGCTCTTTCTCCTTTGCAAGAGACTTGGTGGGGGTCCCGGAGGCATGCTTAGACGTCCAAAGCCTCTTCATTCTTGGCCCAGCAGCCCCGGCTGAGGGGTTCCCCCCGGCGAACGCACCTCGCAGACTCTCTTCGGGCTGAGACATCTCTTCTGTCAAAACAAAGATATGGTTAGTACAAAAGTTAGCAGTCATGCAGAAACAAAAACAATGGGGGAAAAAAAGAGAAATTCAAGTATATGTATACTAAAGGGAATCCTACCCCCCGAGCTAGAATAAGAATCTAAGTCAATTACTTCCCGAGCTGGCGCAAGTTCTGGGTCCGAGGCTGATTCAGGGCTAGATTCTTCTACATATTGCCTAAGTCCCGGAGCTACGGCACCCCTCCGGAGTGATGGCCATGACCGAAGGTTGGTCCCATACTCCTCGAATAGGATCGACCTAAAGGCTAGGGTGTTATCTACTACTACGGTACCCCTAGGTCGGCTATCTTGGTAGTCCAGCACGAGCTGTTCGACACAGTGAAGCAGGGTTGTATCCAGGTCTGGATCTCTTCGGTGACGTTGGTCGAGCTATCTAGGATTGAACCTAGCTAGCCGGGGGTCTGCGGTGGCCCTATCTAAGTTCCTAAACAAATAAGGGTTACCTTGGCCAGAAGGACCCGCGGCTGCTCCGGACCGGATCCGCTCCTCACCCGCTGTCTGGGCGACCTCCAACGCCCGCTTTTTGTTCCTCACGAGGGGAACCTCGTCCTCCTCATCTTCGCCCCCCGCGACCTCCTCCAAGATGATGGGCCTGGTGTCGCGAGCTGGGGGAAGCGCCCGGTTCCTCCTCAGGTTCAAAGTCTGATTTGGGAAAATCAACTTGCAGGCCACCATCGTCTCGTCTATTACGAGCACGTGGTAATCCTTCTCACTGGGGGGCAAGCCCACCAGTGTCTCGTATTGGGCCCCAAGGGTCACAGATTTCTCTGTCCTCTCGAAGATAGCTGCAGGATTAATCTAAGTCTGAAAGGGATACAAGAGGAGCTAAACGACACTTAACTTACGAGCTAAGGTTGACAAGCACTTACGAGGACGATTGAAGTAGTGGAGCTCGCAGTTTCTGAACCCCGTTGACATAAAGAATTGATCTTTGAAGTCGTTGGGGTGGCTGGGCAGCTCGATGACCGCAGCCGTGTTGGGGAATCGGGTTAAGTAATAAAACCCGTCGCCTCGCCCCCGCTGCTCCGGGTTGGCTTTGAGGCAGAAAAAGTACAAAATATCCACAGGAGTGGGGACCTCCCACTCGTGTTTCAAGAATAAATACCTTAACCCCACCAACAGCCGATAAGAGTTAGAGGGAGCTGGAAGGGGGACAACTTCATGTAATTGAGGAAGTCAGCAAAATAATGATCCAACGGGAGGAAGGCCCCCGCCTTAAAATGCTCGTCGCTCCAGGCCGCGAATGCCTCGTCCAGCGGCGCGCAGCTCCGCTCGCCCTCTGCGGGAGGACGGGCAACCACTGACGCTCTCCCCAGCCCAATGTTGTGAGAGAGGAAGATTTTGTTGACCTTCGTCTGGTCGGTAATCTTTGAGACGATCTTCTCCGCCTCAAAGAACGCGTCAGGAGCCACCTCGAGCTCCTGTTCCACCGCGGGCCCAAAGTTAGGGATTGGGGATTCGGGCATCACCGCTTTTCCTTTGTCTTGCTAGGAGGCCGAGCTACCAGCGGTCTTCTTTGGAGCATTCTTCTCTGGTGCCATCTGGTCACCTAGTGAACAAAAGAAAAGATTTCAGAAAAGGCGACCCAAGCATAAGGAAGAATCAAAGAGTGTTCTTTGCACGGGCTGAGGTAAGCCCAGCCCGTGGAGAGTGAGACCACGCAGTTCTATGAACACGTGCCTGTACTCCCAACAGATCCCCGATTACTCGGAATTCATGTGTCAGGAGGGTCAGGTTAAAATGTTGCCTTGGAGGGAAAGTTCCAATAGGCATGAAAGGCAAAACCACCTATGAAGCGTGTCCCCTAAGCTACCCGGTTTTGCACCCAAAATACTGAATATTTTGAACTAATATCCCAAGAATCATACCCAAAAACTTTCCCCAGAAAATGCATCATGTAAACCATGCTCCTAAACGACTTCCTACTACAAACAATACCCTAACCTAAAAGGCTTTCGCCCTTCATTCCCACAAAACCCAGAAAACCCTTGCATGCAGCTATAGTAAAAAAAAAAAAAAAACTTCGAAACATGCACAGTCAGAAGACTTACAGAGTGTTGGGCTGGGAAGTGGATGAAGATATCGCCTGGGTTGGGGATTTTTTGGAGCAGTTGGTTCCAAGGCTTCGAAGGAGTCTCTGTGCTTGAACCTCTTGAACGTTAGGAATGGCGGTCGGGAAGAAAAGGGTTTTTTCTCTTGAAGATGAAGAGAGAAGAAGGGAAAAATTTCTGAAAAATTGCAAATGAACGGGTGGCCCGTGCGTAAGGTGGCCACCCCTTTTTATATGCGTGAAGGGTCACGTGAAGAGGGCCGTTGGATTGCCCTGATGTGGGATCCAAGGCCCTCCACTCGAAAGATGAAACGATGGTTGGGCATAGGCTAGGCCATTTAATGCGGTTCTCGGAAGACGTACCGTCACCAACCACAATGTTCCACGTATTCGGCGCCTGCGTAGAATGTGGAATATGAAGAGTTCATGGGGAAGCCTAAAAGCCCCTACTGTGGCCCTACACGACGTCGTGTACCACGAGCAGAGGCTTGGGGGGCAGATGTACGCCCTGATTTTCCCACGGGCTGATTAACGAGCTGAGATACTGCCTAATCATGACTACCACGTGGACCTCCCCGAAACTGGAGCTGCCATCGTAAGGCCCTACCTCTTTAGCTCGAGGTAAACTAAGGGTTCACCAAGATTGCTCAAAGGACTGAGTCTGGACCCTGAAGGCCGCAGGTCGAGGTAAGCATCCAGCTCGTGGTGCGAGCTGGATGTGGAAGCTGTGACCTTTTATGAAGTCAACCACGCAAGGTAAACGTGCATATATCAGACATCACGTGTTTGATATATCACTAACATCTCGGACACGCAGCAGGAACGTGCGTATTCAGACTCCCACGACTGGTTTGGGCCATGCGGCCCATTATCCCCTTACCTATTTGATTTGACCACACTTATGTGTCAGGTTTAGGAATTAATCATGAATGTTACAGAGTTGACATGATAGGTAAGAAGGTCACGGGATGACCTTCTTATCAACTCCCAGGTGCCTTCTCCTATAAATATGGAGACCTTGGGAGTTAATAGAGGTTGGATTCTCTATTGTAAGAAATACCCTGTAATCAAATATCTAGTATATAGCAATAATACTGACTAGTGGAGTGGAAGGATTTTAACCTTTGAACCACTCAAAAAACGCATTCTGAGTCAACAATTCATTTTCTAAGATCATATATTTGTTTCGATTCAACATAAGCACTAATCCCTTTCTCTTCTTTTCTTAATTACCTGTTGGCGAAGAACCGCATCAACATACACATTATTGTGTAATAATTGGGAGTTACAAATTTGTAATTCCAAATATGTAACACTTGGACACACATATGTCCAATTTTGTAACTCTCAATATTATGTTACAAGGTGTGGCAAATCACATTTGCGTGACAAATCACATTTTGTCACATTATTTAATATAACATTATATTATATAAAATAATATAACATTCCTCCCCTTAGATTAAATAATCACATTTTGTAACACTTATTTGATCAATCAAATATTATATTAAAATATAATATTCCCCCAGTTGATTAAATAATTACTCTTTTTATAAGAACCATTACATTAATGCATAAAGTAAAATGTCTTTCAACTTGAATTTTACCTTAGTGTGATTATCACAAAATTTGTTGAAATTTTGGTTGCCGAGCATTGAACCACTATTCATTGATAACAAACCGGTGATAACACCCACACCTTTGCTTTGTTCATTTGAGACCTCAATGTCTCGCTTTGCATTGGTAATGGTCGTGTGCACATTCCATTCAAAGACTTTTCTTGAGAATGACTCTCAATTCTCATGAGGGACGACACCACCTCTAGGTCTAATTGTTGTTAACAATATTTCATTGGATGTTTATGAAATTAAAATGAAGAAAAATTGAACCACTATTCATTGATAACAAACCGGTGATAACACCCACACCTTTGCTTTGTTCATTTGAGACCTCAATGTCTCGCTTTGCATTGGTAATGGTCGTGTGCACATTCCATTCAAAGACTTTTCTTGATAATGACTCTCAATTCTCATGAGGGACGACACCACCTCTAGGTCTAATTGTTGTTAACAATATTTCATTGGATTTGGGAGTTACTTGGGATGTTAAAACCGTTCAAAATTGAAGAAAAAAAATTAGGATTTGGTTGTCACACACCCGACCGCAGCCAGGTACATTCATGGTCGCGGCTGCTAGTCCCTGACTCCCAGGCAGTGGCCTGGGATGCTGGTGGCCGCGACCAACGTGCTGTTTTAGCCTCCCAAATTTTCCACTTTTTCCAAAAACATCACAAACTCTTTTCCACTTGATTTTGTAACCTCCATACACATAATGAGAGTTAAAATCATATCATCAACAACCATATCACATTATTACTTTGTGAAATTCAAACAAAATGTATAACTCTCAATCTACACATTATTGAATAATATTTTGGAGTTACAAATTTATAACTGATTTTGTAACTCAAAAAATGTTACACTTGGACACACGCATATCTAATTTTGTAACTCTCAAGATTATGTAATAAAGTGTGACAAATCACATTTTGTTATATTATTTAATTTAACATTATATTCTATAAAATAATATAACAAATACCAATAACTATGGTATTTTATCAATAAAATATGAATCAGAGCATTGTTTTTACCTCTGCTGACAAATAAATACCACATATTTTTTTTGTCAGTATAATTACAAATATAGCTGCCTATGAAGCCTTTTCCTTGTAAAATAGTCACATGAAAAATAATATCTCATTCAAAGATGCAGTTTTAGATCCTTGTCAATATGAATATATAAATTGGGAAAGATTAGGGCGTTCACAAATTGTCAACACACAAAAGTTATTTCGATATGTTGATTGTTATAAATTCTAATTTTTCACTATGATATTGTATATTGTAGCCATTTAGAACATAACACAATTTTTTTAAAAATTCCAAATAATTTATGATGTCGAAAATGAGTTTCAAATAGTAGAATTTTACAATTTTACACTATATGTCCTATAACATACTTAATTTTTTTTAAATGTCAACATAACTTACTCTCCCAAACATATGTCATTTCTAATTTTTTGGACAAAAACACTCCTAAAATTAAACACTCCCATCCCAGCCGAACTCTCTCATTTCTCTCTCAGTGGAATTTTCTCTCAACCTCTCAGACCCCTCACATCTAACTATCTCTCTCAGGTGAAGCTCTCTCTCGTCACATCCGTCGTCGTCACCTTCTTCTCCATCGCCGGCAACGGTAAGTCAATTTTTATGGTATTTTTTAAAAAAAAAAATTGAATCGTAATGTATAAAATTGATGAAATGGGTTTGATTTTAATCTTTATTTTACAAAAATGTAGCTTTAAATGGGTTTGATTCTATGTGATTCGTTTTGGAAGATTGTGTTTAAGTTCTGCAAAAATTTTGTGGGTCGATGTTCATTCGATCCCACATCGATGCCATTTCGATGCTTAATCGATGGTAATTTGATGACATTCAGTGCATGCATATATTTTTAATTAATTGAAATGTTGTTCATCGATGTGCAATCGATGCTCTATCGATAGTATTTTGATGGACCATTAAATGAAGGTGATAGTCAATCGATGCGCAATCGATGGTATATCGATGTTATTTTGATGCTTGCATGGCTTTCAGTTTTTTTGTATAAAATCGATGAAATTTCAATGATATGTCGATGCTGACTTCAATGCAATTTCGATTCTAGTTCGATGGTATTTCAATGCTTTCTTGGTTTTAGATATATTTTGATAAATCCATTAATTTTGATGCTATGTCGATGCTATTTCATGCTATTTCAATGATTGTTCGAGCACATTAATTTGATGGTGATTCATCGATGTTAATTCGATGCTATGTCGATGCGATGTCGATGGATTTTTTATGTTATCTACTTGAAAGATATTTGATGCATAATCGATGGCATATCGATACATTGTTTGTTGATTTTATTTTGTATATAATCGATGCTGATTCGAGAGTGGCTTAGTCAGTTTTTATTTGTTAAATGTATTTCGATGGCATATCGATAGTATTTCAATGCCAATTCGATGCCATTTCGATGGCACATCAATAAATTGTTTGTTTATTTGTAAAATAAGTTTTGATGGTATATTGATAGTATTTCAATGCTGATTCGAGGGTGACTTAGTTGGTTGTTATTTGTTAGATGTATTTCGATGCCATTTTGATGCCACATCGATAGTTTGTTCGTTATTTTTAAAATCAATTCTGATGGTATATCGATAGTATTTCGATGCTGATTCAAGGGTGGCTTAGTCAGTTATTATTTATTAAATGTATTTCGATGGCATATCGATAGTTTGTTTGTCTATTTGTAAAATCAGTCCCAATGGTATATCGATAGTATTTTAATGTTGTTTCAATGCATGCTTGTATATGTTGATTTTTGCTTTTTGCTTCAATGCCAAATCGATTGTAATTCAATGGCATTTCGATGACAACTGCAGACAGAGTATTTTTTTTGTAAATTCAACTAATTCTCTCTCTCTTTTTTTGGATATTTTGCATATGTCACCAAAACGTATCCCACTGCTTGAGATCCCTATAGAGGATCATTATGTCGGTCGTATGACCTATAGGGGTTTCGAGAGGTTAACGAAATTGAAGAAAAGGTTTGAGGAGCATGGATTGTTGGGGAGGGTGAATGAGTCTGTTTTTGGACCATTCTTCACAGCCCTTGCCTTTTCGTTCTCTGGGGCATTGGTGCACACACTGGTTTTGCGAAAGGTGAAGTCTCTGCGTGGCGATGAGGTGCACTTCTTGATGGGCCCAAACTTATGTAAGTTTGGGGTGCACGAGTTTGCCATTATGACTGGACTGAGCTGCTCCTGTGCACCACTTGTCGCTGACATTCAACCTCACCTTACGTCCTCCGCCTACTTGATACATATTTCAATGTGGAACCTGAGAAAGACATTAGGTTCAATATGTTGGAACGAGCTTTTAGTATGTGCAATGTACTTGATGATTTGTACAAGCTCAGTTTGGTTTACTTTGTGGAAGGGATACTATTGGCTGCTGAGAACGACAATGCTATTTGGCGAGATTCATTGTCGATGGTTGATGATTTAGATTATTTTGAGAAGTATCCATGGGGATACATTTCATTCGATACAACTGTGAAACAATTCAGTAGAGATATGAAAGCGATTGGTGCTATAATACCTGGTAAGAAGGCGAAGAAGACCACTGAGGTAGAGTCTTCTAAGGGTGTTCGGGTGGAGGCAAAGTACACCTTCAATGGGTATCCACAACCTTTGCAATATTCGGCATACGAGACAATTCTTGATTTGCAGAATGAATACATCATCTAACACGTGGAACTCATGCCTCCCTCTTGCATAAGGGATCAAGAATCGAGCTTTCTCAGCCATAGCCACCAAATCTTTCTCATAGGTCGGTGCAAGAGTTGTAGTTGTCTTCTCGCTAGTTTATCTTCTATCACAGAACTAAGACTGCAGTGTGAAGCGAATAAATTCGACGAATGTAGTTATCGGAAAGCTCTTAGCATCCCGAGTCTTATTGTTGAAACTTTCAGCATAATTGCTTGTCATTATATTATACCTAGTATCCAGGAAAACTAACATTTAATAGTAATGTACATTTACAAGATTTCATAAATTAAAATACAATTCACAATGACATACCTATTTCCAGGAAAGTAAGCACGGGACCACTTATGAAAACTCATGCCTTCTAGGTATTGAGCAAAGAACTCAGATTTCCAAAAAACATATTCCGCATTATACATCAACACATGACAATGATCAGTCTTGAATTCAGCAACCACATTCATACTAATGTGGTGGTAGCAAGCACCGTGATAGGCATTGGGGAAAATAGTTTCCAAGGCATATGTAATACTTCCATGCCTGTCAGATACAAACGCCAGGTCCTCAACTTCCCCAATCGCTTCCTTTAGCTTTGACATGAAAAACTTCCAAGAATCATGATTCTCACTATCCACAATACCAAATGCAACTGGATATAGATTATTATTTGCATCCAGTGCGACTGCACATAACATCTACCCACCATATTTTGTCTTTAAAAAAGTGTCGGCCACACATAACACAAGATGACATGTACGAAACCCTCTTCTACTAACTCCGAGTGAGAAAAAGCAATATTTGAACCGATCCTCCTCAATGACAAAATTTGTCAACGTCCTGACATTTTTCTGTTGAAGCACGAACAAGTATGATGGTAACTTCTGGTGCGATGCTTCCAGTGTCCCTCTGGCATAAGAAAGAGCCTTCTCTTGGCATCTCCAAGCTTTTCCATATGACAACTCAATGTCATAATCATTCTTAATGTCTTCTCTTATGTTGTTTGCCATGTACGCATTTGATCCAGTTTGATATTTTTTCTTTATGCAATGAACAATAACCCAAGGTGCAGCTTGGCAATGGCCTTTATGTTGGAGGTCAAGTGAGCAAGTGTGTTTATTGGTGAAACGAGTTATCTCGAACATATTAGATTTAGGCATTCTCTTCCCCCTCAATCTTCACCCACAATCAGGATCCTTGTAAGTGATATACCAAACTTCAGTACCTGACTTCTTCACCACAAACTTGAAGTTCTGCTTCATTGCATACAAGTGTGCCTTCGTCTTCAACTCTAACTTGTTCTGAAAAACCTTCCCAAATTCTATTACTCCACAACTCACTCCAGATAACACGGGGATAACATAAGAGGGGCATGAGATATCTTCATCAGTATATGCCGAAGAACTCCATCTATTTCTATCGTCTTGTGTAGTTGGATGACTGCTCTCTGAGCCAGGAGTCCTCCATCCTTGGCTTTCTTGACGTCTTGGCAAGGGTCGTACATCTAAATTATCTGCTTGCACCACAGGTAGCATCGACAACCGATCCTCGGAGTTATCATCAAAACTACTGCACCCCTCAACTCTTCATCATCATCACCAAAATGGGCAATTGGATCGTCATTGACACAAGGCTCATACTCATACCCATCATCATGCAGGAGATTTATTGGGGAAAAAAAGTTTCATTTTGACTAGGACCTCCCATGCATACACTTGGCCCAGGAGCTGTTTGTGGAACAGCCGTGCATGATTGATTATGATTTTCCATATTAACACTCACTCTAGGAGATGGATCAAGAAAAACAATGTTCTTTACAATCGAACTAATGCATAAAGGAACCCGGTGTCTTAAGGATTTCGAATTGTCAAGAATATGAGCACTAACTCCTTCATCATCCGTGATTTCAATGGGATCTACACTAAAATCATTGCATGTAAACGACACTTCCAACTTTAAGTCAAACAATGACCTATCCACTTTTAGCTTTGAATACAACTTCTCCAATAATTCTTTGTAACTAACACCAATTGGTACATGTAATATAGTGTTCAAACCAACTTTGAAATTCCATTTCTCTCATTTCCGTTCCCAAACACTGTTGTAAGAAACAATTATATTAACTCTGGAACCTGCAAAATTTACAACAACAAAAAATCATAAGAAAATTATAAAAATAAAGTGTAATCGATGATGAATCAATGCTGTAACGCCCTACTTCCTTAGAGTTGTTACTAAGTGAGTTTAAAATGTGCTTTCAGCTCGCTAATCGAGAGTTTAGGTCAAAAACTGTGATTAAGCTATAAACAGAGTTATAAACCTTGAAAATAATTCCATTTACTAAAAATCATAAAGTGTTTGACACTTGGGATCCCAAAATACTATTTAGAAATATTTACAACATATAAGTACAAACCAAGTCGACTAGACGACAAAATCTAGGTTTTAATACAACCATCTCCCAAAATCCTCTGGTCGTGGCAGCCAGGCAGGCCAAACATGTACGCACCGCTTCACGCTCTCCGTACTCATGGTAGGTCGACTTTTCCCTTGCCCTTACCTGCACCACAGAGCACCCGTGAGTCGAAGCCCAGCAAGAAAAACCCTCACAAGCAGAAAACATAAGCATAACAAACACATAGCATATAAACTGGCCTTCAATAGGCTAAACAAATACGGCCAAGCCGTCCCAAGCGCTTTACCAGGCCCTGGGTTTGCGGTCCACACCGTGAGGATATCCCAGGTATCCTTTAGGGTCTCACCCTGGCAACTCGCACTCCACGCTGCCCCCGGCCCCTTGCCGTACTTGGCCTTGCACTCGACGTGCCCAACGCTGTTCCCGGCCCTTTGCCATTCTCGGCCCCTGCCGACCTCGGCCTGCACCGTTCCCGGCTCTTTCCGAACACTTACACAATTGCATTCGTAGCGTAATAAACATATATCGAACATTAACAAATTCAAGCAAAGGACTAATCCCTGCAATTCAAACATATTGGGCTCAGCCCTGCATACAAGCTCTATGGGAACAGGAGTTTTCTTACCTGCGTCTCGAGCTCTCCGAGCACCGATATCCCGAGCACAGTCCCCTAGCTTGAGCCTCGCTGAAACCCTAGTCACAACACATCAACAACATTCATCCATCAAGTTCTAATCCATTAAACAACTTTGAGCCATAACTCTAATCTTCGGGACCTTAAGTTCTATCAATCCGGGTGATAAAATCCATCTCGAGCCTTAACCTTTGAGTTCTCGAGCCTACACACACTTAAAAACACAAAATGGCACTAAGAGCCGCGGCCCGCCCCCAAACCCGAGAGCACACTCAAAACAAAGCATGCGCGCCGTAGCCCTAGCTAGAGCATGCCGCGGCCCGCCCTTCTTCTAGGCCACCCAAATGCTTCGAAGGGTCGCGGCTCAGCAAAAACAATGCCGCGACCCGACCCTTCGAACCCAGAAAAATCCTCCATTTTCTCTTCTAAAACCCAGCCAATCATCCTTAAAAATCAGCCTAACAATCCAAACATTAATCACAGAAGTCTTAAGACAATCACAACAGCAAAACCTAACAAGAACTTAAACCAAAAACCTCATAAAACCCAAAATCAATCCTTCACCCAACTACATGCATATTCTAAGAAAACCAGCAGAAACTTCAAGCTAAACCTTGTAATTTAAAGCTTACCCTTGCTGAACTTAGTCTCTGAATTTGTTCCTTAAGCCTCAGACTTCTAGCTCCAAAGATTCCCCAGCTCAATTCCTTGTTTTGATTAGCTTCCTCCGCAATTTTTCCTTTGATATGCCTTAGAGAAAATAAAGAGAGTGAAGAGAGAATACTTGGGTCGGTTTCTACAAGTTTCTGAGTGTTTCCCTTCCTTTTGTTTTATTTAACTTAAGCTCTAAGATTACCTCAAAGCTCGGGGTACCAAAACGTCCTCGAGGGAAAAATGGTAAATTTCCCCAATATTCCCTCATAAACATTCTAACCTCAAATATATCTCCGAATATTTATTTCCATAACCCGATAACCCCATAACACATCTAATACCCCAAATACCCCTCGACTCACCCTGAGTCGGATTCTTAACCCCGTTGTGAATTTCTGGCTAATCGCTCCCCAGGACTGTCTCAGATCGTGCTGCACAAATAAATCACATACATATCGCATTTATCACATTTATACTCTCAACGGGCTAAAATCACAGTCATACCCCTAATATCCAAACGGGGCCCACATGCATATTTAATTCAACTAACACATGCATCTCTATCACATATTCACATATTAAATCATTTATTGCCCTCTGGGCATGCTAATCAAGGCCCTAAACCCTATTAGCAAATTTTGGTCGTTACAGATGCCTATGTAAATCTGTATGGCAGTTCAACATCGATGCCACATTGATGACATTTCGATGTTGATGGTCGTCATTTGTACGCGATTCCATTCGATGGATATCGATGCCATATCGATGTTTTCAGCATCGATATACCATCGATATTATATCTAAAATAACATCTAAATTATATGTTCACCCCAACATTGAAATTCCATCGATGTACCATCGATATAGCATCGATGTACCATCGAAATGTCATCGATGCATGATTGATCCTGAACTAAATTAACATATATGGCATCGATTCAACATCGATATACCATCAATATTATATCGAAAATAACATCTAAATTAGATGTTCGCTCCAGCATCGACATTCCATCGATGTACCATCGAAATTCCATTGATTCAGTATCGATTTACCATCGATTTCGAATGGCACCCACATATTTCCATATCCGAAGAACAAATAAAAAAATGCAGAAAAAATACCACACTCAACACCAGGACAGTTCGTATCTAATATATAACCATGACATTTCATATTCACAAGTAGATAGAATGAAATGATACTTACCCATGATTTTTTTCTCTTAAAAAACGCCAAGTATGACAGTTTCTTCACTTGAAATGAAACTTTCAGATCCGAGCAATCCAATTTCTTCACGGATTTCAGTATATTCGACAATGTTATTTATGTTGTTGTGAAAATGACTCTAAATGATGGATGAGAAAGAGAGAAATATGTAAACTGTTAAAGTTCCCTCATTTTTAACTGATGAGAGTATTTTTGTCCAAAATAGAGATTCGGCACATTAGTGAGAGAATTTTTATGATAACATGTTAAAAAATTTAACTATTTTATGATGCATAGTGCATAAAATTTCCCAAAATGGACTCGTCTAACAAACTGTTTAAAATTGTTTTCGCCCAACAAATTATTGAAAAGAGATTTTGTGAGATGTTCCATATAATGTAAACTAATATTTGTATAATTTAGACGTAGACAGTCCGAGTTCATTAGTGTCCAACTGTCGAAGCTAGTGAGTCTGTACTCTGTAACTGTAGTCACTGATAAAGGTAACAGCAAAAAAGAGTTAAACTTGTTGAGTTTGCCAAGCTCACCATGAGTCCTTCTGTGAAGCTACTCAGGCTAATTGGGCTTTTGGTTTTGGGCTTGTTGGGACAATCGGTGGCAGTAAAATGCGGTGGCGGTGGCAGCCGGAGTTGCAAGTTCCCAGCTTTATACAACTTCGGTGACTCAAACTCGGACACAGGAGCAATATCTGCCACGCTTTCAGAGGTTCTTCCACCTAATGGCGAAAGCTTCTTTGGAAAGCCCGCTGGAAGAGCTTGTGACGGTCGTCTTGTGATAGATTTCATTGGTAAGATCTAAAAGAAAGAAGAATAAGATCCTTTGATCAAGAAAGGTTTTTTTTTGTTCTGTTTTTGTGGGGGATACGACATGTCGTTTTGATATTTGCAGCCGAGGAATTGAGGTTACCTTACCTTAGTCCTTACATGGATTCACTTGGGACTAATTTCAGACATGGTGCCAACTTTGCCACTGGAGGTTCGTCTATTCGGAAAGGAGGTTATAGCCCATTTCATCTTGGGGTTCAAATAGCACAATTCATGCGTTTCAAGTCTCTTTCTGATCGACTCACTTCCAATAGTAGTGGTGAGTCTCTGTTTTTCCCACTTGACCAAACTTCAATCACATTATATAATACTAAGCTTTATCTTTATGCCTTATATGACATTACTAAATGATGGGTTTTCTGTTGTGAAAAATCCTAGTCTCAAAAGGCAGGCTTCCAAGAGCAGAGGACTTCTCAAAGGCTCTATATACTTTTGATATAGGACAGAATGATTTGGCCATTGGTTTTCAATACTCGAGTGAAAAACAAGTCCAAGCTTCCATTCCTGATATACTTGGCCAATTATCTCAAGCAATACAAGTGTGTAATTTAGCGACAAAACTAGTTTCAAATGAGCAGAATTTATATCTTCCATTAATTATTCTCCTTTGTTTGCCACTTTACAGCAACTATACGAGGAGGGAGCAAGATTCTTTTGGGTACATAACACAGGTCCTATTGGTTGTATACCATACAATGTTATATATTACAAATCAAAGGCAGGTAATCTAGACAAAAATGGGTGTGTGAAACCTCAAAATGCAGTGGCTCAGGAGTTCAATAGGCAGCTTAAGAACATGGTTTTAAAGCTCAGAACACAACTCCCTCTTGCTGTGTTTACCTATGTTGATGTCTACTCTGCGAAATATGTGATAGTTAGTCGAGCAAAAGGACTTGGTAATGATCATACTTTTTAGCCATATTTGTATTATGAACATGCTTTATATCGACTTATTATAACACTCTTATATGGTTTTATGATGGCAGGTTTTGTTGGTCCAATGGAGTTCTGTTGCGGCAGTTACTATGGCTACCATATAGATTGTGGGAAGAAAGCTATGGTGAATGGAACGCTTTATGGTAATCCTTGTAAGAATCCGTCGAAGCATATTAGTTGGGACGGCATACACTATTCTCAGGCTGCAAATATTCAGATTGCTAACCAAATTCTTAAGGGTAAGCTCTCTGATCCACTGGTTCCAATTGGGGAAGCTTGTCATTATCCCAAGAATAATGTATGATAAGTTCAGTGGTTCACCATAGTTGCTATGCTTGAAAGCTCTTAGCTAGAGTTAAGATACTGCTTCTAGCATTACAATGTTAGGCTATAGTGTGCTTGTTTGAACATCACCTCAGTTGGAATTACTTCATCAGAATAATAAAGCCTAAGGCATCTCGAAGGGAAGAAAATAGTCTCTTGTTGTATTGTTCTTCTTCAGATTTCACTCATTTGGTTTGATAATAAAAGTAAATTTTACAGGTTTGGAATGTTAGTTCCCATTATGGAATGTTTTTGGTTGCTTCTATTCAAACAGTTAATATAGATATATATGTATGTATATATATAGTATAAACATATAAATACATATAAAGATCTTGTTAGGTGCATCATACACATATTTTATCATGTACATGTGCATATCCCTGTTCTTGCGTATATATACATACATACATATAAATATATATACATGTGAGATTGAGTAGTTGGAAAAATTCACAACGTGGGTCCAATATGTCCACATTCAAACCACTTATTCAATGATGAAGACAGCAAAGATACTTTGGCTATACTTTAATTAATCCTCGTTTTAACAAACGAACACTCTCGAAATGGAAAACTAACGATTGCGATTGTAGTCCTATTGAAAATTACTATTTAAGAAACATACAATTAGAAGCAAGTCAAGTTTTGTAATGGGCATTTTTGGGTGCACCAACAAGAGAAAACGATGCTCCACCAATTCTTTATTGAGAGAGATCATAATACAAAGAACAATAAGATACGTATGTCTGAATCAAATTATACAAAAATGAAAACTTTTGACACCTTTAATATTAAACAATTGAGAAAAGAATCTCCTTCTCGCCGTTTGATATTATTCTCTTATTTTCCCAAGCTTGCCAATCAATCAACAATCTATACTGAAGCACCAAACACCTAATCTACCAAGACATAGATTACACTCGAGCCTATATACATCTTCATCAGCATTACATTACCTCAATACTGTCATCTTTAACAACTTGTCTTTTGGTATCAAGCAGAGTTTCCAGAGATCTAACTTTCCTGTTTCTAGACCTGCCTGCTTCTTTCAACAACTCGGCTAGTCTTCGCTTCTCGTCGTCCACATCTGGATTCGCTGTTCCAAGCTTCTCCTCTCTCATTCCAACAACATATTCTAACAATTCAATAGCATCATTCAGCCTGCAAGATTTTTAGGATAATAAAAAAGATATCAGCAAATAGCAACAAGTACTTGATAATGAAACATGAACTATATAGCAGCATTATAGGCCATAGCACATCATTTATATGTGTTTTTTAGAACAAAATTTACCTGCCCATTGCATCATAGGTGCCAGCCAAATTGCTGTAGACTCCTAATGTTTCAGGGTGAAATGGGCCATATTCCTTTTCCAAGATATTTCTTGACTCTTCAAACAGCTCCGCAGCCTCATTTATGGAGTAACGCTGGACACAGGCAAGGCCCATTTGGTTCAGTGCTATTCCAAACAATGCAGATTTCGTCTCTGCGCTGGCCCGGAACTTTGATACAGAACTTTTGAAGGTGCTATAAGAATCTGAGTAATTCCCCATCATGTAAAACATGACTCCCATTTGAGCTTCTATTCCTGCTATCGTGCTTTGTTGGCCTGGAGCATCACCAAACATTTTCAAAGCCTTCTTGAGTAACTTGACAGCCTGCTCTAACTCATTCATTGACTGGTAGATAGCAGATACATCGATTAAGCCACTGGCAATCTCTTCTGAAGGGATGCCATGATTTGGCTTTGTGTAAATCTTGAGAGCATTTTCGCAGTGTGATTTAGATTCCCTGAACTTTCCTATCTTGTTGTACAAATCAGCTAGACGAACAAAGACAGAAGCCACTGTTGGATGGTTATCTCCTTTAGACGACTTGAACACAGTGAGAGCTTTCTGATAAGCAAAAGCTGCCTCATCATAGCGAGACAAGGACAGATACGCATCTCCAATGCTGCGATCAATTAATGCTACATCAATTTCCTGGCCATTGGAAGCCATGGCCATGCTTGCTAATACATAATGTTCAAGAGCAGCTTCATAGTCTCCCTTTGAGTCGCAGATGAGTCCCATTAGTCTCCTATCTGCAGCTTCTTCAAGGGAAGAAGGAGAACCATTTTCCCTGTGGATGTCAAGAGCCATCTGACACAGCTTCTCAGCCTCATCCAATTGCAATGCTTGGACTTGGGCCTCAGCTACATATCTACAAGTCTCACCAAGTCTGGGATCTTTTTCTCCCAAGACTTGCCTTTGGATTTCCAAACCTGCTGTGTAAAACAGTATTGAATTCTCAATTTGACCCATCATTGCATAAGTGTCACCTAATTGCATACACCCTGCAAACTTGGCCAAGGCATGGTCTTGCCCGTCTTCAAGAACCGGAATATCAATAGAGCGTTCAAGAACTGGAATTGCCTCATCATATTGGCCTAAGTTGCAGTATATTGCAGCCAAAACGTGTAAACACATTACCTGGTCCAAAGTTGGTTTCTCATTTGAATACTTCTCAAATGATTTCAATGCCTGAAGAGCCACCTCAAGAGCCTTCTTAGAATTTTCACCAGAAGAGATCATATCTTTAGCTTGTTTAAGCAGAAATGGACCGAGTTCTGGGTTATCCAATTCATCCACTTGAAGATCGTCCACTTCATTCTGAACCTTTGCCCTGCGTAAAGCTGAAATTCTTTGCTTGTTCAATGGCGAAGCCACAGTAGGTTTCCTTGGGCTTTTCTCATACTTCTTATCTAATGGAGGTCTACCCTGAGAAGATTTGCTCTTGGGGCTAGATTTAGCTGATGTCCCAGAATCCACTCTCAACACATTAAGCTTATTAGGAGTTGCCAATCGATTCTTGCCCTTTTTTGTTGACTTTTTAGCAGGAGATTGAATATCTTTACCTTTAGGTGAGTCAACACCATTACCCTCCTCATTCTTTTCCACCACAACCTCTTTAGTTACCTCATCATCAATATCTCCAACAAGATGGCGTAATTCTGAATCGATTCTTGATTCCTCGCCATACGATAGAAAACTACCCCTTGATGGAGATTGATCAACAGAGCTCTGCATCTCACAAACATTGTTATACAGCTGCTCAATTGAGGTGTCAATAACTCCATCCATGGCCAAATCCATGGAGTCACTTTGAGGACTTTGGGGACTCAGTGGACTTCTTGGTGAGACTTCATGTGCGTAGCTTTCCTTTTGAGTTGTGTAGTCCTCATTGGTATCAGTATCATAAGCTAAATTCTCCCCATTAAAGGCACCCATAACTAGTCCAGGCATCACCTTTCTGAGTATGAATTAAACAAAAACTTTAGAACTATCAACAAAGACTGGTCCAGAGGATTAACTGAGAAGCAAATACTACAAATAGCTAAATGATAACTATTTAGGAAAAAATGACAATTCCATGGTAGTGATAGTTAACAAATCACATCCTGGAATATGTTTCACAGCAAACATTTCTGTCCACAAGTGTAGTTTTTTCTATAACAGCTTTCTTAACTTAGCATACCCTTTTGCAACAAAATAAACTGAACTTAGTTATTCCCAAATTTAACAAAACGACAATGTAACTCAGTTCTACAATTACAACATATGATACTAAAAAAAGGCATACTTAAGCAAACCAGAGGAGAAGAAAACACAAAATAATGAAGTCCCACATACAAAAACCATAAAAAAAAAAACCCAATTGAGCTACAACATAGAAATTAAAGACACAACATCTGATATAGAAAAAGAAACTAAAAACAACGATGGTGTATGATATAAGTTCAACCTTAATAACCATATAATGAGTAAATGAAAAAAATGTAGAGGAAAGACAGAAAGAAACAAAGGAAATTAATGATGATGATTGAGAACTTACTGTGGTGTATTATTAGAAGAAAGATAATGCCAAAGTTTTAAGCTCTCTGGGCGTTTTGTACAGAATGAGAGAGAGAGAGAGAGAGGTGAAGATGATGATATATATGTTTGTTTGCTTAAACTTGTTATATATATATAAAGTTGAGGGGCAGAACAAGACGAAGACGAAGAAGAAGAAGACAGGACAAGACCGAATGGGATTAGTATGGAATAGTAAGGTCAAAATGGGCAACTGGGTATTATTGAGAACTCTGTGTCCAGCTAATATGTGTGTGTATAGATATAATGTGTGTGTGTGTATATATATCTATAGGTGTGGGGTTTTCAGGAAGAGTTGGAACGTTGAAGCAATGAAGAAGCTGACCTCTCTCCCACTCCTTTCTCTTTCTATTATTCGATTTTTGCTCTTTTTTTTAATTTATTTATAAATTTGATATAAATATAAGATATGTATATATTTTCACTGACATCTCAAGTTGGCGGGATTAACGGCTTTTCAACGCCACAGGGACTGTGAAAATGTTCGGTTGACACAGCTGTTTGCTATACTTTTATCCCACTTTAACACGTGTCAACACTCTAATCAAAGGCAATGCTTCTCTTTTATTTTTAATCAAATTAATATTCCTTAATAATTTGCAGATCGGTCCTTGATCCCTTTTCTTTTGCATTAAATTATCTAATAATAATTCATTTTCTAGTTCTAGTAGATTCTCCATTGAATGAAATATGAGAAATGTTGTGCTATTCATTAATTGATCTCGCAAATGTTCACTTAATTGTTTGACTAATCACAAGAATTTAGGAAAGTAAAAAGAAAAAGGAATTGGGGGCTAATGTGCAAAACAAACAAAATGTTAGGAATTATAATTATATTTTCATTTTGTTTTGTTAATTGAATTTTTTCAAGGGGTAGTTGTTAATTCATGAATGACTACTCATTCATTGAATATTGTGACTTAAATTTTTTCAATTAATGAGAAATTGATAAATCATTCTCTATAAAGCAATTTTTCTATAAACAAAAAATAAAAATGGTGGGCCCTGGTCCAGCTAGGCCAAGAGGGCCCAAACAAAGACAGCGGTGTGGCATTACTCGAAAAAGGATGTGTTAAATATGAGTAGGTCCATTAACGTTATTATCAATCCTAAGAGAGGCTGCTTTGTTACAAAAATTGGGACTATAAAATCAAAATCCTAATAAACAAATAAATAAATGTATTTCAACATAGTTATTATTATTCACGAAATACACACGTGACATTATATTATTATTTTCCATTTATCAAGGAACTATAACATGAGATTATTAGTGATTCAAAAAAATATATAGTTTGTAGTGATTTATTAAGAATAAAACTTTATTCCAAAGAATAATAAAAGCAAGGGTAAAAGAATATTAACCCCAACAACTTTTGTACCATCAAAGTGAAATGGTGCTGTATGATATTAATAATACATTCAAAAGTTAATATTCATTATCAGAACAAGTGGTTACAAAACATGTAAGAATTATGAAAGTTTATACATATATTTACTTTCTAGTGTTACTTTAAAGATTATAAGAGAGAGAGAGAGAGAGAGAGAGAGAGATCTTAGAAGACCCAAATCCCAATAATAATTGTCGGTATAGTAGCTTTATCCTTTTGTTGATTTAATTTGTAGATTATAAAAGAAGAATCTAAGTAGGGACATGAAATAAAGTTTTGGAGTAAATCAAATGATTGGTGTTGTTAAGAGCATCTATATAAATTTATATATATATATATATGTATATTTGTAAAGCCTTGAACTGAGAATAGAAGACTAAAGATAAATTAACAAAGTTCAATATTATTATTATAATCATTAACAATTATCCTAATTAATAATTATTAAGTCCATAACCAAAGTATATGGACTTAATGATGATAGTGCGGCTTTCCTGCTAGGTGGTTGGGACCCAAGTTTAAGTATTAAAAGGTGGTTCACGAGAAGTGGTTCGAACCCACATTCATAACCGCCAAAATTAATTAATCACCGCTATAAAAATGGAGCTTAGTTGGGTCTAATCCATGTTTTATCCCACTCTCTTAAACAGCAACAACAACAATAATAATAATAATAATACATATTTATTGGTTGAAAAATATCTATAAAAATTTAGTGGGTTTGGCTTTGAATTTTCAAAGTTCACGGTCGAGTAGGTGATCCAGCACTTCAATGATAGAGAATCCAAAAAAATGAAACACCAACGAACATTAAGGCTAATATTATATATGTATATATATAATTACAAGTTTAATTAAAGTGGGAACTATCTCTTCCTCAACTACAAACAACAATGACAGCACCCAATTATCTTTAAAACTTGGAAACTACCATTGAAATAGTATATACAAATGTTGTGTACTTAGTATAAGTTGTAATAAATATAACTATGGCTATGGTTATATTTATAGGTTTTACGTACAAATGGGACCTGAAAAAGAGTTGTTGATTAAGGTACAATTCAAGCAATTTTGATTTCTCTATGTTATCTTTTCACATTTGAAAAAGACATTCGAGTAAGTATAAATAAACATCTCAATCTCATAGCTTATTGGCAAAAACAAAAAATGGTTATGAGAGCTCAAATATATACAACTTTTAGTATATTAGACATGGGCCAGAAATTAAAAAGGTCCAAGATAAATGGGCCAGTATCTATACGTTAATCCATGTTTCTTGGGAGATTTTCAAATATACGGTAAATTAAAAAAAAATATCTAAATATACGGTAATTACAACTAATTACATTTTTACGGTGGAATCATCCCAGCTCATTATATATTAAAGCCCATCCTAAAATTACACAATCTACACGGTAAAGACCATCCATCCCAATTCTATATTCCTAAAATTAATAACCACAAACCCACATCAACTACAGCCCCAACGAAGGTTGTTGAAAATATAAAATCTCTGAATTTATAGCAACCAATAGCAGTTTGAAAAAGCATGTTTGCAATACTGGGTTTGATCAAGATTTCTATACTGGTCTTGCTTCAATTTAATTGTACATATATTAAACTATAAAATTTTAGATAAAATGTTTGTACTCATAAATATTTTAGAGAACTTTCACTTTATTAATTATATAATTTTTAAAAAATAAAACATTGCTATTGTTAAAATGTAACTAAATTCTATATTAAACAAATATGTTAAGATTTAACATTCTGCAACTACAAACACATAATCTCTCAAAAAAATAAAAATAAAAACTACAAACACATTAACAAACTTGTAATTGATTGTTACACATTCAAAATAGGGGTTAACAAACTTGAAACAGATTGTTACAGAACAGTGAAACAATTATAAAGAGATTTAGTAAGACTTAATATACTGTAACTACAAAATTGTACATAACATATTAACAAACTTGTAACATATCTTTACAAAACCAGAATATGTGTTAACAAGTTTGTAATGCCAGGTGATTGGCTAACCATGCCCCTTCCTACATATCTTTACATAATTATAACATGTGTTAACAAGATTGAAATAAATAGTACTTAGTATCTATAGAACCATGATCTAGCAGCTTGAGTCAGTATATTAACAAATTTGTAACACATTTTAACACATTTTAACAAGCCATAAAACGTGTTAAACTTGAAATAAATAGTACCTAGATTCTATATAACCATAAAACGTGTTAACAAGATTGAAACAAAGAGTACCTATTCTCTAAATAACCATAACACTTGCACAAAGAATCCAAAAACACAAAAAATACAACATGAGCATCCCTAGATTACAATAATGCAAAAAACCTGTGAAGCTTCCCTTCATACTTAAATGATGCAATGGAAAAATGAAAATGATATGCAATAAATAATATAGAGCAAATGTAATAACAAACATTAACAATATTATAACATATTTATATTAAATTATGATATTTGTTAACAAATTTGAAACATATTGTTACAAACTCATCCTATATAATATCAAAACAAGCCATAACAAATCACAATTAAAAGCAAGCAAAAATCATAAAAGACTATACAATTTGATAGACTCAACAAGAAATATATACGTAGTAGCCGAATAGCTTATCAAGTACTCAACACTTGATCGGTCAATTTGATAGACCCATGCATGTGTTTCTCCTTCGACTCACTGGAACCACCAATGTTGGCCTCCTTAGACTCGCCTGAGCCACCAATCGCCCCCTTCCTTCATGGCACGACATGCAGATCCTGAACGGGTGACTGCTATTTTAGGGATAACAAAGGAAAATGAAAAATGACAGAAGAAACCTGTTGATAATCAAATAATCAATCTCACTACCATAGATGATTAGAAGAAATGAGAGGAAAAAATCAAAATAAGAAAAGAGAAAGATGAAGAGGTTGGGAGAGTAGAGTAAGAGAGAGAGAGAGAACTTATTGGGTATCGTCCAATGAGAGAGGAGATATTAGAAGTTTCTTTTATATTTAATTTTTATTTGGTTTAAAATTGTACTAAAAAGATAATTGTAATTTAGGGTAAAATTGAAATAAGAAACTGTATAAATGTAAAGCACCGTATATTTCAATTTTTTTTTGTATATACGGTGTATTCCATAATTTTCTCATGTTTCTTCTACCCTAGTAAGGCCCGGTCCGAAGATTGTGGACCATAGATGAGATACAATATTCTAAAAAAATCTTTCTTTCAAATTGCTTTTCCGAACTCTTCGAGAAACTATAGTAAATTGTTCAAAATAATGGCACAAAGAAGTTCATTTTGAAAATTGTAGGTATTGTTTGGTAACACTTAAACAAATAATTTTTTAATTAACAATTTAATAATTAAACAAAAAAAAAATGTGTTTGGTAATTCTATTTTTATTTATTATTTTTTTAAATTTTAATTAAAATTTATTAAATTTTGAAAATATAATTTTTTTACTTTCAATTTTTTTTTAAACAGTTTTCAATTTTTCCCTTCTTTTTTTTCTTCTCTTCTTCAAATCAACACCTCATATTGTTAAACAAAAAATAAAAATAAAAGTTATCAAACATGTTTATTATTTTTTGTTTTTAAAAACAAAAAACAAAAATAGTTACCAAACATATTTTTATTTTTTTAAAATAAAGAAACAAAAATAAAATTATATTTCCAGTTTTTTATTTAAAAAATTCAAAAACAAAAATTTTACCAAACACAACCGTAGTGATTGTTGATTAACTAAATTGTTATTTTCTATATATATATATATATATATTTGTATATGACATATTAAAATGAAAAAAATCAAAATAATTTTAAAATAAAAACTAACTAAAAAAAATTAATATACATATACTATAATATTAAAATATTTAGAATAAAATAGTAATTTGCTAAAAGGAATATTTGGTAATATATAATATTAAAAAAATAGTTAGATTATTTTACTACGAAATTAAAAATATGAACATTTACTTACTTTTACATAGTATTAAGGGTCATTTTGCACCAAGCCTCAATTTTATTATTAATGTTTATTTTTCACATACAATGACACTGTGTTAATTTTGTATTTAGTTTTTTTTAAAAGGTTGTATTTAATCTTTAGTCTTTTTTTTTTCTTTATATCTCTTCTATATAAAAAAATGTGTAGATAATATAAATTTTTTGTTTTACAGATTTTTTTTACTTTAATGAAATATTACAAATATTTAACAGAATATTATAAATATTTTTAATGGAATATATCTTTAAAAGTTATTAAAAATAGATATTTATTAATTATATTAATATAAATTCAAATATTATAAACTATCCTTATTATAATAATATTTACTACAAGACTAGATATTTAATAATTAAATTAATATAAATTCAAATATTATAATAATATATAATACATAATCTTAATTTTTATTATTTACATTTATAAAGAAATCATGTTTTTTTATTACTTAATGTAACGCCATAATTTCTCATAAATTATCGAGAACACATCATTGGATCATAATCATAAACCTTGCTCTTTTATTGAATGAAAACTTAAAATATTGATATATATATATATATGTGGATCCATGGTTTTACAAAAATAAAATAACTGTTTTTAAAATATTAAAATGAGCAACATTTAAATAAAACTTTAAAAGAAAACATTCTTTAATAAAAATAAATAGGCCCGCTTGATCTTCCTCGACTATATGGTCCCACTCGCCACCGGTATTTCTATCTTTGATTGCCTGTAATAATAATATCATAAGAGGTGAGCTTCTAAGCCCAGTAAGGAAAATACAAAGAGTTAGTCATATAATCATTTAATCAACATATCATAAATTTCACAAGAGTCGTAACAAAACTTATTTATACTAATCACACAACATCATAAAACCCTAGGTCATATCATACCCTAAGTCATAATCATAAATCACAAGTCATAGGTCATAAGTCATAATCATAACTATAGGTCATAGATCATAATAACAAGTCAAATATAATAAAAAAAATAAGTGTTTATACATGGGTGGCAATTAAACCCTAGACATAAGTTTGTCATACACCGGACATCAACTTAGGTCTGTCATAAAATTTTGGCAACCGAGCCTACTGGACATAAGTCCGTCATACATCATTGGACACCTTAGGTCCAGACACACTTACCCCTTTATTGTACTTGAAATGTTAGGTTATACAAAACATAAACTAGATCATAAACTAAACTACCTAATTTTCCTTACCAAAAACCAGAATCTTGGAGACAAGAGCGAGAATGGAAACTCCTAAAACCAAACATAAAGAAACCATAAGTCCTCTAGAGAAAAGAAGATGAATAGAAGATCTAAACCATTAGAATAAAGACTTACCAAAAACCTTAAGTTTCAAAGAAATTGAACACCTAACCAAACGTCATTATAACGAGTTAGGATTTGAAGAAAATGAAAAGAACAAGAGGAACTATAATGAATGATAACTCTACAAAATAGAGTTATTTTATCACTTTTTATGTGCTAATTGTTGCTTAATTCTTGAGTTTTTAATTGATTTATTAAGTTTTTAAGTGATTTTGAATTTATTAGGTTTATTTTAATTTTATAGTTTTTTTGTGTATTTTTATAGATATTTTATTATAATATGTTATAGTTTAATTATTTAAAATTAATATTGTTAAGTTAGGAGTAAAAAGATATAATTTTGAGCTTAAATATTTAAGTAAATTAAGTTTTAATTAATATTTTCATAGAACTTTTTGTTGTATATTTTATTATTAAAAATATTTAGTTTTAATTTAATTTATGTTGATTTTTGTAGAGAATTTTTTGCATTTTTTTCTCTTGAAAAAGCAAGAAAAATGAAGGAAAATTGGCATTTTTAAGGAAAAGAAAGAAGGGAAAACGATATTTTTAAAAATGCCATGGATCAAGCTCCTCTGCCCAGCCCGCCTGCCCTCCACTTTGGCCCAAGCCAGGCCCGTGCCTCCTTCCCAGCTGCCCTTCAGTTCGGCCCAGGCCCACAAAGCAATCCCCAGCCGTGCCTCCTCAAGACCACTCTAGCCGAGCTCCTCCCAGCAATCAACGCTAGCTTCCCTTCAGCAGCCATTTGGGCCAATTGCTCCAGGCCCAATTTCAATCCAAAGCTCCCCAGCCAACCGAAAGCTCCTTTGCTGCCTTTTCCCCAGCCAACCGAAACACCTTCCGCCTGGGCCTTTCCCTCACCAACAGCCTTCAGCCTTTGGGCCACCTGCCTGCCCCCTTGGCCCAATCACAGCCACCTCCAGCCAGCTATCATTTCCCCTTGAGCCCAACAAAAGTTCATTTGTTCTCTTGTCCCCTATGTCTAAAAATGCCATTTTTTTACCCTACTTTCTTACACATTTTACTCCAAAACATCATTATTACACTCTAAAATTTACCCATATTTGCCATATTATAATTAATTTAATCAATATAATTAATTTAAATTGATTATTTTAATATATTTTTTTGGCTATAAAAAAGAGATTTGGGTGTGCATTTTTTGGGGGAGGGCACCATACCACAAGTTCTACACTTTCAAAACCTCTTAATTCTCTTCATCTTTTTTTTCTTTTTGGCCATTTTTCCTATGAGTTTTTAGAGGAAAAATTTGGGGGTTTCTCCTCCAAATTTTCCTATTTATGTTTGTAATTTTTTTGTTTGTATTTTCTATTCTAGTTATGAGTTTCTAATCTTTTTAAGATTATTAAGGTGATGATGAAACAATATGTAACTAGATAGTATTTATTTTGTATGTTGATTTTCCATTTTGTGCAACAAAGTTTATGAATTTTCTTTTTCAAATATCTTATTTCATCTTAAATATCATGTATTTTGGATTGTTAGCACATATTTACACTTTGTTCTTCATTAGTGCAAAAACATAATATTCTTTGTGTAAGATGTGTCATTAAATTGTACACATCCATGCTTAGAACAAAAATATTATGTTTTGCCTTATAAATAATGTTCATTAATTTATTTGTTATTTAATTAGATTGATTTACACTAAATGCTTTGAAATTATAATTTTGAAAAGTGAAGAAAAATCCTATATTTTTAGAAGTAATTTGTGCTTAAAATTACAAATCTATTTAGAAAATGATAGTTTGATTTATTTTAACTATCACTAAAACTTGGGAATCAATGTACTTATAATTATTATTGAACTTATATTTTGTGGATTCTATTATCTTAATAATCTTATTTTACCATCTTGTTTACAATTATTAATTTAATAATATATATTGTCTTTAATTTCTATATTATTGTCTTTTATTTTTATTTTCATTATTAAAAAATCTCTTCAATCTTTGGAGCTATGTTAAAATTTGTTAATTTTGGTTTAAAATAGTTTTCTTTTCGATTTTAGACCACATATTTGGGTTCGACATCCTTGCTTACACGATCACTATTCTATATGAACGATTCGTGCACTTGCGATATAAATATTTAAAACATATCCGTTTTGGGTCCATCAAGTTTTTGGCGCCGTTGCGGGGGAGTTGCAAGAAAAGAAACAAAATTTATCTCAAGGTTAGTGAATTCTTCTACTAGTTATTTCAATTTTTGCACTTAAAAAAAAACTACTAATAAATATATATATTTATATAAAATCTAAAAAAAAAAAAGATAAAAAAAAATTTGGGATGGTTCTACCACCCATAAAAAAATATACTTATATTTCTATATTTATTGTTTTTTTAGTTGACTGCACTTGTGGCTCCTATATATCTTTTTAATTTTTATAGTTGACGACACTTGTGCCTCCTATCTATCCTTTTAATTTTTATAGTTGATGACACTTGTGCCTCCTAATTTTGTTGTAATTTATCTTGTTGTTATTTTTGCAAGTTACTAGTTGATGACAATTTTGCCTCCTAATCTTTTATCTTATGTTTTAGTTGATGACACTTGCGCCTCCTAATTTTTACCTTAATTTTGTTATGGTTGATGACATGTTATGTCTCCCTACTCTTGCCTAATTTTTGATAATCTTATTTAATTTTACCTTATTCTTCGTTGTCGTTTATCATATTATTGTGAAAAAAATACTTGAAAAGAAAACTTAAAAAATATATTTATACTTGAAAAGAAAAAATAAACTTAAATCTTGTCCTAGCTATTGTTTTCATATTTTAATATTGTTTATGTTATCTTAATTTTTATTTTATTTTTTGTGTGTTTAGTACTCTTCTTAATTTCTGTTATAATTTTTTTAAAAAAATCTCTTGAAATTGATCATTTTAATTATAGTTGGAATTCTGAGTACAACTATTATGAGCAATCAAATTTAAATTATGAAGAAACTAATGATATGTACGATATGCATGAATATTTTGATATCCATTTTGTCCCCACCAATAATCCAAAATTTTCATGGAATCATACCCAGTCTCCAATAGGGTATGAATTCAACATGCATACTCAAAGTCATGTCCAATCCGACCTATCATATCTCATTCAACAAGAAACGAGCCCATCTTTAGAGGATACCCTACATCAGTTCATGCAATCAACCTACCAAATCTTAAAAGCTCAGTCTCAGTCAATCTAAAAAATTGAGACAATAGTAGGACAATTTGCAACTGTTATAGAGTCGAAAAAACAAGCTTATCCCAACCAACTCATTCCCAATCCAAATAGTCAAATTGAAAATGAAAAGGAGAATGAAGTTGTTGAAAAATTTGTAATATGCATCCAACCCCCTAATGAAACAAAAGAGTTTGATGAAATAATTTTCGAGACTCATGAGGAAAATGAAAAAGATATAATTATATCTCAAGAGCCCATAAATGAACAAATTTGTATATTTACTCAAAATAAAAATGAGTCTAATATAGATATGCAATTTTCTTATTTTATTGATATTCCCTTAAAATTATATATTTATAATTTTCTTGTAGGTGTGATATTATCAATTATTATTTATGGCATTTACACCAAAGTCATAACTCACCCTACAAATGACATTTTACACCATCGATTGGGTGTAGGTTGAAAGAAAAAAAAAATTATAATCGAGCTAAAGACTATAAACTAAAGCGATTTGTGGGAGGCAACCCATACTTTTCATGTTTCATTTTATATTTCACTTTTGTTGTGTGTTTTTGTTTCATGTTTTTCAAATTCTAAAAAGTTTGAGGAAACTTCTTGCCCAAAAAAAAAAGAAGAGAAGAAAACAAAAGAGTCAAATCAAGGAAGTATTTATCAAAGAGAGTAGTTCTTAATTTTTTCCATTTTATTAAACATTGAGGACAATGTTTCATTTAAGTTTGGGGGTAATGTGTATGTATTTTTCTTTGTACGTATGTGTGTTTTCTTTGTGTTTATGCATGTTTTTCATTTGTTGTAAAATTAAAAAAAAATTATATTTCTTTATTTGTTTTTTCTTTTTGTTTTTATGTGATTTTCATTTGTTATATAATGTAAAAAAAATATATTTTCTTTGTTTTGTTTGAAAAAAATATATTGGTGATTTTTCATTTTCTAATGATAAGAATTATGAATGAAATTGTTCTTAGTTCTTAGAAAAATATAAATAATTATTAAGTTTTACTTTTAATTTTTAAGTTAGTTTTGTTTAAATATATATATATTTTTCATAATATGTCACTTTTCTATTCTATTCGAATTTGTGATATTTGGATATAGTTTATTTAAACATTAAATTATTTAAATCTCTAAAAATTTTTTTTGAAAAATCCTAGAATTTGCTTGATTATCTCTTGAGGTTTAATTTTTTTTTTTTTGCATAGGCTTGTCTAAATTTTCACATGAAGATTTGATGATAGATTTGTGTTTGCATGTTAAGTATCTATTTTGAAAATAATTTTAACTTT
The DNA here is from genome assembly GCF_963169125.1 of Humulus lupulus. Taxonomy (NCBI): domain Eukaryota; kingdom Viridiplantae; phylum Streptophyta; class Magnoliopsida; order Rosales; family Cannabaceae; genus Humulus; species Humulus lupulus. The sequence continues at coordinate 84,968,656 of NC_084794.1, read as the reverse complement.
TCAAATTAATTACATAAGCTTACTTTTATTTGTGATTTTCTTTGAACTATTTCCATTATGTAATTTTTGACGAAAACATTAGGCATCACCAATTAAAAAAAAAACCATGTGTGTGTTTTTTATTTTTCTTTTGCTCGAGGACTAGCAAAATATTAAGTTTGGGGGTGTGATAACTCTACAAAATAGAGTTATTTTATCACTTTTTATGTGTTAATTGTTGCTTAATTCTTGAGTTTTTAATTGATTTATTAAGTTTTTAAGTAATTTTGAATTTATTAGGTTTATATTAATTTTATAGATTTTTGTGTATTTTTATAGATATTTTATTATAATATGTTATAGTTTAATTATTTAAAATTAATATTGTTAAGTTAGGAGTAAAAAGATGCAATTTTGAGCTTAAATGTTTAAGGAAATTAAGTTTTAGTTAATATTTTCATTGAAATTTTTGTTGTATATTTTATTATTGAAAATATTTAGTTTTAATTTAATTTATGTTGATTTTTGTAGAGAATTTGTTGCATTTTTTGCTCTTGAAAAAGCAAGAAAAATGAAGAAAAATTGGCATTTTTAAGGAAAAGAAAGAAGGGAAAATGACATTTTTAAAAAATGCCATGGATCAAGCCCCTTTGCCCAGCCCGCCGGCCCTCCACTTCGGCCCAAGCCAAGCCCGTGCCTCCTTCCCAGCTGCCCTTCAGTTCGGCCCAGGCCCACGAAGCAATTCCCAGCCGTGCCTCCTCAAGACCACTCTAGCCGAGCTCCTCCCAGCAATCAACGCCTGCTTCCCTTCAACAGCCATTTGGGCCAATTGCTCCAGGCCCAATTTCAATCCAAAGCTCCCCAGCCAACCGGAAGCTCCTTTGCTGCCTTTTCCCCAGCCAACCGAAACACCTTCTGCCTGGGCCTTTCCCTCACCAACAGCCTTCAGCCTTTGGGCCGCCTGCCTGCCTCCTTGGCCCAATCACAGCCACCTCCAGCTAGCTGCCATTTCCCCTTGAGCCCAACAAAAGTTCATTTGTCCCCTTGTCCCCTATGTCTAAAAGTGCCATTTTTTTACCCCACTTTCTTACACATTTTACCCCAAAACATCATTATTACACTCTATAATTTACCCATATTTTCCATATTATAATTAATTAAATTAATTTAATTGATTTAATTAATTTAAATTGATTATTTTAATATCTTTTTTTTTGTTATAAATAAGGGATTTGAGTGTGCATTTTTGGGGGGAGAGCACTAGACCACAAGTTCTATACTTTCAAAACCTCTCAATTCTCTTCATATTTTTCTTCTTTTTGGTCATTTTTCCTATGAGTTTTTAGAGGAAAAATTTGGGGGTTTCTCCTCCAAATTTTCCTATTTATGTTTGTATTTTCTATTCTAGTTATGAGTTTCTAATCTTTTTAAGATTACTAAGGTGATGATGAAACAATATGTAACTAGATAATATTTATTTTGTATGTTGATTTCTCATTTTGTGCAACAAAGTTTATGGATTTTCTTCTTCAAATATCTTATTTCATCTTAAATATCATGTATTTTGGATTGTTAGAATATATTTACACTTTGTTCTTCATTAGTGCAAAAACATAATATTCTTTGTGTAAGATGTGTCATTAAATTGTACACATCCATGCTTAGAACAAAAATATTATGTTTTGTCTTATAAATAATGTTCATTGATTTATTTGTTATTTCATTAGATTGATTTACACTAAATGTTTTGAAATTATAATTTTGAAAAGTGAAGAAAAATCCTATATTTTTAGAAGTAATTTGTACTTAAAATTACAAATCTATTTAGAAAATGATAGTTTGATTTATTTTAACTATCACTAAAACTTGGGAATCAATGTACTTATAATTATTATTGAACTTATATTTTGTGGATTCTATTATCTTAATAATCTTATTTTACTATCTTGTTTACAATTATTAATTTAGTAATATATATTGTCTTTAATTTCTATATTATTGTCTTTTAATTTTATTTTCATTATTAAAAAATCTCTTCAATCTTTGGAGTTAGGTTAGAATTTCTTAATTTTGGTTTAAAATAGTTTTCTTTTCGATTTTAGACAACTCCTTTGGGTTCGACCTCCTTGCTTACACGATCACTATTCTATATGAACGATTCGTGCGCTTGCGATATAAATATTTAAAACATACCCGTTTTGGGTCCATCAATGAATTAAACTTGAGGATAAAGAATAACTTGGATATATTATAACTTCGATCTACACCTAATTACCGAAAAATCACTCTATCTTACTTCCCAAGTGTTTATAAAAGCTTAGATTGGAAAGCTTTTAACCCCAAAACCCTAGTGTTTCTCTCTAGAATGAACTTAGCAGCTTGGATGCTCTGAACTGTGCTTGAAAGATGATGAAAAATAGTTGAGTGAAGGATCCTATTTATAGAGTCAAGGAGTGAAACTAATTCCTTTTAAAATGAATAAATAAATGATTAAAAATACATTTTTTGCTCAACAGATGCTCAGATGTCGGTAAAAAACGTTTAGGAACAAGTCAAAGTTGTTGAGGGCTGTTTCTAGCTTCGGATTCCACAAAAATTCAAAAATGGTCACTGGAGCCGATATATCGCCTTTTATAGGCGATATATCGCCTGCACCATAATCCCGAGGGTCTGTGGTTTCGTTAGTGCGAAGTCGACGTGTTTTCCGTATCAATCATAGACGATATATCGGCAGACGCTGATATTTCAAACACGTTTTTGCACACTTTCAGCACACTTGAATTTGTTTAAACCACTTTGACTGAGTAAAACGTGATCCTAACAGCTGAGGGAAGGTTCTAGACTTAAACCATGATTATTTTTATTCGTCAAATACCTTAAATCTTTAATAAGCATATATGTGACAAATGTCACATTCTTAATTATTCTATCTAAACCTTATGTTATAATAAATAATATTCTTAGTGTTGACGCCGTTTTTCGTCAACAGTGAAAGAAGAGCATGTAAACAATAACTGATAATGACCAATTTAAATACGACAACACAAACACACGATTTTTACGTGGTTCAGCAGTTAAATCTGCCTAGTCCACGAGTCTCTGTTATTAAACTCAAGATTATCTCTAAAAATTCTTCAGCATGAATTCTTCAGAGTTTTCTCTCAAGGTTCAGAATTTCGGTCCATTACAATGGCGCATGACCCCTCTATTTGTAGAGAAGGCTGCAGAATACTATCCCACATATTTTGGGTAGTTACTCTTTTTGTGAATAAAATTAATGGCTTCAAATGCCTATAATCAGATATAAAAGGAAACGTTCCCTGAAGACCATGGGAAGTATAACTGACCAAATAATATCCCACGATTCTAGGGTATTTACAGTAATAAATGAGGATTACATCTCGTATGGACAACACTTATAGATATTCAAGGTGGTTATCATATATCTTCAAGGCTTTAGTTTCCCAGGTTTCCCATCATCTTTCGAGCTAGAGACATCTCCCGAGGTCACATGGCTTTCGAGATTGTATGTGCGTCGAGATCGGGACCCCTGATCCGAGGTCATCTCTGAAGATGGATGCGTCCCCAGAGCTACCTTTCGAGATCATGAACACTCCGAGGTCACCATACTCGAGGTCGTCTATGTCTTGCGGGCTCGATATTCAATCCTGGAGCATACTTCAAACCTTATGAGTCCACTTGCTGCGAATCCACCTTTCGAGGTCATATTTAACATAGCTCGAAATCTCGGTATAACACTTAGGACTATCTTCATTAATCAAACCTTATGATAAAATTAATATTTCCAAACCAATAACCAATAACCTCGAAAACTAAAATACTAAGCTGCTACTACTACTATCTAGCTAAGTAAAATTCTGAGACGCTACACTTAACTAAATATAGATATACTCATATTAAATAACAACAAACATTATAAATATATTATATATAGGTGTCATGTCTACAAATAGTATGACTGTTTAACTACATAAGAAATTAGAATAATATTTATTTTCTAACCAGAATCAACAAGTTTCTTCTCCAATTATAAATGTGTTATTTGAATAATATCATGAATATTTTATACAATAAATAGTGTAGTTTATGTGACAATCATCAAAACATAATAAATATATTTAATATATTTTTTTTAAAATAAAACTAGCAAATGTGATTGCACATTGCTTGCACCTAGTATATATAAAAAGTGTGTATTTAATTGTTTTTCTTGTTTTAACGGTTTTGTTTGTTAACTTTAACATAATATTCTAAATATTTAACGGACTATACTTTTAAAACTAATTAAAAATAAATATTTATTAATTATATTAATATAAATTCAAATATTATAAAATGTCATTATTATAATAATATTTAATATAAGACTAGAAATTTAATAATTATATTAATTTAAATTTAAATATTATAAAATATTTTATAAAAAAACTAGATATTTAATAATTATATTAATTTAAATTTAAATATTATAAAATATTTTATAAAAAAAAACTAGATATTTAATAATTATGTTAATATGTTTCTTTCAAAAAAATATTTGTTAATATAAATTCAAATGTTATAAAATATCATTACTATAATATATAAATCTTAATCTTTATTAAAAAAATTATCATTTATATTTTTTTAAAAATATGTTATTTTTTTATTACTTAATCTAACTTATATAAATATATATTCATATTAAATAACAACAAACATTATAAATGCATTATATGTAAATATTATGTGTGTACAAATAGTATGATTGTGTAACCATATAAGAAATCAGCTAGAATAAAAATGTTCTTTTATCAAGAATACGCAATCTTCTTCTCCAATTATTGATGTGTGATTTGAATAATATTATAAATGTTTTATACTGTAATTTATGATCTAAAAGTTTATCATATTATTATTTAAATAAAATCATAACCAATATGTTAGTTAATTTTTTTAATATGTTTATTTCATTCTTTTATATGTAATATTGTTTATTTATTTAAAATTTATATGATGATTATAAAAAATTAATAAATTTTCTAATAAAACTAAGCAAACGTACATTGCACGTGCTTGCACCTAGTTCATTATTAATTTATCAGTTTTTTCAGTAATATTTAAGGTTTATACAATTTTAAAACTCTCCGTTTTTTCTAATATCGGTTTGGACATTCAATTTCAAAAATTTAAACATGACACTCGATTTTGTAAATTTGTAAAACATAATACTTTTTAGACTCTTATTTCTTACATTTTCTCCTTTTCCTCCCACAAATTCAGTCTACCACATGAGAATAATAACAAAAATCTATATTATTTTGAGTTTATTATTGACCAAATTTAAGTTGAGAATCCTATTTTTTTTACCAATTTATAAAAACAAATCATATTTGTAAGAATAAATAGTATTTTTGCTCCCTGAATTATGACTACTATATGAGCGTGCCACCTGAATGATTTGCTATGTTAAAAATTGCCCCCAACTATACACGTTACTGAAATATGAGACTTATGTTAGATTTCGTCCTAGGTGGCTAACAGATTGATGATGTGACATTTTGTTTGTTGATGTGACAGTGTCATGTGTAGAATAATTAGTAATTTTGCCCCCCGAACTTTGACCACTACTAAATTGTACCATTTTTATTAAAAAATATATATTTTTTCTTAAAAATATTAATTGAATCCTTAAAAATTAAAAATCTAATTAATAACAAATATATTTTTTTACTATTTCCTTTTTTTTTACAATATAAAATAAATCTATTTTAGAATGAGAATTTAAAATAAATACTAAAACAAAGAAAAAACTTTTAAATAAAAAGGATGACGAATGACGAATGATTTAAACAAATAAAAAACTTTTAATTTAAAAAAGAGGACGAATGGGAAAGAATTTTGTTTTATGATTTATTTTTAATCTTTTTTAAGATATATTTATTTTACTAGGTAGAAGCAACGCGCAATGCACGTTTGCTTAGTTTTAAAGTTGTAAATATGCTTATTCAAACATATATTTAATTTTGTTATATTTTCTAATTATCATATAAATTTTAAATAAATAAAAATATTATAAAAATAAATAAAAGATGTTTAATAAATAAAAATACATAAACAAACATGTATGACATAATGTATTTAAAAAATTAGGGCAAAATATTATCTATAATTTTAATAAAAATCGTTTCATTTTAAATTTATATATATATATATAATAGAATGAATTATAGATTTATAATATATATATAAATATTTATATCAATAATCTCTACACATATATCTAAACACAACATTAACATAAACATATATTTACATGGTTACATGACATATATATATATATATAGATATAAATTACAATAATATTTAAAAAGAAATTAATATTAGAATAAAATAAAAATAGAAAAAGTCATAGTGTAGAGTAGTATACATGCATTAATTATTTTTAGTTTCTAATGTATCTTGCAATGTCTTTTCGGTGAAACTGATTAAGAAAAAGAGCTCCAATCACTTGATAAAAAATAAACTATTATACAAATTTATAAGATAAAATAATGATATGTATGATTTTATTATTTTTAAATAAATTTAATTTAATTATTTATATTATCATAAAATATCTTTAATATATCATATTTTAATTAATTAATTTATTATTGTTTAAGTTTATGTTTGTTCTAGTTTTTTGAATTTGGCAGTGATAACAAGAGATTATATATTATATGTTTAATATAATATTAATATTATACGTGAATTTTAAATTTAATTTTGTTGCTAGTTTTTTAAAAAAAAAAGTTTATTGCTAGTTGATAGTAAGCTATATTATATTATATGTTTAATATGATATTGTTTTAATACGTGAAATTTAAGTTTAATTAAATTTTATTTAAGTTATAAAAAATATGATTTTATTATTTTTAAATTTATAAGATAAATAAATAATATATGTGCATGTTTATTATTTTTAAATAAATATGATTTAATTATTTAAATTATTATAAAATATTTTATTTTAATTAATTAATTTTTGTTTAAGTTTAAGTTTAAGTTTATATCTAGTTCTAGTCACTAGTCTCTAGTCTCTAGTCTGAATCTTACAATATTATATTTGGACATAGAAAACTCTAAAAGTATTACCTTAGGAAGATCTTTTCGAGAAGATAAAATCTTCAGCTCATAGGTTTCTGCCTCAATGAGTACAATATCATAGATTTATATGTATTGATCAATTACTCATGTGCCGTTAATAGAATTTATGACACCTATGAAAGAGGAATGGTATAAAAATCCCACTATACTACCTTGTGTAAACTATTTTGACAAATTTCTTATTTTGCTACAATGTTTAAAGAGTTAACTTTGAGAAAGGGACGAAAGAAAAGAATTGTGATATATGGTAATATCATAAATAATATCTTAAATTTAATATAATATTAATATTATATGTGTATTTTAAATTTAAGTTTATTGTTATTTTTTTTTCATTTTCAATTTAAATTTGTTGCTAGTTTTTTTTTGTAAAAAAACTTGTTGCTAGTTGATAGTAAATTATATTATATTATATGTTTGATATGATATTATTCAAATATGAAGTTTAAGTTTAATTAAATTTTATAAAAGTTATCTAAAAATTATCTTATTTTAATTTGCTTAATTAGTTTTTTTTTTTATAAAAGAAATTTATTGCTAGTTGATAGTAGAATATATTATATTATATGCTTCATATGATATTATTCTGTTGACGCCGTTTTTCATCAACTTAAATTGTAGACCACGTAAATAGTAAAGAATTATGGCCAGAAAAACGCAATAAAACAAGGAGAGTTTTTTTACGTGGTTCAGCAGTTAACTCTGCCTAGTCCACGAGTCTTTGTTATTAGAACTTAGGAAATTTCTGGAAATTCTTCAGGGATGAATTCTCCAGAGTTTCTCTCAAGATTACAAAATTTCGGTTCTTTACAAAGGTACATGACTTCTCTATTTATAGAGGAAGTCTCAGAGTACTATCCCACACATTCAGGGAAGTTATCCTGTATATTAATAGATTTAATTGCTTTAAAGCCTGTAACTCCTATATACAAGGAAACGTCCCCTGAAGACCAGGGGGCGTATAACTGGCTAATAAATATCCCTTTATGGTAGGGGAGTCACAACAATAAATGTAGACTGCGTCTCTTCAAGTGACTCATTAAGCTGTTCGAAATCAGCAATCAGCATCATGCTAGTCTAGGTCACTGAGTAACTTACGAGTAATATTATTTTCTCCAAGACCTCATTCTTTCGAGCTCACACTCATGTTAGGCTCGGACCTCTTGATCTGAGGTCACCAGAAAATGGACGCCTTCCGATGTCTGTCTTTCGAGCTTATAAGAACTTCGAGGTTGCCACCAACTATGAAGATTCGGCGCCTAGGTTACGAACACGTATTCTAGATATTGCGAGCTCACACCTGACGAATCCAACTTTCGAGATCACAATTCTCGAGGCTCGAAATCTGGGTGTAACATTTTGGCCCCTCAAAAGTATTTGTTCGAATCCTATGAGAATGAAACTTTTGAACTACTTTCTTCGGGAACCGCACTGTCACACATACTCGAGTATGGACACGTGTCAGTTGGGTATTGCTCATTCAAGGTACTCGAGTACCTAGGAAATCTGCCCACGATCGTTCGCCTGCCACCTTTTGGGCACCATCTTGTCATTTATCCCTGGTCGTCAGATTTGATAAGGATCCTGGCCAATGACTCAGATTAATCCCTTTTAACCACTTCTGATTGTCCATATATAAGGCTCCAGTCATCTGCTTCCTCTTATTTTTACGTTTATCAGAGAGACAAGAGAAGAGAGAAAAAACCAGAGGTCAGCCTAGAAAGCTTTTTGCTTTTGCATGTTTTCCCAGCCAAAGAAGCAAAGGACCGCCAGCTTGTTCGAGACCATGAGATTATACCTGCAGCCTCTTCTTCAATCAACTATTTCTCTGCAATCGTCCTCTTCATTGCGTAAGTATCTGATTTTTTTTTATCAGTTTCTGGCTTTGCTGTGTTTTAGTTCCTGGGAATGCACTGGTTCATTTTTTACTTTGATGTACTAGGACGCTTTGATTGATAGATATTAGGTTTAGGTTCTCCCATTACTGGTTCTAAATCCAGTTTATATGTAGAAAGACCCAAACATGGTCTCTTTTTTCTGGATTTTCAAATTTTGGAAGACGTATCTTGCACACCAAGATATTGGGTACAAAATCTTGGTTTTAAAGAATGCACGATACCCAAGAATACCATTTTTGAATAACCACCACCTTTTCCCTGATATTTCGGGATTCTCAAAAATTAAATCCACTTCCTTCCCTTTTTCGTGAAATACACGTCGTGACACTTAATCAGGTCTCCAGGATCGAACTCATCTCGTACCCAAGCACTTCCGAGCTTGTTTCACCAAGCTCGGTATTCTTAATTCCTTGCTTGCATGGCCCTCACCATTTTTTCTTTCTTGCTAGATGTCACAGAATCTGGAAAGACGGTGGGGGTCGTTGCTTGCCATCCCATATTCGCCAAAAACTCTGAGCTCGGAGTCGTTGTTTGCCCGGAACCAGCGCCTGATTTGTGAACACGAGCTAGCTCGCAAACAAGAGGAAACCTGAGCTCATTATCGTCGTCAAATCGTCAAGGTCATAGAGAAGAAGAGAAAAATCCTTCGAGAGGCTCTTTATCCGAAATCTGACTCAGGGCCTGGATTGATCCCCCTTGATCCCAGGCTAAAAGTGACAGTTGCGTACAACCCGGGAGATCTTCGATTCTCACTGATGGGGGAGCCCTCCACCTCGCAGCCGGGGAGGGAAATTTTCGAGGCCGAGCATTATTGGAGCTCGGTTACCTCGCTAGGTCAGATAAACGATATCCTGGCCTTTCATGGTATAAGATTATCAGGCTCGCTAAGGTGTCGAGCCCCTACCTCCAACGAGCGAAGCTGCCGCGCTCCAGGAGATGGAAATCCTGACAACAAGCTGAGGTACGTGGCTTGGAGTCAGGAACACATGAAGGCAGGAGCAATACTGCCTTTGAAGTCTTTCTTCAAGGACTTCACAGACTTTGTTGGGTTGGCTCCATTACAGCTCAACACTAATTCTTACAGGGTTCTGTCTGCCCTGAGGTCACTATACCACGAGCTGAAGTGGGAAGGACCGCCGCCAGAGGAGATCCTGTATCTTTTCTGTTTGAAAAGAAATCCCTTTCGAGCTCGGGGATGAGACGACTTCTATTATCTTTCGAGCTACCCCAAGGAGAAAAAGATGTTTGAGGATCTTCCCAACCATCCTCCTGACTTTAAGAAGGCCTTCTTCTGGACAGATGGCCTAGCTCCGTCTCGATACTACTATTTCAGATGGATTCGTAAGTACCCCAACCTCCTTTATCTCTGTGCTCACACTTTTCTCTATAGGCTCGTACTTAGTTGAAATGTATTTTATTTTCCATCCAACTATCATCGTCCCATTCCTACTGAAGAGATGAAGGAGCATAGAGAGACTCTGTTCCAACTCCCTTATGGCAGGAGATCCCTCTCATACCTTTTGCATGAAGGTAAGCTCCGAGCTTGCGGGCTCTTGGGAGATGGCCAGTCCACCTCAGACTGGTCCAACAAGAAATATGACCGCTAGGAGCCCGTGCCTTTGCCAACAGGCATCCTCCCCCCAAGGAGAGAGGTGAGGCTCCCGCCTCCAGTTCGCCGAAGGAGCCCGCAATCGGGCAACGAGGCCAACGATGAAGCCTCGAGCTCGGGCTCGGATGATCAAGGTACAGTCATCCTAAGCTCGAAAATGTGGTCCCCCACCCTATTAAAACACAAACCTGATAGGTTAGTATTGTGCGAGGAAGATATGGACCATTTTTATGTATGGACTTGGGTAGATGAACGGGTTCATAGGTTCGATAGCTGGCTCGGGAAATACGACACTATGTATAGCCTAAACGAGGTATGGGACGGAATATCTGTCCAATATGGGACCAACGACTATAGGGACCTTTCGAGGTTGACGTCCACCTATAGGGAAGGTACTCCCCCCACCTCTTCTGAAGATGGGGGAATATCATGGTCTCCGAGCTCAAGCTCGGAGGAGAGTTCCAGTTAGATTTTTCTCCACTTGTTTTTTTTATTCTCTGTTTGTTAATGCCATGCTAAATTTTAATTGTTATCATGCAGGTGGCATGGACTTCGACCTTGACGCCGTGCTTGCTAGTGGCGCCAAAGGAGTAAGTGCCCGCGAGGCTCGTGTAAGTTGGACCGACCCTCCAAAATCCTTAAACGTACTGAGAAGACTCCACCAGCTCCACCTACTGCGAGCATAGCCGAGGACCCGACTGCCCAGGTCGGCACATCCGTGTCGGTCGCGTCTGCCACGCTCCCTCTGGCTACAATTCCTCCAGCCCTTGGCTAACCCCTGAAAAAACCCTCAACCTCCAAGTCACTCTTGCCGTCGGCCCGACCTCACGTTGAAGAGTTCGTGCTCGATAGTGCCGCCGGGGCCCACGGAGCTGTAATTGGCTCGAATATCCTCTCTCGGGTGGGTCAGAGTCTTACGGGATTCGACGCTGAGCATTGGGAGTTTATGAATAAGGATCGAGACTGCAATACTCTTTATGATAAGAGTATTGAGCTTTCTGCCGCGGTAATTTTCGTAACTTACTCTTAATTGCTTATGTGCCTTGGCTTATGTTCTAATTCAATCTCTTTGAGTTTCAGGCTTTTTTCGTCTCGGCTTAGCTTAATTATAAGCTGACCAATGAGGTACACTCGATCATGTCTTTGGCCCAGGAGTTGAGGAATCTCTAGCTTAAAATGGCTGATAAGCTCAAGGACTCGAAGACAGAGCTTGAAAAGGCGAATGCTCGGCTTGCGGAGCTAGAGAAAGCTAATGCCAAGCTCGAGGAGGAGAAGGCTGCCACTTTTGAGATAATCGAGAGTGAAAAGGCTCGCCTCCTTACCGAGTACAAAGAGAAAAAAGACAAGGCGGTCGACCTAGCCATGTACAGGATCTGGGCTAGCAACGCTGACCTTGATACCAGCTTCTTGGGCTCTTTCGAGGAAGGATTTGTGCCCAAATGGCAAGCTCGGCTTGACGTGGAGGAGGCTGCTCGGGCCGCTCGGGAGACTGCTCAGAAGGATAGTCATGCTATTCGTCCTGGAGAGTCTAGTGCTGCTGGTGCTGAGAAGGCCAAGGAGACTACTCCTTCATAAATTTCACTTCGGGGATGCGTCTCTTTATTTTTGTAATTGTTTTAATTTATGCCCGTAGGGCTGATACAATTTATTTTTCCTTTTGGCATTCTTCTAATATATATGCTCTACATTTCTTGATTTGAAATATTTTGCACATTTTATATTAAAGAATCACGTATGCTTGTTTATTCGCACAAACATAGTTTGGATTTAGGCTCGAGGTTCAATGCATTCAGGCACAGTTTGCTCGAATTATCCGCTTCCGATCTCATTATTTGTCAAGGTCGGATATTACTTTAACCATGAACCCGAAAGTAATTGTATGGTGTGTAATGCAAACGGTTTAGTTATATCTTATTTTTTAGTAACTTTTTCTCGTCCTCGGTTATCTCTCCGAGGTTATGAGTTTGAAACTATTGTATTATAAGATGCTCCAGCCTCAATCTCGACTTAACTCGAAGTGGGTTTACGTTCCAACTTATCGTCGATTAGTTTTAGCTGGTTTGCTCCAAACCTATTAAGGTCGTATTTGGTTTGTAATCCATACACTTATATTTTTAATCTAGTTCGCATATTTGGTTACATCCAAATATTTTTATCTTTTGATAATTTGGTTACATCCAAACTATCTAAGCTCGCGCATCTGGTTACATCCAAACACTTGTATGTTTTTTTTTTGATAATTCGGTTATATCCAAATTATCTTAGCTCGCGCATTTGGTTATATCCAAACACTTGTATGTATTTCGTATATGTTACTTTATTTTTCAAGCTGGTGGTATTTATATATACCAATGATGCCCCCTTAATATCCTATGAATGTGACCATAGGTTATTAGATTAAGAGAGACTGCAAAAATAAGCCATATAAGACAAAATAAATCTTTATTTGACAAAATCCAAAAGTAGGCAAAACAGTACAGATAAAAAGGCATGGTTACAGGCAACATCCTTCCTACATTATTGGTAGTAAGGTCTTAGGTGTTCGCCACTCCATGCTCGTGGTACTAGGCTCCCATCCAATCTCGCTAACTTATAGACACCGGGTCGGATGACTGACTTTATCTGGTAGGGTCCTTCCCAATTTGGCCCGAGCACGCCAGCTGCTGGATCTCGTGTTGCCAAAAATACACGCCTTAGCACCAAATCTCCCACGCCAAATTTTTGATCCCGAACCCTCTTGTTGAAGTACCTGGTAGCTCGCTGTTGGTATGCAGCATTTCTTAGTTGAGCTTCGTTTCTTCTTTCTTTGATCAGGTCTAGGGTTTCTTCAAGCTGAGTGTGGTTTGAGTCTTGGTCATAAGTGTGGGCTAGAATTGTAGGAATTTCGACCTCGACTGGCAACATAGCCTCGCAACCGTACGCCAGAGAGAACGGGGTATGTCCTGTTGATGTTCGGGCCGTAGTCCTATATCCCCATAGGACTTGGGGAAATTCTTCGGGCCATGGTCCTTTTGCTTCTTCCAACTTTTTCTTCAGCGAACTCTTGAGAGTTTTGTTTACAGCTTCGACCTGGCCATTCGCATGGGGATGAGCTACTGACGAAAAACTCTTTATTATTCCATTTTTTTCGCAAAAGTTGGTGAACAGATCGCTATCGAACTAGGTTCCATTGTCGGACACAATTTTCCTCGGCATCCCATATCAACATATAATGTTCTTTACTACAAAGTCAAGGACTTTTTTAGAGGTTATTGTTGCTAACGGTTCAGCTTCTTTCCACTTCGTGAAGTAGTCTACGGCGACTACAGCATATTTCACTCCCCCTTGCCAGTTGGGAGAGAGCCTATGAGGTCGATTCCCCATACCGCAAATGGCCATGGGGAAGTCATCATGGTCAGCTTGGATGGTGGAGCTTGAGGAATCGTGGCGAATCGTTGGCACTTATCACACTTCTTCACGTATTCGAAAGAATCCGACTTGATGGTAGGCTAGAAATAACCTTGGCGTATGATTTTCTTGGACAGGCTATGCCCCCCAGTGTGGTCTCCATAGAACCCTTCGTGAATTTCTTCAATGATTTTCTTGGCTTCGGGTGGAGTCACACACCGAAGTAATGGCATGGAATATCCCCTTCTATACAACCTTCCATCCAAAATGGTATAACGGGGGACTTGATACATCAATTTTTGAGCCTGGTTCCGATCTTTCAGAAGGACGACAGTCTCGAGAAATACGACTATCAGAGTCATCCAAGTAGGTTCAGAATCAATCATACATACGTCTTCCTGCTCTGGCTCGATAATACTAGGTGCCGAGAGATGTTCAATTGGCACAACATTTAGCTCATCATTCTCAGTGGAAGTAGCGAGCCGAGCTAAGGCATCTGCATTCGAGTTTTGCTCTCGGGGAACCTGTTCGATCGCATAAAACTCGAAATGTTCCAATGCTGACTTTGCCTTTTCTAAGTAAGTTGCCATTTTCGTGCCACGAGCCTGGTATTCTCCCAAAATTTGGTTAACCACTAGCTGGGAGTCGCTGTAGCAATGTATTGCTTTAGCTTTGAGCTCTTTGGCTATACGAAGTCCCGCCAGTAAAACCTCGTATTCAGCCTCGTTATTCGATGCGTTGAAGTCGAATCTTAAGGCTGAATGAAATCTGCTTCCTGCAGGAGTGATCAAAATGACCCCTGCTCCCGATCCATTTTCATTAGATGACCCATCGACGTAAAGTTTCCACAGCTCGTGGGCCGGGGTTATAACTTCATCGTTGGTCATGCCAGTACATTCCACTATAAAGTCTGCCAAGGCCTGTGCCCTAATGGTCATCCTTGGGTGGTAGGTGATCTCGAATTGCCCGAGTTCAACCGCCCATTTAAGAAGTCAACCCGAAGCTTCTAGCTTAGACAAGACTTGTCTTAGTGGTTGATCAGTTAATACATGGATGGGGTGCGCCTGAAAGTAGGGTCGAAGTTTTCGAGATGAATGAATTAAGCTGAGAGCTAGCTTTTCCATCAAGGGGTATCTCGACTCTGCCCCCAGTAATCTTTTACTGATGTAATATACGGGCCTCTGCACCTTCTCTTCCTCTCGCATGAGCACTGCACTTATTGCGTGCTCGGCAGTGGCAAGATATAAGTATAACACTTCTCCCGTAATAGGTTTTGATAAGATGGGGGGTTCTGCGAGGTGCTTTTTAAGCTCCTGGAAGGCCAGCTCGCACTCTTCCGTCCATTCAAATTTCTTTCCTCCCCTCAATAGGTTGAAAAATGGAAGACAACGGTCTGTAGATTTCGAGATAAACCTACTTAGTGCCGCCACCTGCTGGTCAAACTTTGGACATCTTTGTGTCTTCGAGGTGAGGGCACATCGATCAGGGCCTGGATCTTGTTTGGGTTAGCTTCTATTCCACGAGCATTTACAATAAAACCCAGGAATTTTCCTGATGATACCCCAAAGGAGCATTTCTGAGGGTTAAGCTTCATGTTATACTTCCGGAGCACGGCAAAGCATTCTTCGAGATCATCAGCATGGTTATCGTTAAGTTGGGACTTGACTAACATGTCATCAACATAAACTTCCATATTGTTCTCCATTTGCTCCGAAAACATCATGTTCACGAGCCGTTAGTATGTGGCCCCAACATTTTTGAGCCCATTGGCATGACATTATAACAATATAGCCCTTTGTCCGTTATGAAGCTCGTATGTTCTTTGTTAGGGGCATGCATGGAAATCTGGTTATATCCAGAATAGGCATCCATGAAAGACATCAGGCCATGCCCTGCCGTGGCATCCACGAGCTGGTCAATCTGTGGTAAGGGAAAACAGTCTTTCGGACAGGCCTTATTGAGATCCGAATAGTCGATGCAGGTTCGCCACGTCCCGTTGGGCTTCGGAACCAGTATCGGATTAGCCACCCAATCGGGGTAAAAATCATCCCTAATGAATCAGTTTGCTTTTAACCTGTCGAATTCCTCTTTCAGTGCCTTCTTTCTATCGCCATCCAGCTGTCTTCGCTTTTACTGCTTCGGTGGGAAGCTTTTATCGATATTTAACGCGTGGCTCACAATATTTGGACTTATTCCCACCATGTCCGAATGTGACCATGCAAAGATATCCTGATTTCTCTTCAGAAAGAAAATTAATTGCTATTTAGTTTCTTCGCATAGATGTTTCCCGACCTTTACCATTCTCGATGGATCTGATTCTTTGAGCCTGACACTCTCGAGCTCTTCCAGTGGCTCGAGGTCAGCTCTTTCCTCCACTCTCGGGTCAATATCTTCGTCTATCTCTAAGATCGTCCCGTCCTTATTTTGGACAACGATGAGTGTTTGTTCACTCACCTGTTTCTTTTCTCTTACGGAAATGCTATAACATTCCATTCCGGCTAACTGATCTCCCTTCAGCGTCCCGATGCCACTAGAAGTCGGGAACTTGATGGCCAGATGCCTTACAGATGATACTGCCCCCAGCCCTACTAGGGCGGGTCTCCCGAGCAGCACGTTGTAGGCTGATAGCAGGTCCACTACTACGAACTCCATCATCTTGGTCAACGAGACCGGGTAGTCTCCCAAGGTTACTGGGAGTTCGATGGACCCCATACAGGTAATCCCCTCTCCTGAAAAGCCGTACAAATTTGTTGCACACGCTTTTAGGTCTCGAAGCGTGAGTCCCATCTTTTCTTGGGTGGCCTTATAGAGGATGTTCATGGAGCTCCCATTATCAATGAGAACTCGATGAACTCTCTTGTTCACGAGTTGGAGAGTGATGACCAGTGGGTCATTGTGGGGGAATTGAACATGGGACGCATCGTCCTCAGTAAAGGTAATCGGTTGAGACTCAACTTTTGGCATTTTGGAGCTCTCGGTTCGGGTTCGTAAGGAGACCCATCCCCAGTCTTTAGCTCGTTCACATATCATTTTTGGGCATTCCTGCCCATACCTGCGAGATGAGGCCCTCCCGAGATGGTTATCATGTCTTCTCCATCAATTGGAGGGGGCCTATCTTCTTCCCTGGCTCGGGAATTGTTGTTTTGTGCAGGTTGTGGCATAGTTGCCCTCTGGCTTGTAGACGCCTGATTAGTATTTTGGTTTTTGACATATTGTCTGAAATAGCCTCTCGAGATCAATCCTTCGATCTCTTCTTTCAACTGTCGGCACTCATCAGTAGTGTGCCCGGTGTCTCTGTGAAATCGATAATATTTGCTGGAGTCCCTTTTGGACTTTTGATTTCTCATGGGGTCTGGACGCCTGAAGGGGGCCTGGTTTTCATTAGCCAGGTATATATTCTCCCGAGACTCGTTGAGCTCGGTGTACACTTTGTACACGGAGAAATATATTTCCCCCTTCTTCTTCTTTCCCCCTTCGGCCTCGGGGTTACTCCTTTCGTTCTTCTTTCTCTTGGAAGGGTTTTCCATAGTAGGCTTTGAGGCTGGTGGGTCCACCGAGGTTGAGGCAGAGTTTACGTTTATCGTTGTAGTTATGGGCTGGGAGGTCATATTCAGTGTCGACCTCGCCTCCTCTACATTGACAAACCTCTAAGTTTGTTTATCAAACTCGGTTAGGGACCTCACCGATTTTCTTTGCATATCGTCCCAGAGAGCACTTCCTGGCATTACTCCAGCCTGGAAAGCCATTAGATGACCGCTGTCATCTACATTTCGAGCTCGGGAAACTTCCAAGTTAAACCTCATAAGGTAACTTTTCAATGTCTCGCCTGGTTGCTGCCGAACGTTAGTCAGAGTTGATGCCTCAGGTCTAACCCCCATCATGGCTCTGAACTACTTCTTGAAGTCCTTTGATAGCTGATCCCAAGAAGTGATTGAATGTCTTTTATATTTCTCGAACCAGCTTTTGGCTGGTCCCATAAGCGATGCTGGAAATAACATGCATCTGAGCTCGTAACCCACATTACTTGCTTTCATTATGGTATTGAATGTACTTAGATGGCTGTATGGGTCGGACTTTCCCTCAAAAGTTGGGAGATGAGGGATCCGAAATCCTTGAGGAAACGGAGTATTGGAAATATGGGGAGCGAACGGTTCGAGCTCCTCGTCAGAGTCCTCATGCCGACCCAGAACTTGCTCATTTTGCAAAAGTCTGAAGGCCTTTTCCAACTGATCAATTCTTTCCTGGACTGGGTCCGCAAGGGGTCTTGCCTGAAATTGGTTGTCGTTGATCACAATTCCAGGCTCGCGCCTCCGCAGGGGATCTTTACGCCCATTTAGGCAATCCCTCAGGTCCGGGTTTGACGGGTTAACATTACCCCGATTCTGATTCAAGTGTTCCCGCAGGTTGGAGCGATTCCTATGGTTCCCAGTATTCTTTCGACCTCGATCATACATACTGACTGATCTCGTATCTCCTGAGTCGTCACTGGTAAGACTCGTCACATGATTATTTCAAGATGGGTCTCTTTCATGCTGCCTCATCTCTGCAGTGCGAGACCGGGACATTTGACTTCTTGTAGATTGGGCGCCTCTCCGCTTCCTGAAGGCTTCTCTGTTCCCTTGCCTCCTTCCCGCACGTCTTTCCTCATTATCTCAAACTGGTTGAGCATTCTTGCGAGGCGGTGAAGGGTATCTTATAGGCGATGGCGGGAAACGTATGGGTGACGGTGGCTGCCACCCATTTCGAGGCCTAGACGGTCTAGAGTTTGCCCGAGACGGGTCGGTTGCATTCTGCGTGTTACCAGGGATTTGAGTCCGAGCCTCTGTAGGGGCTCGGTTATTCCCAGTTTCTGCCGGTACTTCCGCAGTTGGATTAACCGGAGCCCTAGCTCGGGTACTTCTTCGGGGTCTCGAGGGAGCAGATTGCTCTGCTGGTGCTGGAGGTTGCTCTGGCCTCCTCGTGGCAGCATTTTTTCGAGGACATCCACGAGGCCTACGGGGAGGAACATTTACGTCCCTCGGAGGAGGGGCTTGGTTTTCACGTGGAAGTGGGGGCTGAGCCGCCTGAGCCTCTGCGGCTAACCTAGCCAACTCCTCATTCCGCTTATTAGGTTCAGCCAATTGTTTTTTCAGCTGTCGGTTTTCAAGTTCCACAATGGGGACGTACCGTTCAGGATTGTAGTACATATCCTCATCCCTTGGGGATGGAGGTGCTAGAGGTCCCCGAGAATCGGAGGACTCGCTTCTCTCTTCAGTATTTGGGTTTACCATTGGCTGCTTCCCAGGGCGTCTTGGATAGTTTTCTTCAGGAATGTTTTGATCGTTTGCGGCCATAACTGTTCAGGGATCGCACTGCTTAAGGCTCTCAATGAAAGCACCAAAATGTTGATGCCTTTTTTCGTCAACTTAAACTGTAGAGCACGTAAACAGTAAAGAATTATGGCCAGAAAAACGCAATAAAACAAGGAGAGTTATTTACGTGGTTCAGCAGTTAACTCTGCCTAGTCCACGAGTCTTTGTTATTAGAACTTAGGAAATTTCTAGAAATTCTTCAGGGATGAATTCTCCAGAGTTTCTCTCAAGATTACAAAATTTCGGTCCTTTACAAAGGTACATGACTTCTCTATTTATAGAGGAAGTCTCAGAATACTATCCCACACATTCAGGGAAGTTATCCTGTATATTAATAGATTTAATGGCTTTAAAGCCTGTAACTCCTATATACAAGGAAACGTCCCCTGAAGACTAGGGGGCGTATAACTGACTAATAAATATCCCTTTATGGTAGGGAAGTTACAACAATAAATGTAGACTGCGTCTCTTCAAGTGACTCATTAAGCTGTTCGAAATTAGCAATCAGCATCATGCCAGTCTAGGTCTCTGAGTAACTTACGAGTTATATTATTTTCTCCAAGACCTCATTATTTCGAGCTCACACTCATGTCAGGCTCGGACCTCTTGATCCGAGGTCACCCAAAAATGGACGCCTTCCGATGTCTGTCTTTCGAGCTTATAAGGACTTCGAGGTTGCCACCAACTATGAAGATTCGGCGCCTAGGTTGCGAACACGTATTCTAGATATTGCGAGCTCACACCTTACGAATCCAGCTTTCAAGATCACAATTCTTGAGGCTCGAAATCTGGGTGTAACATATTCTAATACTTGAAGTTTAATTTTAAGTTTAAGTTTAATTAAATTTTATTTAAGTTATAAAACGCATGGTTTTATTAATTTTAAATTATTATCGTTGTAAAATATCTAAAAAATATATTATTTTAATTTATTTAAGTTTAAGTCATGTTTACAATCTACCGTTAAATTTAAAAATATTTGATTTTACTATTTTTAAATAATTATTATGGTAAATATCTTATTTTAATTTGTTTAATTAGTTTTTTTTAAAGAAGTTTGTTGCTAGTTGATAGTAGATTATATTATATTATATGTTTAATACGATATTATTCTAATACCTGAAGTTTAAGTTTAAGTTTAATTAAATTTTATTTAATTTATAAAACGTGTAGTTTTTTTATTTTAAATAATTATCATTGTAAAATATCTAAAAAATATCTTATTTTAATTTATTTAAGCTTAAGTAATGTTTACAATCTACTGTTATGTTACACCCAGATTTCGAGATAAGAAGTTATAACCCCGAAAACTAGGCTCGTCGGGTGTGAGCTCGAAACATATACGGTCACCATATGATGTAAACAGCGACCTCGAGGATGTGTGGCCTCGAAGTGTGTTCTTAGCTCGCAATGGCCATGGAATGAAACTTGTACATATTTTTCCTTGATGCTTTTAGGCGAGATGGCTCGAGCTCGGGAAGTACAATCTCGGGTGTAACAGCATTGTCAGCATCCACTTGTTCTGAGCATAGCGCGAAGGTAGGTGACGAGCTTGTGGTTGACTCTTGGTCTCGACAAGTTCAATGCCAATTGGTGACCTCGAAGATTTGATGAATCATTTAGGATAATCAGTTACGTGTGAACACATTTATTGTTGAACAATCCCAGTATTTAAGGGATATCATTTAATCTGTTATCCGATCCCAATCTTCACGGGACGTTTCCGTGTATAAAGGAAATGATGCATTAAATAGCACTATCTTAATTGATTTACAGAATATCTTCCCGAAATATGTGGGAATGAATTCTGATAACCTTCTCTATAAATAGAGAAGGAAACACCATTTGTAGGGGATCGATTTCTGATTTCTGGAGAGAAAACTCTGGGCAACTTTTCTCTGAAAAGTTTCCAGAAAACTCCCAAGTCTAAATAACATAGACTCGTGGCTAGGCAGAGTTAACTACTGAACCACGTAAAAATCCTCTAGTTTTCCTCTTTATTCATTTGTGCCAATATTTCATTGTTTAATTGCTCTACTATTAAAGTTGACGAAAAACGGCGTCAACAGTTTGGTGCTTTCATTGAGAGCCATTAAATAGTACGTGTATGAGTCTGCTCAGTCAGAGAGCCTCCCGAATAAACAATGGCAGCAAATGATCCCAATGTTTCTGAGGAGGAAATTTTAGATGAAGATGACTACCCCCGTTGCCCTGGAAAGTAGCCTATGGTGAATTCGGACCCTGATGAGAGGAGTGGTTCATTCGACTCTCGGGGACCACCAGCTCCCAGGGATGATGAGGACATGTACTACAATCCTGAGCGATATGTTCCGATAGTGGAGCTCGAAAATCGTCAGCTGCGAAAGTAGTTGGCAGAGGCCAAGAAGCATAATGAAGAGCTAGCCAGACTAGCTGCTGAAGCGCAGGCGGCTCAGGTCCCACCTCCGCCAGAGGCCCAGGCTCCGCCTCCGAAGGACGTTCATGTTCCACCACGTAGGTCTCGAGGACGGCTGCGCAAAAATGCTGCCACCCAAAGAGCAGAGCAACCTCCACGGCCAGCAGAACAACCTACTCCGCCAAGGCCCCGGAGAAGTAACCGGGCTGGAAATCCTGCCAACACAACCACAGAGGCACCAGTCGGAGTAGGGAATAACCGAGCCCCCTCGGAGGCTCGGACCCAAAATCCTGGTAACGCGTAGAACATTGCAGAACCTGATCGAGCAAACTCCAGGCCTTCTAGGCCCCGTAATTGATGGCAGCGACCATCACCAATAAGGCACCCACCATCGCCAATAAGGTATCCCTCACCAACTCGAAGGAACACACAACCGACCCATGGTGATAAGGAAAGGCGACCTGGGCGAAGACGTGGAAATGGGGAGACTGCTAGGGAGCATAAGGGTCCCCAACCCACGAGAAGCCAAATGTCTCGGTCTTACACTATTGAGACGAGGCAACCGGCAAGAAACCCATCTTGAAACAACCATGCAATGAGCCATGTCAGTGAAGACTCGAGAGACACTAGATCGGTTAGTATATATGACCAAGAACGAAGAAACACTAGGAATCAAAGAAATCACCCAGATTTACGAGAACATCTAAACCATAATCGGGGTGATGATAATCCATCGAACCCAGATCTGATGGATCATCACAATGGGCGTAAGAACCCTGCGCTGAGGTGCAAAATTGGAGTTGTAATCAATGATAACAAGTTCCCGCTGCTTCAAGTCATAAGTCCAAGAAAGGATTGAACAATATGAAAGAGCGTTCAGGCTCTTACAAAACGAACGAGGTAGGGAACGGGACGAAGAGTTTGATGAAGAACTCGAGCCCTTCGCCCTGCATATTTCTAGTACCCCGTTTCCTCAAGGATTCAGAATTCCTCATGTCCCACCATTTGATGGGAATTCGTATTCGTATAGCCATTTAAGCACGTTCAACACAATCATGTGAGCCAGTAATGTGGGCTACGAGCTCAGATGCATGCTGTTCCCAGCCTCGCTCACGGGACCAGCGAAGAACTGGTTTGAAAAGTATAAGATACATTTGATTGCTTCTTGGGATCAATTATCAAGAGATTTCAAGAAGCAATTCAAGGCCATAGTCGGCATTAGGCCCGAGGCGTCCGCCTTGACCAATGTCCGACAACAGCCGAATGAAACACTGGAAAGCTACCTCACGAGGTTTAATTTGGAAGTTTCCCGAGCTCGTGACGTCGACGATAATGGCCATTTAATGGCTGTCCGAGCTGGAGTAATGCCTGGAAGTCCTCTCTGGGAGGATATGCAGAGGAAGCCCGTAAGGTCCCTAACCGAGTTCAATCAACGAGCTCAAAGGTTTGTTAATGCAGAAGAGGCGAGGTCAGCATTGAATATGACCTCTCAGCCCATAACTACAACAACAAACGCAAACTCTGCCTCGACCTCGGCAGATCCTACAACCTCAAAACCCCCTGGGGAAAAACCTTCTAAAAGGAAGAAGAATGAAGGGAATAATCCCGAGCCGGAAGGGGGAAAGAAGAAGAAAGGGGAAAGATATTTCTCCGTATACAAGGTGTATACCAAACTCAACGATCTCGGGAGAATATCTACCTGGCAAATGAAAACCAGGTCCCTTTCAGACGGCCTGACCCCATGAGAAACCAAAAGGCGAAAAGAGACTCCAACAAATACTGCAGATTCCATAGAGACATCAGACATACAACTGATGAATGCAGGCGATTAAAAGATGAGATCGAAGGCTTGATCTTGAGAGGATATTTCAGGCAATATGTTAGGAATCAAAACCCCAATTAGGCTTTCACCAGCCAAAGGACAGCAGCAGCACCACCTGCCCAGAATAACAACTCCCAAGCTAGGGAGGACGGGCGGCCCCCTTCGAATGATGGAGAAGATGTCATAACCATTTCAGGGGGACCACATATTGCAAGATCGAGCAGGAACGCCCAGAAACGATATGTAAATGAGCTGAAAACTGGTGACGGGTCTCCTTACGAACCCGAACCCAGAGCTCCAAAACAACAAAGGGTTGAATCTCAACCCATAACTTTTACTAAGGATGATGTGTCTCATGTACAATTCCCTCACAATGACCCGTTGGTCATCACCCTTCAGCTCGTGAACAAGAGGGTACACCGAGTCCTGGTTGATAATGGGAGCTCAGTAAATATCCTCTACAAGGCCACCTTAGAAAAGATGGGATTCACACTTCGCGACCTAAAGGCCTGTGCAACGACGTTGTATGAATTTTTAGGAGAAGGGATTGTCTATATGGGATCCATCGAACTCCCCGTAACCTTGGGAGACTTCCCAGTCTCGGCAACCAAGATGATGGAGTTTGTAATAGTGGATCTTCCATCAGCCTACAACGTATTGCTTGGGAGACCCGCCCTAGTAGGTCTGGGGCAGTTTTGCCTGTAAGGCATCTGGTCATCAAGTTCCCGACTTCTAGTGGCATCGAGACTCTGAAAGGGGACCAGCTCGCAGGAAGGGAATGCTATAGCATTTCCATTAGAGGAAAGAAGCAGACAAGTGCACAAACACTTGTCGTGATTTAGAATAAGGATGGGACAGTCTTCAAAATAGACGAAGAGATCAATCCAAGAGTAGAAGAAAAGGCTGATCTCGAGCCGTTAGAAGAGATCTAAGAAATCAAGCTCGAAGAGGTTGATCCCCCAAAAACTGTGAGGGTAGGGAAAAACCTATCAGAAGAAACAAAGTAGCAGTTAATATGCTTCCTGAGGAATAACCAGGATGTCTTCACATGGTCATATTCGGACATGGTGGGGATAATCCCAGATGTGATAAGCCATGCCCTTAACATTGACAAAAGCTTCCCCCCGAAGCAACAAAAATGAAGACTCCTGGACGATGACAGGAAGAAAGCCCTGAAGGAAGAGGTCGATAGGTTAAAGGCAAATCGATTCATACGAGACACCTTCTACCCTAATTGGGTCACCAAATCGGTGCTGGTTCCAAAACCTAATGGAACATGGTGGACTTGTATCGATTACTCAAACCTCAATAAAGCATGTCCTAAGGACTGCTTTCCCCTACCTTGGATCGACTAGCTCGTAGATGCCACAGCCGGGCATGGACTTATGTCGTTCATGGACGCTTATTCTGGATATAACCAGATTGCCATGCATGCCCTGGACCAAGAGCATACGAGTTTTGTGACAGAAAAAGGACTGTATTACTACAATGTCATGTCGTTCGGACTCAAGAATGCTGGAGCCACATACCAACGACTCGTAAACATGATGTTCTCAGAGCAGATAGGTAATAACATGGAAATTTATGTTGATGATATGTTGGTCAAATCTAAACATAACAATAACCATGTGGATGACCTTGAAGAATGCTTGGTCGTGCTACGAAAATACAACATGAAGCTCAACCCCCAGAATTGCTCTTTTGGAGTATCGTTGGGGAAGTTCCTGGGTTTCATTGTGAATGCACGGGGAATAGAGGCTAATCTTGACAAGATCCAGGCATTAATTGATATGCCCTCATCTCGAAAGCATAAAGATGTCCAAAGTTTGACTGGACGGATGGCAGCGTTGAGTAGGTTTTCTCGAAATCTATAGACCGTTGTCTTCCATTTTTCAACCTTTTGAGAGGAGGCAAAAAATTCGAGTGGACAAAGGAATGCGAGCTAGCATTTCAGAAGCTCAAGAAGAACCTCGCAGAGCCTCCTATCTTGTCGAAACCTATCACAAGAGAAATGTTGTACCTATATCTCGCTACAACCGAGTACACCATCAGCGCCGTGCTCGTCCGAGAAGATCAGAAGGTACAAAAACCAGTATACTATGTCAGCAAAAGGTTAGTAGGGGAAGAATCAAGATACCCCTTAATGGAGAAATTGGCTCTTAGCCTAATTCACTCGTCTCGAAAGCTCCGACCTTACTTTCAAGCACACCCCATCCATATGCTAACTGACCAACCACTGCGACAAGTCTTATCAAAGCCAGAAGCCTCGGGCCGATTATTAAAATGGGCTATTAAGCTCGGACAATTCGAGATCACTTATCATCCGAGGACAACCATAAGAGGAAAGGCCCTGGCAGACTTCATAGTAGAATGTACTGGAAAGACTGACGATGAAGTTATAACCCCAGCCCGCGAGCTGTGGAAACTTTCTGTCGATGAGTCTTCCAACGAAAATGGATCGGGAGCAGGAATCTATTGATCACTCCAACTGGAAGCCGATTTCACTCTTCCTTGAGATTTGACTTCGAAGCATCTAACAAGGAGGATGAATACAAAGCTCTACTGGCAGGACTTCGAATAGCCAATGAACTCAAGGCTAAGGCGATACACTGCTACAGTGACTCGCAGTTGGTGGTCAACCAAAATTTAGGGGAATACCAGGCTTGCGGAACAAAAATGGCTGCATATTTAGAAAAAGAGAAAACAACACTCGAAAATTTCGAGTTCTACACAATATAGCAGGTTCCCCGAGAACAAAATTTGAATGCAGACGCCCTAGCCAGGCTCGCCACATCCACTGAGGTCGACGAGCTAAATGTTGTGCCAATCGAGCATTTGTCGACACCCAGTATAAGTGATTATGAATAGGAAGATGTCTGCATGATTAACTCCGAGCCAACCTGGATGACCCTAATAGTTGGGTACCTTGAAACTGGCATTCTCCTAGCAGAACGGAACAAGGCTTGAAAACTAATGTATCAGATCCCCAGATACACTATTGTGGAAGGAAGGCTATATCGGAGAGGATACTCTATGCCACTACTCCGATGTGTGACTCCACTCGAGGCCAAGAAGATCCTGGAAGAGATACATGAAGGATTCTGTGGGGACCACACTAGGGGGCATAACTTATCGAAGAAAATTATACGCCAAGGATACTTCTGGTCCACTATCAAAGCAGACTCATTTGATTATGTCAAGAGATGCGATAAGTGTCAACGGTTCGCTAAAATCTCACTAGCTCCACCTTCTGAGCTAGCTATGATGACCTCCCCATGGCCATTTTCGGTCTAGGGAATTGACCTCACAGGCTCATTGCCAACTGGCAAAGGTGGAGTGAAGTACGCAGTAGTCGCGGTAGATTATTTTACAAAGTGGACCGAGGCCGAACCTTTGGCAACAATTACCTCAAAGAAAGTCTTGGACTTTGTGGTAAAAAATATAATATGCCGATATGGAATGCCAAGGAAGATAGTATCAGATAATGGTACTCAGTTCGACAATGAACTATTTACCAATTTTTGCGAGAAAAATGGGATAATATCCCCAAGAAAATGGGCAAGTCGAAGCTGTGAATAAAACCCTGAAGAGTTCTATGAAGAAGAAATTGGAAGAAGCTAAGGGAAAATGGCCCGAGGAGTTACCCCAAGTCTTGTGGGTGTATCGGACCACAGCTTGCACTTCAACAAGACATACCCCTTTTTCTCTAGCATATGGATGCGAGGCTATGCTACCAATAGATGTCAAAATACCCACTATTCATAGCCATGCTTATGATCAAGCCTCGAACCAATCCTAGCTCGAAGTAAGTCTGGACTTGATTGAAGAAAGGCGAGATGAGGCTTAACTAAGAAATGCGGCATACCAACAGCGAGCTACCCGATATTTCAATAAAAAGGTTCGGGACAAGAAGTTTGGATTAGGAGACTTGGTACTAAGGCGTGTCTTCCTAGCTACAAGGAACCTAGTCGCTGGCGTGCTCGGGCCTAGTTAGGAAGGACCTAATAAAATCGAATCAGTTATCCAACCAGGCATCTACAAATTGGCAAGGTTAAATGGGGAATTGGTATCACGAGCATGGAATGGCGAACATCTATGACCTTACTATCAATAGTGTAGGAATGATGTCTCCTGTAACCATGCTTGTTTATCTTTATAAAGTTTCTGTTAATAAATTGTCCAATTCTGAATAAAAGTTCATATTCGTTTCAATATGCTGTAATTTTTTGCAAACTCTCTTAATTTAATAATCTATGGTCACACTCATAGGATATTAAGGGGGGCATCAGTGGTATATATACCGCAAGCTCGAAAAAATAAATAATTCAAAAATAGCATACACGAAGATAAGTAAACATCTAGATCGTTAACCGAATTATTAAAAAATGAAGTGTTTGGATATAACCAAATACGCGAGCTAAGATAGTTTGGACATAACAAAATTATTAAAAAATGAAGTGTTTGGATATAACCAAATACGCGAGCTAAGATAGTTTGGACATAACCAAATTATTAAAAAATAAAAGTGTTTGGATATAACCAAATACGCGAGCTAAGATAGTTTGGACACAACCAAATTATTAAAAAATAAAAGTGTTTGGATATAACAAAATACGCGAGCTGAGATAGTTTGGACATAACCAAATTATAAAAATATTGGATGAAGTGTTTGGATATAACCAAATACGTGAGCTAAGATAATTTGGATATAACCAAATTATGATCTAGATATAACTAGATCGAAGATATATAAGTGTATGGATTACAAACCAAACACGACCTAAATAGTTTTGGAACAAACTAGCTAAAACTAATCGATAGAAAGGTGGGATATAGATAAACCCACCTCAAATCAAGTCAAGATCGAGGCTAGAATATCTTGCAAAAAGATAGTTTCGACCTCATAACCTTGGGGAGCTACCCGAGGATGAGGAAAATTAACTAGAAAAGCAGGATATAACTAAACTACCCACCTTACACGCCATATAAGTACTTTCGAGTGCATGGTAAAAGTAAGTTCTGACCTTGAAAAATAACAAGATCGGACACGAATACATCGAGTAAACTGTGCATGAATGCATTGAAACTCGAGCTTAAATCCAGCATGTGTATGCATGAATAAACAGACATGAAGGCAGACTTTTAATATAAATTGCTTGAAATATTTCGATCCAAGAGATGTAAAGCAAAAATATTAAAGTAAAGCTAATGATGGTATTAAAAATATCAAAAGTAAATAGCTCTTCTTTGAGCTGTAAATTGTCTTCGCCCCAAGGGCATGGAAAGTAAAAAGATATAAACTATTACAAAAGTCTCAAAGGGATGCAGCCCAAGATCGAGATTTAGGAGGAAGGAGCACCCTCCTTAGCCTTCTCAGCATCCTCCTTAGCCTTCTCTGCATCCTCCCGAGCAGCCTCCTCCGCATCAAGCCGAGCTTGCCATTTGGCCATGAGCTCTTCCTCAAAAGAGCCTAGGAAGCTGGTGTCGAGATCAGCATTGCTGGCCCAGATCCTGTACATGGCCAGGTCAACTGCCCGATCCTTCCTCTCCTTGAACTCTTCGAGAAGACGAGCCTTCTCACCCTCCATTATCTCGAAGGTGGCCTTTTTCTCCTCCTCAAGCTTGGCATTGATCTTCTCAAGCTCTTCGAGCTTGGCATTCAGCTTCTCAAGCTCTGCTATCCTGGACTTCATCTGCTCGGCCTCAGCCTCCAGCTTTGATTTTGTGGCCTTAAACTCGTCTGCGAGCTTGAGCTGGAGATCCTTCGCCTCTTGAGCATTGGACATGCTCGAGTGGACCTCGTTATTCAGCTTGTAATTTAGCTGAGCAAATGCAGTAAGAGACTAACACATAAACAAATCAAGTTAGAACATACACTAAGCATAGCTGCAACAAATAATAAGGTGATAGAGGTTACTGCAGTAGCGAGCTCGACACTCTTGTCATAAAGGTTGTTGCAGTCCTAAGCATTGACCAAAAATTTCCACTGGGGAGCCTCAAAATTATTGATTCTTTGGCCAACCCGAGACAGGACGTTTGAGCCCAGGGTGGTCCCATGGGCCCCAGCAGCCTTATCGACAACATACTCATCAACGTGAGTAGAAATCGACAACAGGCGCTCCTTCGTCGCTGGTTTCTTAGGAGGTGGGACGAGTGTTGGGAGGATCTTGATGGCAGGAGGCAGGGGAGAAATGTCTGTTGTGGAAGGAAAGGGAGGAACATCGGTTGTGGAAGGATCAACCTGGGAAGTAGGATCTGCTACCGGGCTCGGAACAGCAGGAGCTGGGGGAGGAGTCTTCTTGGTCCTCTTAGGGACCTTAGCAGGCCGACTAGACTTCTGCGAGGCTCTCGGACACTTACTCTCCTTGGCCCCCTCACCCCTGGCGAGCACGTTCTCGAGATCAGAGGTCCATAGTACCTACGTGTAATGCCCTTGATAACCAAGACCGTTACACTGTGTGTTTAAAATAGTGCAAGACTTGCTAATCAAGTCATTTAAACAAAGTGTGAACTCTATACCATCATCAGAGTAGGAATAAAAGATTTTGGTCACAAACAGGCTATTTTCATTAAAAATGACGGTTTAATACATGGAAACTCAAAACATGATTTAGATGTCTTAGTTACAACAAATTCCAAGAGTTACAAGTATTTCAAGCCACTCTAATGGCAAAATATACATTTTAGGTTTCCGTCCCTGTACAATTTCTCGACCGTGGCGGCCGAGCAGCTGACAATGTACACCTCGCCCCCAGAGCTCTCCAACTCATGGTTGATTCAACCTACCCTTGCCTTTACCTGCACCACGTAGCACCCGTGAGCCGAGGCCCAACAAGAAAGCATGATAACATAGCAAGGTCAACAACACTTATCAAATATTTCACAATGCTCAACCAGGAATTCAACATCTCATAACATTTATCCAATCAGTAATAACTCACAACATAATAACAGTTAGTCATCCAAACAGCCAACAAATCACGTTCACAACACAATATTCACACTCTCAATCAACAGTTTATCACACCATTAATTGATACTCAGGGTCAGCGCCCTTAGTCACACCCTCTATTTAATACACTGTCTTCGGCTCTCTTGGGCCGCCCCCAGTGTAATACTCATTGACTCAGGCCAGCTTAACCGAGCTCAGTGATAAGTAAGCTGCCTCAGCTACCAGTGGCCGAGCCGCGCCCTGTGCGCAAATATTGATTCCGACACTCTTAGGCCGGTTATCGCATGTCCCATGGCATAATAATACCACCTCATGACATGATATACAAATTTAGGGAGCTCTTAGTCCCATCGTGTCCTCATGGTTAATCACATTCACATAACAATGCATACAATCATGGTCCCAACCTAGCCACATAATCAGGTGCAGCTTTCTTACCTGTATCCTGAGCTTCTGATGCCCCAAAGCCGCGAGCATGGTCCTCTATCCCGAGCCTCACCAAAGACCTAGTCACAACACAAATAAAACATCCTTTATCACTAACCAATCCAAAACTACTTCCCGGAACCAATCCCACACTCTCGGAACCCCCAAATCCCTAAAACAATGCACCGAAGACATCCCCCGAACCCCCGGAGCAAAGGCTCAAAATTGCAAAATCCCATGTTCTGAAATTGGCCTAGTGCCGCGGTGCTGCCCTATAGGGCCGCGGCGCCCAGCAAGTCAGAGAGCTTGCTCTGCCCAAAAACAGCCTCGCGCCGCGGCGCGCTAGAACAGCGCCGCGATGCTCCTTCGCGAGCCCAAAAATCTGGGTTTTTCCTTGCGTTTTTCCCGAGCCTAAACCATTCCAAATCATTCCAAACAAATACCTAAACCCAAAAATCAATTCAGAACCCCAAATGAACCCTCTAACAACCCATAAACGTCATAAACAACCCCAATCACACAAGCACACCCCAAGATCCTTTCTTGAGTTTCAAATTCCTAAACCTTTAACCATGGCTTCCAAAACTATAAATCATGCTTCAAAAGTCTTAAACCACAACAATTACGAATATTAAACATGCTAAAGATTCTTACCTCAATCAAACTCAGCTTGAACTCCTCCCAATTCCAGCTCCCAACCTCTTTCCTCTTGATTATCCTAATTGAATTTCCAAATAAAACCAGCCATATTCCCTTTAAGTTTTCCCACTCAATCTCTGAAAATTCAGACTTGAATTCAACTTTAAACAGAGCACAATTCTTACCTTTGAGCAATCCGAGCTTAAATCTGGTTTTGGTTGCCTCAAACTCCTTTGAATCTCCTCCTAGGTCACAAGTTCAGCCCCTTCTTCATTTCCCCTTTCTTTCTAGCTCTTTCTTCCAAATTCAGCATAAACCAAAATGTGATCAAGTTTAGTACGTATTCCCTTCTCCTTCAGCTGAAGTAATCCTAATCCTTTCCTAATGACCCTTTTACCCTTCCATCTATTTCCCATTCCAACTAAACCTCAAGGCCCTTTTTGTCATTCCTACTTCCTTACAATTCTACCATTTCTCCATCTAAACCTATTACTCTCTACGGTTACTAACATTTACACAGGTTACCAAATTACCAGTCACCATTATCTCACAAGAGCTAAATTACAAAATCCCCAAAATACTCCTAGACTCCTCCCGAGCCGGGTATAAAATCCCGTTGTGACTTTTGAGTTATCTAGCTCTCTAGGACCGTCTTGGCACGTGCATCACATCGACATCACCACACCCACGTGGTACAAATTACATAGCATAATTATCACGTTTATGCTCTCATCGGGCTAAAATTATCACATAACATAATACACATAGTCACGCATCTCAAATATTCAAATAGTCGTATAACATGCTTTAAATCTTAATCATGCATCTTAATCATTAAATTCACACATACTTCCCATTATGCCCTCCAGGCACACTAATCAAGGCCCTTAAGCCTTATTAGCAAATTTGGGTCGTTACACTACGCCACCAAATCACCACATTATAAAAATTTCAAGATGCAAAAAGTTATAATAATGCATACAGATTAAGGAACAAAGTCAAGTGACAAGGGACCTAACTGGAACTCTCCCTCGAGCTCGTGCTCGGTGACCAAGAGATTCCCCTATCTTCAGAGGAGGCTGGGGGAGTCCCTTCCCTATATGTGGAAGTCAGCCTCGAAGGGTCCCTATAATCGTTTGTCCCATATTGTACGGCTATTCCATCCCAAACCTCGTTCAGACTATACATCGTATCGTATTTCCCTAACCAGCTATCGAAACTATGGACCCTCTCATCTACCCAAGACCATACATAAAAGTTGTTCCTATCATCTTCACACAAGATTAAGGTGTCGGGTTTATGCTTAAGGAGGGAAGGAGACCACAAGGCCGAGCTGAGAATGACTTTACCTCTATCACTTGAGCTTGATGCCTCATCATTAGCATCGTTCCCCGAACCCGGACTCTTGGGATGGCGAGTTGGGGATCGTGCCTTAGAGCTTCGCCTCGGGGGAAGGCTGCCAGTTGGAAGAGGCACAAACTCCCACTTGGTGTACTTCTTGTAGGACCAGTCTTTTGTGGATTGATCCTTCTCCAGGAGATCACAAGCTCGAAGCCTATCTTCGTGAAGAAGATAGGACAGGGAGTGTAACGCCCTGGTTACCCCAAGATCATGACGGTGAACTTTGAATCGTGAATTTAACTCGCTACCTGAGTCCTTTGGTTAAAAACATGCTTTTAGGTGTTATTAATATGTTAAGGTGGAAAACCAATCAAAAGGAAATGATATATTTTATTTAAAACATAAAACTGTTCATGGGCCCATAAACGTTTACAAGTTATTTACAATACAAAATGGTCACTACATTATAAAATTTACAACCCGCTAATCTAAGTGGAAAAAATAGGGTAAATCCCCTAGTTCCCCTAAGAACTCCTTGGCTGTGGTGGTCAAGTGGCCGCATATGTACACATCACCACCTAAGTTCTCCACTCAAGGCTGGGTGAGTTTTTCTTTTCCTTTACCTGCACCACATAGCACCCATGAGCTAAAGCTCAGCAAGAAAACTCAATACTGCATGAATATAATATCAACAATGATCATAATAATCATTCGGGATTTTCAGTCCAAAATAGATGAGTGACAGTTGTAAAAGTCACTATGGTGGGTTCCGTTCCCATTAGCCATGCGACGATAGGGTCACCTAGGCTTTACAAATAAGTGTTCCTTTCACTAGCTTATCAAGATAGGTATTTGATGAAATAGTCACTAACATAACCCTATCGAGTGACCATAGAGTCACAACGGTGGGATTCCGTTCCATTAGCCATGTGACAAACAGTCACCTAGGCCTTTGGCCCTGGCTCTAAGTAACTAGTCTTAGACTAGTCAAGCGCTTATAATTTTCATCGACCTTAGGGTCGGTCCAGCATTAATGCTCCTAGATTCATTCAACGCTGATATCGATTAGATCTGATCTTTTATCGGCTCCGCGTTCATGACGCTTATGCCGTTTCTGGCTCCTAGGTTAGTAACACGCGACCAGTGCCGATTCTGAATAGCCAGTGCCATACACAAGTAAGTAAGATTTGTTAAGCATTTAATATGTAATCAATGTCCACATTTAACAACCAACATGCCTCTATAACAACCACGCATGTCATATACATAGGGTGCAGTTTTCTTACCTCTGGTTCGAGTGAGAATTAGTATAAGAATGACCCTTGAGAATGATCAACCTTTTGGTTCCTTGAGGCCACCTAGTCATAACCAAATATGGGATTCTATCAATAAAATGAATAACAAAGGTTCCAGAACCAAAACCTAGCCTCTGAGACATCGATTCCTACTAAACCGGGTAGTAGGATCGATCCTGAGGCCTAAGGCTTGAATCCCCAAGCCAAAAACCAACTTTTGGCCAAAATGCCACTAAGGGCCGCGACCCTCCCTGGCCATGTCGCGGCCCGCCCCTCAACCAGAGGTGGCTTCCCTTTAGCTCCCAGCACGGGCCGCAGCCCTTCCTGGCCATGTCGCGGCCCTTCGACTCTTCAGCCTCTTCCTCCCATTTTCTCAAGCTTGGGCCGCGGCGCTCTAGAACAGAGCCGCGACCCCACCTGAAACTCAGCCAAAATCCTTGTTTTTCTCCCTTTGAACTCATTCTAAAACCTCATTAAAACTCCCCCAACATCACCAAGCAAAGCCACCAATTAATACTACAACTTACCCACCATACAAGCATCAAAAACCAACTAACCACATCAAAATCTCTTGACTAAAAACCATAAGAAAAATAGAGTATAGCTTAAATTCATGGATGAATTCTTACCTCAAGCTGGGCTTGTGTCCTCTTCAATGGATGAACTAAGTTTACAAACTCCAATCCTTGATTTCCTAACCTGTTTCTTCAAATTGAGGTCAAGAATTGCAAAGGAAAATGAAGGAGAAAGTATGTACGGGAGAAGGGGAGAACTTGCTCTGTTTGGGTAAGCTTCTACAGTCTACAAAGCTGATATATATCTTAGGGGTGAAATGACTATATCATTTCACCCTTGGGAGTCTTTCCCGCCTAATCATACTTAACGTTCTCCAATTCCCGATATCCTTAAATACCAATAATTCACAACCTGTTACCCTTTAATTCCCGGTAACGCTCTAATCACCAAAACACCCCAAGACTCACCCCGAGCCCCGAGCTTAAGCCTGTTATGACCAAACTGATAGTTTATATTCAAAGATCGTCTCATGCCGAATAGCTCAAACAAATCCACATTATAATGTGGCCTCAACAATTAATCACAAGCATGCACCAAAATATACAAATATGCCCTTAACGGGCCAAATTACCAAAATGCCCTTACAATCAAATGTGGACCCACATGCACCCATTTAACATCATATTATAATATAATTCACATAGACATGCATATAATCATTTAATGGCACAATAAAACAATTATGGCCCTCCTGGCCTACTAATCCGACCATTAAACCACATTAGGGATTTTGGGGCATTACAGGGAGCGCCTGCCATATGGAAGTTGGAGCAAGGCCTCTTTGTGCTCTTTCATTGCGTCCGAGGGAGTGGGATGGTGATAATTGGCTAGAGAATTGAAGACATTATGAGTGTTTCAAGCCTAAACAAAAGACGAGCACGAAAAGAAAGAAGATCGAATACTTACAGATTCTTCTGAACAAATAATATCTAGAGGGAGCCAGGCCATCTTTCCAAAAGAAAGCCAGCTTGAATTTGGGAGGATGGTTCGGCATGTCCTCAAAAATATTCTTCTCCCTTGGATAGCTTGATAGGTAATAAAATCCATCTCCTCCCCGAGCTCGGGAGGGGTTGCTTTTCAAGCAAAAGAGATACACAATCTTTTTTGGTGAAGGTCCTTCCCATTGTAGCTCGTGGTAAAGCAACCTCATGGCTGACAAGACCTTGTATGAGTTGGTCTGGAGTTGGAAGGGCGCGAGCCCAATGTAATCCAGAAAGTCCTTAAAAAAGGACTTCAAGGGCAATAAGGCCCCTGCCCTCATATGCTCATGGCTCCAAGCTGTGAGCTTTAGCTTACTGTCGGGATTGCCATCTCTCAAAGCACGATAGCTATGCTCAGTGGAGGTCAGAGCTCGACACCTTAATGAGCCCGATAGTCCAAGACCGTGAAGGGCCAAGATGTCAGAGATTTGTGCTAGTGAAGAAATCGAGCTACAATAATGCTCGGCCTCGAAAAATTCTCCCCTCGAGGTGGGAATAGCGGTTGGCCGCGAAGTAGATGAGGGATTTGATGGTTCTTCCATCAGTGAAAATTTGAGATCGCCTGGTTTAAATGCCACCGTCACTTTAAGAGTAGGATCGAGGGGGATTGGTTTGGGCTCGGGGTCCGGGTCTGGATAGATTGCGACCCTAAGTTTTTTCCTCTTTCTCTCTTCAACCTCGTCAATCTGGCGTCGAAAATGAGCTCGCATATCCTCTTACTCACACCTTAATTTGTGCTCACGAATTAGCCGTTGGTTCCAAGTAAAGGGTGACTCTGGGCTCGGGGTTGTCGGTGAATAAGGAATCGCAAGTCTTGACCCCCACCGCTTTTCCAAATTCTACAACATCTAGCAAGAAAGAAAAAGGGTGAGGGCTAGACGAACAAAAGATTAAGAATAAAAATCAAGACGGTCTGAGCTCGAATGCTCGAAGACTATGGAACGAGCTCAGTCAAAAGAACGAGATCAGGCTCGGAGTGTGCATTCCACATAAAGGGGAAAAGTAGATTTATATTTGAGAATCCCAAATTTTCAGGGAAAAAGTTGGTGGTTACTCAAAAAGTGATATTTTTGGGAAACGTGTAATTTGAAAACCCTAATCCTATACCCAGTTACTTGGTCTACATGATATGATAGTCAAAATTAAGATAACCCAGCTAAAGCCATATTTGCATCATTTATGCAAAATCTGGGTTTGGAAATTCATAACATTAGAAGAGCCTAAAAACTATACAGCATTGACTAAAATATTCTGATACTGAGGCTGGTGATCAAATGCTACTACAACGATAAACATGCATGGAAAAACAGAATGTACATGATCAAGAACAGATACTTACACATGGATAAACATGATCAGAATGTACATGCATGGATAAACATGTGGCTGGTGGGTACAGAGAAATCGATGACCGAAGGATCGGTTGCAAGAATGATTTCACGGAGTCGAACATGCCAGCGTTGTTTTGTTTCCTCGTCTTGGAGAACATACAAAAGTAGAACGAGTTTTGAGTTCTGGTTTTTTGTTCTTCCCTTTTCTCTGAAAGCTTGAAAGTGTAAAATTGAAATGAAGAAGATGATGGGCGTATTTATATGCCACAACAGAATGCCAAACGACAAATTAAATCTGGACCGTTGGACGAGATTGGTATCTGATCGAACGAATGGGTATTGGCGTGGCAATGGCAGCAAAGAGATGGCAGATGAGGAGACGTGGGCATGGTGCAAACATACTCAAGTAATCTGATCTTCCAATACCCGCCTGACGCGTATCCACACTCTAGTGCAGTTGATGGTACAGTTTCCAAGAAGGGCAGTTCAAAAGTTTCCTTCTCATGGGATTTGAACTGATACTTTTGAGGGGGAAAAATTTTACACCCAGATTTTGAGATAAAAAGTTATAACCCCGAAAACTAGGCTCGTCGGGTGTGAGCTCGAAACATATACGGTCACCATATGATGTAAACAATGACCTCGAGGATGTGTGGCTTTGAAGTGTGTTCTGAGCTCGCAATGGCCATGGAATGAAACTTGTAAATATTTTTTCTTGATGCTTTTAGGCGAGATGGCTCGAGCTCGGGAAGTACAAGCTCGGGTGTAACAACATCGTCAATGTCCAATTGTTTCAAGCATAGCGCGAAGGTAGGTGACGAGCTCGTGATTGACTCTTGGTCTCGGCAAGTTCAATGCCAATTGCTGACCTCGAAGATTTGATGAATCATTTGGGATAATCAGTTACGTGTGAACACATTTATTGTTGAACAATCCCAATATTTAAGGGATATCATTTAATCTATTATCCGATCCCAATCTTCACGGGATGTTTCCGTGTATAATGGAAATAATGCATTAAATAGCATTATCTTAATTGATTTACAGAATATCTTCTCAAAATATGTGGGAATGAATTCTGATAACCTTCTCTATAAATAAAGAAGGAAACACCATTTGTAGGGGGCCGATTTCTGATTTCTGGAGATAAAATTCTGGGCAACTCTTCTCTGAAAAGTTTCCAGAAAACTCCCAAGTCTAAATAACATAGACTCGTGGACTGGGCAGAGTTAACTGCTGAACCACGTAAAAATCCTCTAGTTCTCCTCTTTATTCATTTGCGCCAATATTTCATTGTTTAATTGCTCTACTATTTAAGTTGACGAAAAATGGTGTCAACACGTTAAATTTAAAAATATTTGGTTTTATTATTTTTAAATAACTATCATGGTAAAATATCTAAAAAATATCTTATTTTAATTTGTATAATTATTTATTTTATTTTATTTAAGTTTAAGTTATTTACAATCTATCGTTAAATTTAAGAATATTTTGTTAAATATAAGAATATTATGTTAAAGTTAAAGAAAAAAAATTAGAAAAACCGTTAAAATCAAGAATTTCCGTTATGTACACACTTTTTTTTTTTTATATATAGAAGAGATATTGTAAAAGAAAACAAAAAGTTAAAAAAAGTTATTTATTATCAATTAGATTTTTAATTTTTAAAATTTTCTAATATTTGAAAATTTATTTAATTAGTTTGAAACTTTTAGTGTTTATTTTCTTAATCTTTTAAAATGTTTTTTTTTTAGTTTTAAGGATTAGATTATTATTTTTAAGAAAAAAAAATATTTTCTTAAGAAAATTTAAATTAGTTTTAATAAAAATAGCACAATTTGGTAGTGGTCAAAGTTCGGGGGGCAAAATTGATAATTATTCTACACATGACACTGCTACATCAACAAACAAAATGCCACATCATCAATATGTTAGCCACCTAAGATGAAATCTAATAGAAGTACTATATACCAGTAATGTATATAGTTCGGGGGAAGTTTTAACACCGCGAATCATTCGGGGAGCACGATTAGATAGTGGTCATAGTTCGAAGGGCAAAAATTCTAATTATTCTATTTGTAATTATTTGAAAAAGGTAATAAAAATATACAAAGAGACCTAAAATAGAATGAAGTATATTTATTGTCTATATTACTTAATTAGCAATATATATATATAAATGTATATTATTTTCCTCATCTATATCTATGGACATATTTTTGTTTTATAATGGGAAAAATAAACAAAACATGAAAAATGAAAGAGTATTTGTAACGTCTCAAATCTGCTAATAAGGCTTAGTATGTTGATTAGCGTTCCGGGAGGGCAATAATTGATTTGATTATGTTATTACTTGGATTAAATGATTATATGATTAGAAATGCATGTGGGTCCATTTTTGTTAATAGGGGCATATTTGTAATTTTGGCCCGTTGAGGGCATAAATGCGATTATGTGTGTGTATTGTGCGTAAGACAACAATATTGTGGATATATAACTGAGATGTGTGATCCGAGATGGTCTTAGGGAGCGGAGTAGAGGAATAGTCACAACAGGTCGAATACCCGGCTCGGGGTGAGCCTAGGGATATTTTGGGATATAGTACATGTTCGGTATTTACTAGGTAACGAGTAATGATTTAGCAATTATTTAAGTATGTTAGGGTTAATTGGAGATTTTTAGGAATACTCGATGAATTAGTGGGAGGTGGCAAATGACGGGATTGCCCTTGGAGGCATTAAGTTGCTAAGGTTTAATTAGGGGCATTTTGGACATTTTGGGGGCTGAGGATAGACTTAGATTAGGCTTAGGACACTAGAACTAACCAGAAAACAAAGGAAACACAACACATTCTCTCAACTTCATCTCTCTCTCTTTCGATACTCTCTCTCAAAGCTAAAGGGGAATTTCGCTCAAATTCAAGGAAAAAAGCCTGGGATTAAAGGGGAATTGAAGCTTGAAGTGTTTGGGGTTCAGCTCTGGGTCGAATTATCAACTGAGGTAAGGGTTTCAATTTGATTATTCTGTTGAGTTCTGTTGTGATACAAAGGCTTGCATGGGGTTTGAACTCTAGAGTGGTTTTGATGAGCTTATGGGATCCTTTTTGAGGTGTTTATATTGATTAGGTTGCTTTGATATGACTTCTAGATTGAATTCTAGGTCTAGGTTTTAAATTGGGAGGATTTCAATGGGTTTAACTTGTGAAAATGCTAGAAAAAAAACTGGGTTCGCAAGCCCGAGTCGTGGCCCTATTCTTCAGGTGTCGCAACCCATATGAACCCAGGAGGCTTGGGAGCCTCTGAAACTGTCCAGGCGTCGTGCCACAGGCCCCCAACTTGACTCCCTTAATTGATGGAACGTGCGACACTTGTTAGCACACTCAGCTAGCAAGTTAGCCTAAAACTCACACCTGCGGCAAACAAACCCAACGGTTAGCCACGATACAAGTCTCGCACATGTAAGGGAAATGAAAAATCATGAGCAAGCACACAACAAGCCATCCAAAGACAACATTTCACACAACAACTAGAGCATACAACATAGGGAAGTGGCATGCGATGGCCCAACCAAGGTAACAAACAAGCAGCACATAGACCATAGAAAAAGCATACATAATGGGACATGGATAAACATCATTTTATTCATATATGGCCTTGATAGGACAAGGGAGTACACAGATTAAGCCCCTATCTGCTGGTGGCCATGGTGCTTCCCTAAGTTACCAGGTCACCTCCCCCTAAGGAGCATTTTAAGGAAATAAAGTCTTCCTAGGAATATATATGATTTTCTCTTGGGAGACATATACATAATTACAAAAGTACCATTCCCTACCCCTGAGGTTACTTGGTGCAAGACTTGACTAATGATCAAACACCAAGGCATGCTCATACATACAAAATGGCCCCCTAGAGGTGTATCATGTTGTAGCACGTCACACGCCGCGACACTAACTTAGGTGTGCCACAACCCGTGTCCCCCAGAAGAGAGCCCCATGGCTCTCTGACTTGTAGCGCACTGCGACCCTAAGGGGCTGGGCCGCAGCTCAAATGAAAGGAAATGGCCAATTTGGGGTTTTAAGCTCGGGAACCCAAATTTAAGGGCTCCAGAAGGATCCTACTACCCGGTTTAGTAGGATTCGAGGTCTCGGAGGCTAGAATACTATTTTGAAGTTCCTAATTGGTTTAGGGCTTGATGGATGTTATTATTATTGAATTGTGACTAGGTTTTACTGCCAAGCCTCAGGTTTAGGGGATCGCGCTCGGGATCACACTAGTCAATCAACTCGGGACACAGGTAAGAAAATTGTTTGTACCCATAGAGCAGGGCATGGCCCGATTATTTGTGTTGAATGTTATGTGTGAATATTTATAGTTGTTATGCTTTGTTCGCATGGTTATGATTGATCGACGAAGGCCGGGATCGACAAGGGCCGAGATCAGCGTAGGCCAAGATTGGCGAAGGTCGGGAACGACGATACGCATGTTGAATGCAGGCCGCCATGGCATGGACATCTAGGGTGTTGTACTCATCCATTTGGTGAAGACCGTGAACCTAGTGCCTGGTAAAGCACCTGGGTCGGCATAGGCCGCTATGTGAATAATTTGCTATCTGTTTAAGTTATGTATTATTGGATTGAGTTGTCATATGCTATGTGTTGAGTTCTCTTGTTGGGCCTTAGCTCACGGGTGCTCCATGTTGCAGGTAAGGGCAAAGTAAAGGCTGACCAAGCATGAGTTGGAGGGCATGGAAAGACCCGTACTTGTTCGGCCTACCTGGCTGCCACGATCGGGGTTGTTTTGAGGGACATGCTATAAACATTTGATTTTGTCGCTTAGGTCGACTGTACCCTAAATCTTCGACGTCCTCGATGAACCTGCTCCTTGCTGATCTTCAATCTTCTGTGTAAGCTTGTGCAAGTCCTCCGCCCTTTCCTAGTAAATTTCTTCATCTCCGAGCCCTTTCCACTTCACCATAAACTCTTTCTTCTTCTTCTTTCTGTCCATGACCATGGTCCTCTCTAGTAGGATTTCTTCAGGTTGTCTTCTTCTTCATGGCTTGAGGCTGACTCCTTCTCTAGTAGACTGGTTGCGAGCTGGATCTTCTGGATCTTCATGATACAGTTTGAGGTTGCTGATGTGCAAGACCGGGTGTATCTTCATCCATTCTGGTAAGCTGACTTTGTAGGAGGTTAGGCCTACTTTTGAGATGATTGGAACAAGACCCTCATATTTGCGGACGAGTCTGATGTCCTTATTCCTTCAGAATCTCAGTTGTTCGGGCCTCATCTTGATCATCACTAAGTCGCCTGCTTTGAATTCCAGTGGTCGTCTTTTCTAATCTTCCCACTTCTTCATTCTCTTTGAAGCCTTCTCCAGATAGGCTTGGGCAATCTCGATGGTTTTCTTCTAGTCTTTCATGAAATTAAAGGCTCTAGGATTCTTCCTCGATACTCATCCACTGTGTGGGGTAATATTGGTTATTGCCCGCTGACAACTTCAAAAGCACTCTTGTTTGAAGAAGAACTCTTTTGAGAGTTGAAGCAAAATTGAGCTACGTCCAGTAGTTGCGGCCAATTATTTTGGTTGGCATTGACAAAATGCCGCAAGTACTCTTCCAGCATCCCATTGAATCTTTCAATCTATCCGTCTATTTGAGGATGGTAGCTCGAGGAAATGTTTAGTTGTGACCCCAAAAGGTTGAATAACTCAGACCAAAAGGACCTTGTGAATCTTCCATCTTGGTTACTGACTATATTTTGGGGTACTCCCCAATACTTAACAACGTACTTAAAGAAAAGTCTTGTTGTTTCTTCTACCGAGCAATACTTTGACACCAGTATGAATGTTGCATACTTTGAAAATTTGTCCATGATCACTAAGATCACACTCAAATCTCCTGTCTTCGGCAGACTAGTAATGAAGTCAAGCGACATACTCTCCCATGGTCGGCTTGGGACTAACAAAGGTTCTAACAACCCTGAAGTCCTGTGTCTCTCCACTTTGTCTTGCTGGCAAGTGAGATAGGTCCTGGTATACTCCACTATATCATCGTGCATTTGTGGCCAGTAGTCCCCTTACTTCAATAGGGTATGCGCTCTCTGCCACCTTGGATGACCTGCCCACAAGGTGTCGTGACACTCACTCATTAGTGTCCTCCGCAAATCTCCCATCTTTGGAACAGATAAGCGGCCTCCCTTGGCCCACAAAAGATCGTCTTCCACCTAAAACTGGGGAGTTTTTCCTTATTTTGCAAGATTCATGATGGTCTTCACCACCGAGTCTTTCTCCAAGTTCTCCTTAATGCTGTCTCGGATGGGAGTAGTCACTGCGCTAGCCGACAAGTTTGCTAGCAATTTCAAAGCCGCTAACTCAGCTTTGCGACTCAGGGCATCAGCTGCCTGGTTTAGACGGCCCGCCTTGTGTTCAAATTAAAATTAAAATTCTGCTACGAACTCCTGCCAACTTGCTTGCTTAGGGGTAAGCTTTGGCTGGGTGAGGAAATGACTCACCGCGACATTTTCCGTTTTCACCACAAACTTCGACCCCAACAAATAGTGCCTCCACACTCGTAGACAATGAATTACTGCGAGAAGCTCCTTCTCTTGCGCAGTGTACGACCTCTCTACCTCTGTAAGTTTGCGGCTTTCATAAGCTATGAGGTGGCCCTCTTGTACAAGTACTCCTCCCAAAGCATAATCAGACGCATCTGTCTGCTCTTTAAAGGGTTTACTGACATCTGGTAAGGTGAGGACAGGATCTCACATCATGGTTTCCTTCAGACTCTCAAATGCCTCGACACATCTATCGGTCCACGTCCAAGTTACACCCTTCTTCAACAACTTGGTCAAGGGTGCTACTATTTTTGAATAGCCTTCCACAAATTTTTTATAGTAGTTGGCTAAACCAAGGAAAATGCGTAGTTCCTTCAAATTGGTGGGGGCCTTCCATTCTTGAATAGCCCGCACCT
The DNA here is from genome assembly GCF_963169125.1 of Humulus lupulus. Classification (NCBI taxonomy): domain Eukaryota; kingdom Viridiplantae; phylum Streptophyta; class Magnoliopsida; order Rosales; family Cannabaceae; genus Humulus; species Humulus lupulus. The sequence goes on along the minus strand of NC_084794.1, from coordinate 84,924,560 downwards.
TCTCTAGATCCATGCGGATCCGACCACGCTCTACAATGTGGCCTAGGAACTTGATTCTCTCTTGTGGGAATGAGCACTGCTCTGGCTTCACATAGAGTTGGTTCTTTCTCAACTTCTGAAACACTTGATCTAAGTGTTGTTGATGTTCTTCTATTGTGGTGCTATAAACAACAATGTCGTCCAAGTAGACTACCATGAACTTATCTAGGTACTCATGGAAAACTTGGTACATCAACGTACAAAATGTGGTTGGTGCATTTGTCAACCCAAATGGCATGACTTGGAACTTGAATGCTCCATATCGAGTCACACACGTTGTCTTCAGCTCATCCCCTTCTGCTATCCGCACTTGATAGTAGCCCGGTCTCAAATCTAGTTTTGTATAGAATTTTGCTCCACTTAACTGGTCTAACAATTCTAAGATCAAGAGGATGGGGTATGTATTGCGCACTGTCACCTTGTTGAGAGCTCGATAATCAATACATAATATCAAGCTCTCATCGTGCTTCTTCTGAAATAGCACGGGCACACCAAACGATGCCTTCGATGGTCTGATGAAGCCTGCCTCTAATAATTCCTTCAACTGCTTCCTCATTTCTTCTAGTTCAGGGGGCGCCATCCTATAGGCCGCCTTCGCAGGTGGCTTGGCTCCCGGCACCAATTCAATCTGGTGATTAATCCCTCCTCTAGGTGGCATGGCTTTGGGGAGTTAATCCGTCATAACATCTCCATACTTCTTCAAGACCATTCGAATCTCTGGTGAAATGACTTCATCCACCATATCCTCGTATATTGTGGGTAGGGCAACATACGTGGGCTCTTGTCTTTTCACGCCCTTCTTTAATTGCAAGGCTGACAACAACTTGGTTTCTGGGGGTTGCTCCACTTTAGAAGGCACCACTGCAGGTGTCTCTCCCATTATGAGTAAAATTCATGTTGCCGGGATGGGAATGGCTCCCTTCTCCATAAGAAAGTCCATACCCAATATGACATCAAAGTTGTCCATTCGCACGACCACCAAGTTAGTTTGCCCCTTCCACGAGCTAATCTTCATGTTCACCTTCCTTGCCATGCTGGTTGAGGCTAAGGCTTCTGAGTTAACCGCTTTAATGCGGCCATATTCTTTCTCCCATTTCATTCCCGGACGTTTAGCTTCCGACCATTTTATTTTTTAGAGTGGCGTCCACATACATTAGTCCTTTTCCAAGGGTTTTCTTCACTTTCCCATGTTTCTTGAGAGCATTTAGCATTCGGAGGGCACCCATGTGTGTATATTCCTCATCCTCCTCTTCATTGGATTGCTCCCCTTGGGAAAATGATGCCTGGAGGGCACTCATATTAGATTCATGAGGACATTCTGTTGACTTATGTGGTCTGGTATAGATCCAACATGTAAGAGGCTTCTTGAACGGGGGGCTACTACCTTTGTTAGGAAAGTTAGACTCCATGCTCCTCTTCTCCCCCCCCCCCCCACACTCTTGCTCTACCAATACTTTCTTAACTTCTTCCCCCCAACGTTGCTTCTGCTAGGTGAAGGATTAGTCTTCTTCGATTAAACGTTCCCTGATGAGTAATCAGTCAGACGTTTGGCAGCAACTTGAGTAGTGGCTAGGTCAGCCACTCGCTTTCTCTCGAGCTCTTGCTTTGCCCAAGGCTTTAAACCTTCCAAAAAGGCAAAGATCTTGTCCACTTTGGACATGTCTTTGATATCGAGCATCAACCTAGAGAATTTCTTCACGTATTATCGGATTGTTCCAATGTGCTTCAACTCTCTCAATTAGCGTTGAGCTATGTAGGCAACATTTTCAGGGAGAAACTGCGTCTTCAATTCTCTCTTTAGATCTTCTCATGTTGCTATGGTGCATCTGCCATTCTGAATGTCATCATACTTCGTCCTCCACCACACTTTGGCATCGGCGGACAAGTACACTATTTCCATGGCGACCTTGCCATCTTCTGATTCAGCTCTCACGACTCTGAAGTAATACTCCATGTCAAAGAGGAAGTTCTCTAAGTCCTTTGTGTCTCTAGCCCCACCATAGGGCCTTGGCTCATGTACTTTTTCGCTTTCGTATTCCATGCCAATGGGTCCAGTTGCAGGCTGATTCCCAACCACCCTCATGGTAAGGCTCAGCTTCGTGTTCATCTCCAACATCTCATCCTTCAACGCCTCAACCGACCCCCTGCAATTCTCTACGAGGTCATTTAGTGTATCTTGTAGGTCTTTCACCGCTTGTTCACTACCTCAATACGTTCCTCCCTATGAAGACTATTGGATGTACTTGAAAGGTTCTCCCTTCGCTCGATTTTAGTTTTGTGGGCTAGTAAATTGGTCATATCCCGCTCTAACATAGCCACATGGTTTTGTGTGTTGTCCAACTCTAGTTCTAGCCTGACAGAGCTAAGATTCCTGACCCTCTCATCCAGGCCATCTAGCTCTCCAACGTGCCTTTCCAGCGCTTCGATCCTTTGAGTGTTGCTAACCATCATGCAGGGTCACCAAGCTTTCTCAAACCTGGCTTTGATACCATCTGTCACGAGTCACCAACTTGACTCCTTGAATTGACGGAACTGTAGCGTCTCAGAATTTTACTTAGTTAAGATAGTAGTAGTAGTTAGTAGTAGCTTATAGTATTTTAGTTTTCGTGGATATTGGTTCAAGCCAGGATATATTTGGAAACTCATTGAAATAGTTATGGATTTTATAAGTTTAACCTATAGTTTAAAATATTAATTATAACATAAGGTTTGATTAATATAACTGGTCGTAGAAATATTATTTATTATAACCTAAGGTTTAGATAACATTATTAAGAGCATGACACTTGTCACATGCTTTTTTATTTAAGGATTTTAGATGAATAAATTAATAATGGATGAATCTAGAAGCTCTAGAACATTCCAGTAGCTGTTAGGATCACGTTTTACTTAGTCAAAGTTGTTTTAACAAACTTCAAATATGCTGAAAGTGTGCAAAAATGTATTTAAAATATCTGTGTATGCCGATATATCGCAGCTATAGGGGCCGATATATCGCCTACGGAAGATATGAAAAACACTTCGACTTTGCACGAACGAAACCACAAAGGCTCGGGGCATAGGCATAGGCGATATACCGCCTAGGGTAGGGCGATATATCGGCCCTTGGGTAAGTTTTTGAAACTTCGTGGAATCCGAGCTAGAAACTGTCCTCAACTACTTGGATTTGCTCTTGAACGTTTTTGACCGAGTTCTAGGCATCTGTTGAAACAAAAATTCAAATATTTTCAATTTATATTCATTTATATATTCATTTTAAAAGGCGTTAGTTTCACTCCTTGAACTCTATAAATAGGACCTAGTACTCAGCCATTTCACTCATCATTCAAGCATTCTTCAGAGCATCTAAGCTACTAAGTTTATTCTAGAGAGAAAACACTTGGGTTTTAGGTTAAAAGCTTTTCAATCTAAGCTTTATAAACACTTGGGAAGTAAGATAGAGTGAAATTTTGATATTGAGGTGTAGATCGAAGTCATAGTCCATTCAAGGTATTCTTATCCTCAAGTTTAATCCATCATAGTTTTTTTATTTTCTTCAATTTTTCTTTCAGATCCTAACTCATTATCATGACTTTTGGTTAGGTGTTTAAGTTCCTTGAAACTTAAGGATTTTTAGTAAGTTTCTATCTTAATGGTTTAGTTCTCTTTTTCATCTCCTTTTCTGTAGAAACTCATGGTTTTTACTGTTGGTTTTAGAAGTGTTCCAACCCCGTTCTTGTTTCCAATATCCCGATTTTTGGTAAGGAAAATAGGTTAGATTATTTGTGTTATGATATGTTTAAATGCTATGATATGTTATGTGATATGTATATAAGTATGAATATGTTTTTAGTCACTTGGGGCTTATACTTGCTTACATAGCGAACCCCAAGATTTTTATCATTACCGTGGTTTAGAGTTATGTTATCCAAAAAACAGGCACGGATGACGTGGCAAGTGATTTCTGGACACGTGGCTGATACCTGGCGGAATTCTGCTAGGGTATCGACCAGTAATGATATTGCAAGCAAAAGGCGGTTGAGGTTTACTTGCGACCAGTATGGTCGCGGGTTCCACGTATCTCACGATAATTTTATAAAGATCTTAGTCAATCCCGAGATTGACTCCTATGATTTCCTGAGTATCCGATTATTTAGGAAAGAATATCTGTAACAAACTAATGTAATCCCCTTTGAGCCTATAAATAGAGAAAGATAGCTCAAGGAAGGGACTTTTGGCTTTCTAATTATCTGAGATTAGAGTTATTCTATTTGAGAGATTGTTTTGTTCTTAAGAGGTTGGTGAAACTCATTGAACCCTAGTTCTTTGATCACTCCTTTGAATACTATATCAATAAAAGTTCAAGTGGATGTAGGTCATTACCAGATCCTAGGGCCGAACCACTATAAACTCTTGTGTTCTTTATCGTTTTTGTCATCACATTCATTTCAACGCATTTGTCCACATCAAGCATATTTGACTCCGTGTCAGTTGGCCAAAATCAGTGTCAACATTCTGGTGCTTTCATTGAGAGCTTGACACAATATCGTTGAATTATCAATGGCAAAAACTACCAAGAAAACTGGACAGGCGGCTGGCGCTGCACCATCTCACCCGCCTCCTCCTCCTCCAAACGTGACTGAGGATGAGCCACATTTGGAATTCGATGAGGAAGAAATGGATTGCAGGATGAACTGGCCAATCTAAGGGCCAGCCAGGAAAGTGCTGCCGAAATCATGGCGCGGCAGCAACAGGAGATTGAACGACAACGCCTGGAACTGAGTGAAAGGCAGGCGGAGATGGATTGTCACCAGAGGGAGGCCATGGAAGCCCTCGAAGCAGCCCTACAGCTGGCTAGGAACTAGGCTGCACCTGCCTCGCAGCCTGATCAACCTATGAATGGGTCGCCCCAGAGGGGTCCTAATCCTAGCCCGCCTATCCAGCCCTCAAGCCCACAAAGGCCCGAGTAGCCACCGGTGCCTCAGGACGATGTCCCGCTGAGGGATCCTGAGGCGCAACCTCCATCCCAAGCCGGTCGCAGCAATCCCCCGCAACAAAGGCAGAATAGGGCCGGGCAGACGCCTCGCAGTCCTAAACGCCATAGGGGCGACGAGCCAAACCCTCCGAGCAGAGGACAGCATCCTCCTGGTAACAGAAGGAACTCAGAGTCAGGTTCTGCGGTCCGAGGCCCCCCACAACATGATAATGCACGGGGGCTTACTGACCAACGCAGGCCACCCTCTAACACTCGGGAGGTTCGAGCCCGAGAAGGCAACCAAGGGAACAGTCGATCCCACCATAGCCAACCAAGGTTCAGAGATGGCCATGGTTATAACGAGGCCGAGTCAGGCAGAGGAAACACCGGTTGGAGGAATGAAGAAAGAGATGGAGGCAGAAGCCTGCCACCTAGGGATGACCAACCCGAAGACGGGATGCTGGGGGGCAGACCAGACAAAATAACGTCTTCAACCGGCTCGGAGCTAGCGAGCAGCAGAAGAGAGATGAGGATTTAAGAGACGTACTCAACGATCTCCGGGAGCGGCACGACGAGTACGTCCCTCAGCACTAGAGGCCCCAGCGATTCCTGGCACCATGCAGGCCCAGATAAATGCCCTCAACTAGGCAGTGCAGCAGCTGGTCGGGGGAAGAACATCTTATATTGACCACGATAGAAGAAATGGCACTCCTTTCGTCCAGAGGATAGCTATGGCAGAAGCTCCTAGCAAGTTTAAGATGCCTACGCTTCTGAACTTTGACGGGTATGGTGACCTGGTATCTCACGTCAACAAGTTTGAGATACAAATGGACATTCAGAAAGTGTCCGAAGACGCTCGGTGCAGGATCTTCCCTGCAACACTTTCTGATGCCGCACAGGAGTGGTTTTTCAAATTCCCTCCTGCTAGTATAGTTTCCTGGGAAATGTTCGTGAAGGAATTTTACAGACAGTTCTATGCGGGTCGTGTGCACCCGACTGAGGCAAATCAGCTGGTCGAAATACGCCAGCAAGACAGAGAGCCACTGAAGGACTACGTCCATCATTTTATGCGAGAAGCTGATGGGGCGAAAATAGTGGGAGACGGAGGCAAGATGATGGCCATAACCGCAGGGGTTAAGCGCCGTACGCCTCTCTGGGACAGCCTCAGAAAACATGGGGTTAGAATTACCCTGGAATTTTTGGATCGAGCTGATCGATATATCAAGCTCAAGGATGCCATCGCCAATGAAGGGAAGCCCCCATGAAAGGACAAGGGGACAGCCGAGCCCGCCAAAGCCACCAATGGGTCGAAGCCCAACGGCAACGGCAAAGGCAACGGGAACAACAATGGCAATGGCAAGAATGGGGGGAAACGGCCGCACAATGAGCCTTCCACCTCTGACAATAAACGAGCCAAGGGTAATTGTTATGAACCTCGGTTCACTAACTACACTGCCCTTATTGAGTCTCGGGGAGAGGTTTATCAGGCCACGAGTTCTAGTGTGCCTTATAAGAAACCTGCTCCCATTCGAAAGGATATTTCAAGAAGAGATACTACCAAGTTCTGTCATTATCATAACGACTACGGACATGATACCAACGAATGCAACTAGCTGAAGGATGAGATTGAGTTCCTTATTAGACAAGGACACTTGAGAAGGTATATACGGGCCTTGGGAAATTCCAAACGAGAAGCTCCAGGTGGCAACGAGCAAGCGCCCACGCGCCAACGCTCGCCACCTTTGTAGCCTGATCCCGTAACTGGCACATTGTTAACCATCTGTGGAGGCCCGCACCTCGTGGGAAATAGCAGAAAGGCCAGGGAATGGTATGCTCAGACCCTATGCCATGACCAGGACATCGAGATGATGACTGTGGACGACTGCGCGCCAAAAAAGGCTCGGTCAGAAGAGGGCGAAATAACCTTCTCTGATAGCGACGCCCAACATGTCCGGTTCCCACATTCCGATATGCTGGTCATGGATATCCAAATGGCCAATATGATGGTGAAAAGAGAGTTAGTTGACACAGGAAGTTCAGTGAACATCCTGTATAAATCTTCCCTGGAACGCATGAAGTTGTTCGTTAAGGACTTAGAGCCCTGCAACCAAACAATATACGGCTTCTCTGGTGAGGGACTCGCCCTGGCAGGGTCAATCAGACTTCCAGTGACAGCAGTTACAGTGCCTGCTACCAGGACATTACTTGCTACTTTCATAGTAGTCGATTGTCCCTCGGCGTACAATGCAATCATTGGAAGGCCTGTACTAGTTGATCTTCGAGCCGTCACCTCAGTATGGCACTTAGCCATGAAATTCCCGACAGACGCAGGGGTAGGACGTGTGTTGGGAAACCAGAGGGAGGCCATGGAGTGCTACAACGCCTCAGTCACGAAGGCGAGGAAGGGAATGTCAAAGGATACTCCCCTAGAAAGGTTGCAGATGGCTATTGATACACAAGCCCAATCTGGTGATGGAGTCACCAAATAGGGTGTTGCCCAAAGTGAGGATAGGGATTTAGATCCTCGCTTTGGGGATTTTGAGGAAAATGTTGGACCCGTCAAGGACCTGGAAGAGGTCCAACTTGACGAAGAAGACTCGACCAGAGTCGTGAAGGTCGAGAAAAACTTAGAACCATCCACAAAGCATGCACTGGTGCAGTTTTTGCGGAAGAACCAGGAAGTCTTTTCCTGGTCGCACAAAGACATGGCTGGGATAGATCCTGCAGTTATCAGCCATGTCCTGAACATAGACAAGAGTTTTCCACCCGTGCAACAGAAAAGAAGGTTGCTCGATAAGGATCGGTCAAGAGCCTTAAAAGAAGAAGTTGAAAGATTAAAGGAGAATGGGTTCATCAGGGTGGTGTTTTATCCATCGTGGGTCTCTAATCCAGTGCTAGTTCCAAAGCCTAACGGCAAATGGCGAACCTGTGTGGATTTCACGGACCTCAATAAAGCCTACCCAAAGGATTGCTTCCCACTCCCAAGAATCGACCAGCTGGTCGATGCAACTGCAGGACATGAGATCCTCTCCTTCATGGATGCATACTTGGGTTACAATCAGATTAGTATGCATCCCCTTGACGAGGATCACACCAGCTTTCGAACCGATACGGGATTATACTGTTATAAAGTGATGCCCTTTGGACTGAAAAACGCAGGTGCGACTTACCAGCGATTGGTTAACCACATGTTTAAGGAATTGATCGGAGTAAACATAGAGGTGTACGTGGACGACATGCTTGTAAATTCAAAAAAAGTAGAAGGACATGTGGAGGATTTACAAGAATGTTTCGATGTGTTGAACAAGTACCAGATGAAACTACATCCTCTTAAGTGTTCCTTCGGAGTTGGATCAGGGAAATTTTTGGGGTTCATCGTTAATTCAAGAGGAATCGAGGCCAACCCCGATAAGATAAAAGCCCTGATCGACATGAAATCGCCAGGGAAGATCAAGGACGTACAAAGTTTAACTGGAAGAATTATCGCCCTAAGTAGATTCATTTCCAAGTCAACGGATAAATGCGTCCCTTTCTTCAATCTACTTAGGGGCAACAAGAAATTTGAATGGAAAGGAGACTGCGAGCAGGCTTTTCAGGCCTTAAAAGCCCATATGGCACAACCTCCTATTTTATCAAAGCCTATCGAAGGAGAAACTTTGTTCATCTACCTGGCGATCACCAAAGTTCCTGCTAGTGCGGTACTAGTACGAGAGGAAGAAGGCGTACAAAAGGCGGTTTACTATGTAAGCAAAAGGCTAATCGGAGCAGAACTGAGGTATCCTCCCATCGAAAGGTTAGCTTATTGTTTAATCTTGGCCTCAAGGAAGCTACGTCCTTACTTCCAAGCCCATCCCATTACAGTCTTAACTGACCAGCCCCTTCGGCAAGTTCTCCAAAAAACAGAGGCGGTTGGGCGTTTATTAAAATGGGCAGTCGAACTAGGGCAGTTCGATATTACATATTCACCACGAGCAGCAGTAAAAGGACAAGTCTTGGATAATCTTATTGCAGAGTTCACCGAGCTCCCAGAAAACGAGCAGTGTGAAAAGCCTAGTGCGCCTGAGCCCCAAGATGAAGCTCCATCGTGGAAGTTATTCACGGATGGGTCATCCAACGAATCTCACGCGGGAGCAGGAGTGATTTTGATAACGCCAGAAGGGCATCGATTTCACTGCGCCATTAGGTTCGACTTCACAGCGTCGAATAATGAAGCCGAATACGAAGCACTCCTCGTTGGATTAAGAATGGCAAAAGACATGAGTATAAAGGTGCTGGATATTTACAGTGATTCACAGCTGGTAGTGAATCAGGTTCTAGGGGAATATCAAGCACGAGGCCTCAAAATGGTGGCCTACTTGAACAAAACTAAAGATCTGTTGGCCCAGTTCGAGAAGTATACCCTCCAACAAATACCTCGGGATCAGAATTCGAACGCAGATGCCTTAGCCAAACTCTTAAGCGCGAAAGATGCTGACACTTTGAATATTGTGCCAGTAGAAAGATTGAGCGAGCCGAGCATACGAGCAAATGAAACTAGTATGGAAATCCGGATGGGAGACACATGGATGGCGCCTTACTTGGAATATCTTACAAATGGTGTACTACCGGCAGATAGGAACAAAGCCAGAACTCTTCAAAGGCAGGCTGCTAGGTATATACTGGTCGATGGTGTTCTGTACCGAAGGGGATATTCCACGCCACTGCTCAGATGTATTACACCAGAAAAAGCTAAGGAGCTGATGAGAGAAGTACATGAAGGCTTCTGCGGGGATCACGCTGAGGGGCAGAGTTTGGCAAAAAAGATTCTGAGGCAGGGCTATTTCTGGCCGACTATGAACGAAGACTCAATGGCGTTTGTGCACAAATGCGACAATTGTCAGAGATTTTCCAAGATCCCACGCGCAGCTCCCAACGAGTTAAAACAGATGAAGAGTCCTTGGCCTTTCGTAGTATGGGGTATAGACTTGACTGGATCCCTGCCAACGGGAAAAGGCGGAGTGAAGTGCGCAGTTGTAGCAGTCGACTACTTCACCAAATGAGCCACTCGCTACCATAACAACCAAGAAAGTTCTTGACTTTGTCATCAAGAACATTGTTTGCCGATATGGTTTGCCTCGAAAAATTGTCTCAGACAATGGCACCCAGTTTGACAGTGACTTATTCACAGACTTCTGCGAAAGACATGGTATCATTAAAAGCTTTTCTTCAGTCGCATATCCACAAGCAAATGGGCAGGCCGAAGCAGTGAATAAAACGCTTAAGGACGCCCTGAAGAAAAGACTTGAAGATGCTAAAGGAGCATGGCCAGAACAGCTTCCTGAAGTACTCTGGTCGTATAGAACTTCTCATCGAACAGCGACAGGTCATACCCCGTTTTCCTTAGCATACGGGTATGAATCTATGTTACCTATCGAGTTAGATCCCCCCTCACACCGACGCATCACATACGACCAGAACCAGAATAGCCAACTGATGATGCAATCCCTAGACTCAATTGAGGAGATACGAGAAAGAGCTCAACTCCGAGTTGCTGCATACCAGCAAAAGGTCGCCCGGTATTTTAACTCAAAAGTAAAAGAAAGGAAATTCAACGTCGGTGACCTAGTGTTACGACGAGTTTTCTTAAATACCCGCGACCCCACTGCTGGAGTGCTTGGACCAAACTAGGAAGGACCTTACCAGATCGAAGAAGTCCCTCATCCGGGCACCTACAAACTTGCACGCTTGAATGGAGATCTCGTTCCACGCTATTGGAATGGTGAACACCTGCGCAAGTACTACCAATAAACAGTCCTTTTTAAAGAACTGGCTTGTATTAATTTTTACTTTTTACAAGTTTTGAAAAAGGGTTAGCCACGTCGTATGGCTAATCACTTATATGTGTAAGATCTTTTTAAGATCACCCGTAAAGACATGTTTAGTCCATTTTAATACGATATTATAAGGGACCGTGCGCAGCTAGTCATTTTTGCCAACCTTTGTAAATTTATTTTTACAAGTATTTGTTCATTATGTGTGTTGTTTTGCTGTATTATAAGTGTTATGTTTACTATCGAGCAGTAATGTTCGCATAGGTCGTGGTCAAGGCAAGTGACCAAGGACCTAAAGGTCCTCGATCACTTGGGGGCATATAAGGTACATCGATAGCAAAGCATGCCAAAAGGTATGTAAACACATGAACAAAATGAGTGAAAGCATGCTACGGTACTTAGAGTATATTTTAAAATTTATATTTTGTTAAATCAATCCAAAGTACTATGCTAAGTTCGGTCATGCGAACAAATGTTATAATAAAAAGAAATATTATAATATCATAAGGCATTCTTTTACACCGCAAGCAGTACTGCTTGGATGTAATTGTTTAAAGTATAAGGAAAAGTTTGCTGCCCATACAACAAATTTAAAAATAAAATTTAGTCTTTACATTACGACCCGTGGGTCGTGTAATTAAAGAATAAAAATTAAAAAAAAAAGTCTAAGAAGCATTAGGAGCAGAAGGGTCTTGCTCAACATTCTGGTTGGCTGCATCATCTTCAACTCCTCCTTCCTCTGCGCCAGCGGCAGACTGGATGCTTGGGGAAGCGGGGATCCTTGCTCTTTCTTCTTCTGTAGCCAATCGAGCAGAGTAGCGGGCCAGCTCGGCGTTCCTGGCATCCTCTGGAAGGTAGTTGAAGTTGGCACCCCGGTTGTGTTTCCAAAAGTCGTAAAAACACCGAAGTGTCGCATTCTTGTACCTCTCCAGAACTTTGGCATTGGTAAGCTTTAGCTGCTCCACCTGGCTCTCGAGAACAGCTATGGTCTTGTCCTTAACAAGGAGCTCCTCCTTGAGCCTCTTAACTTCACGATATTAGGTTCGGCTGGAATCCTGGTAATCGTCCCTCTGCTTCTTCAAAGCTGCCTGAGAAGCTTCAGCCTCCGTCAACTTGGCCACCACAGCATCCTTTTGCTGGGTGACCACCTCCAACTCCCCAGCGTGCCTAGCTTCTGCAGCCTGGAGCTCCTCGATGGCTTTCACCTGGAACTGCTCGACGGCCTTTGCCCAAGCTTGTTCGATAGTAGCTAAGGCACGGGTGCGAGCGACAGTTATTGTCAGCATGGCCTGAAGTCAAGGAAATAAAAGTTAGACTATACTACAAAAAGGAGAAGCAAAATCCAAGAGGAAAAATACTTACACTGGCCACTTCGTTAAGAGCTCTGTTGAGGATCTGGTCCACCCCCATACTCTCAGCCTCAGCCATTGCCTCCCTGCAACGGTCGTGCTTTAAGATATGAGCAAGGCGATCTTTAGCTGATCGCAGGGAGCAGTTCGAGAGCTTGGTCCCAGGAAGTTCTGCTTGCGGGGTATGCTCCCTTCGGGCCGCAGGTGGAGGGTTGGCTGCAGGGGCAGCCTCCTTCTCGGCAGGAGCAGAAGGCTGGGCAGAAGCTTGTCCAGTAGTCACGTCCTTGGAAGGATCATCTGTTCGACCCTTCTTGGCCGGGGGTCCTTGGCTTGATTCTCCATTGTGGCTCCTGGATGTTTTCCGTCGAACCAGGGGAACTTCTTCTCCCTCCTGAGCCTGATACAGGTAAAAAACGTTGGGAGTAGCCATCTCTGCATATAAAGAAAAATATGCATATAGTAAGATAAAGGCAGAGGAAAATTCATGGTAAAACAGAAAAGAGGTCACAAATTTTAATACCCGAGCTACAACTACTGGTCGCTATACTACTGACTCTATTAGTCATACACTCACTATCTGGCATGAAGAAGTCTGGCCCTAGATTTGGAGTATACGTAAAATTGTCGTCCCCGTCAAACAAGTGACAGGGAATTGGCAAGCTATTTAAAAGCAAGATAACAATACCATTTTCATCTGAGGATTCATCCAGGTCTATGACAGACTCTGTTGCCTTTTGTTTCCCCTTGCCTTGGGGCGCAGAAGGCCTCTCTGCTGAAGGGACGCCAGTGGGTTCCCTGATCGTAACCCCCGTTGGTCTCTTTCTGGGAGGAGACGCCAGAGGTTACTGCTCGGGATCCCCCTCGGTCGTGGCATCTGCTACCACAGGTCCTCTTGTTTCATGGCGAGGAGCCAGGAGGCCAGATAGCCTCATATTTTCATCAGTAACTAGGGGCTTAACGCTTTTTTCAGCGTCTGCCAACCTGGCCAGTGCGTTGGACCTCAACACCATATCTGGTGTTGGGTTCGAACGTAATTATGGTCCTGAAAGGCACAATATACTTTAGAGAAGTGCAGAAGAATGTGCTAAGGAAAAGTATCGACCAGTGAAAATAGCTTTTACCTCCTCGAGCTAAGGTCAGGTTGTTCGTAGTCATGTTTGGCGTGAGGAAGTACTCTCTACTGTACTGCCCCACGTTGGAAATGTGGGTAGTGTCACTCAGGAACGTTCGGCTAGTTTCCTGGTGACAGAGATGGAAGAAGCCCGTCCTGTATTGTTGAGGGTTGGACTTAAGGTCGAAGAGAAAATTGACCTCATGAGGGGTAGGTTCTGGCCATTTTTTAAGTTTATAGAGGATATAGAGTGCGGCCAGTATTCTATATCCGTTTGGAGTAATTTGAAAGAGGGCGACACTGAAATAGTTGGCCACCCCCTGATAGAAAGGATGTAGAGGGAGAATAGCCCCCGCCTCTATGTGATATCTGGACCAAGTGCTATAGGCACCCCCGGGAAGGTTAGCTCTTTGTTCAGCAGCTGGGATTGTGAGATTGACTCCTGTAAGAGGATACTTCCTGCGATAATTCGCAAGCATCCGAGGAGTCACTTGCCTGGTAGGGGGGAGATACCACTCGGCATCAGGAAGGTTTTGATACCGAGGGCGGGCCCTGACTTGGATACGAGGGTCTGGGGCGGCATTTTCTCGACCATTGGTCGAGGGAACCCTAGCCTGTGAATCAGGCTGGGCAGGAGAGTTTGGACTATTTTCAGAGTCAGGTCTTTTCTTGCCTAGAGACTTAGAGCGGGCCATTTGAGGTGGCGATGGATGAGGTCTAGAGGAAACTCTGGAAAATGGAATCTCGTGAACTCGGTCGATCGGTTGTTCTTCCCCTTCGAGCAGCTGAGCAAGAAGATCGTCGTCGATGGGCCGCTCACCTCCCCACAAATTTGGCATTAAAGTCTGCAAACAGAAGAATGGGGAGATGAGGATGAAGAATTCTGAAAGTTTTTTAGAATAACGTTGGTCGAGTATAAAGGTTAAGCTTTTATACAACATCATTCTAAAAAAAAACTAAAAAAATTCGCACGAATAGTTTGAGAAATAGATCAAAAGTGAAAGCAAAAAGTTTTATGAAAAAGCTTTTTCAACTCCTTTTAGGGAGGGAAAAACTTGGTTTTTCAGCTAGCATAAAAATCGAATTTTTACTTCGGTTTTATGTCCTAGAGTCGTGATCTTAACTATCAAACTAACTCGTAACTCCTTAGTAACAAAGTAATATCATTCAATACAGTATCATCCATTAAACCCCCTACTGATATGCATCTCAACCAAGAAGCGAATGAACCCAACAGTCGGTCTACAGAAGCATGCACGGCAAAAATATAAAGCATAAAAGTCCAGAAACTTACCAGGATGAAGATCGTGGAGATTTGAGAAATTTTTCGGGCGTCAAAGTGCTCACGGACTGAATCTTGAAACGCCGAAGGACGATCTCCAGAGGAAGACAAGGGCTCTGGTATTAGGGTTTCTTGAAAGAGTGATGGCTTGCATAAAAAGAAAAAGGAGACTTTGAAGAGGCTATATATATATTTTTTCCGTAAGCATTAAAAAGAAGTAATCATCAGCTTCCCCTTTTTCGAAGCATGGGGAAGGGTGATAGACGTCGAAAGGTTACTTGGGAAGCGAAAATCCGTGATTAGACAAGGGTAGGTTGCTTTTTCTGAGATTGCACGAAGTGTTCTGACAGGTCTGGTGGGGTAACCGAAGGGTCGTTTCCTCAAAAGTTTATTTATTGCTCGTAATAAATAAACTTGGGGGCAAATGTTATCCAAAAAAACAGGCACGGATGACGTGGCAAGTGATTTCTAGACACGTGGCTGACACCTGGCGGAATTCTGCTAGGGTATCGACCAGTAATGATATTGTAAGCAAAAGGCGGTTGAGGTTTACCTGCGACCAGTATGGTCGCGGGTTCCGCGTATCTCACGATAATTTTATAAAGATCTTAGTCAATCCCGAGATTGACTCCCATGATTTCCTGAGTATCCGATTATTTAGGAAATAATATCTATAACAAACTAATGTAATCCCCTTTGAGCCTATAAATAGAGAAAGATAGCTCAAGGAAGGGACTTTTGGCTTTCTAATTATCCGAGATTAGAGTTATTCTATTTGAGAGATTGTTTTGTTCTTCAGAGGTTGGTGAAACTCATTGAACCCTAGTTCTTTGATCACTCATTTGAATACTATATCAATAAAAGTTCAAGTGGACGTAGGTCATTACCAGATCCTGGGGCCGAACCACTATAAACTCTTGTGTTCTTTATCGTTTTTGTCATCACATTCATTTCAATGCATTTGTCCACATCAAGCATATTTGACTCCGTGTCAGTTGGCCAAAATCAGGGTCAACAAGTTATGATTTACCCTACCTCGATTAGTAGACTGAGGACCTATGTGGGTTATCATATATTATTTTGTGATCTAACCTACCTCGATTAATAGACTGAGGACCTAGATGGTTTTATCACATACCACGATAATGAGTTAATGGCCATTAATATTGTAGTCCAATATGATATACATTTTTACGTCATATGTTTTGTAGTATATGTTTTATGATATAGTCTTATGGTGTATGATATATGTTTTTAGTAGATTTTCCTTGCTGGGCATTAGGCTCATTCCTTTTATTTTAGATGGTGCAGGAAAATAAACTTGGAAGGCAGGATGGATTTGTGGCAGCTTGGCATGTGTATTGGGGATGGACTGCTGGAAGATCGAGGGTGAAGTTATTTCAAGTATTTTAATTTATGTTTATTGTATTTCCACACTTAGTATTTAAACGATTGATTAAAGTTTAGATTTTTATGTTTTATGTACTAAACAATGGGTACCCATACCTTATTTTGTCTTTCATACCGTATTTTGGATTTTTATTAAAGTTCTAATATTTTATGTATGTATGTATTCTAAAATAGTAGTTATGTTTAGTAGTTTTTAATGGTCCGAGGTCTATAATTAGTCGGGTCATTACAGGAACGTGCGACACTTGTTAGCACACTCAGCTAACAAGTCAGCCTAAAACTCACACAAGCGGCAAACAAACCCAACAGTTAGCCACGATACAAGTCTCACACATGTAAGGGAAATGACGAAGCATGAGCAAGCACACAACAAGCCATCCAAAGACAACATTTCACACAACAACTAGAGCATACAACATAGGAAAGTGGCAGGCGATGGCCTAACTAAGGTAACAAACAAGCAACACATAAACCATAAAGAAAGCATACATAATAGGACATGGATAAACATCATTTTATTCATATATGGCCTTGATAGGACAAGGGAGTACACAGATTAAGCCCCTATCTGCTGGTGTCCATGGTGCTTCCCTAAGTTACCAGGTCACCTCCCCCTAAGGAGAATTTTAAGGAAATAAAGTCTTCCTAGGAATATATATGATTTTCTCTTGGGAGACATATACATAATTACAAAAGTACCATTCCCTACCCCCTGAGGTTACTTGGTGCAAGACTTGACTAATGATCAAGCACCAAGGCATGCTCATACATACAAAATGGCCCCGTGGAGGTGTGTCATGTCGTAGCACGTCACACGCCACGGTGCGAACTGAGGCACGCCACGACCCGTGTCCCCCCAGAAGAGAGCCCCAAGGCTCTCTGAATTGTAGCCCGCCACGACCATAAGGGGTTGGGTCGCGACTCAAATTAAGAGAAATGACCAATTTGGGGTTTTAAGCTCGGGAACCCAAATTTAAGGGCTCGGGATGGATCCAACTACCCGGTTTAGTATGATTTGAGGTCTCGGAGGCTAGAATACTATTATGAAGTTCTTAATTAGGTTAGGGCTTTATGGATGTTATTATTATTGCATTGTGACTAGGTTTTATCGCCAAGGCTCGGGTTTAGGGGATCGCGCTCGGGATCACACTAGTCAATCAAATCGGGATACATGTAAGAAAAATGTTTGTGCCCGTAGAGCAGGGCTGTCCGATTATTTGTGTTGAATGTTGTATGTGAATATTTATAGTTGTTATGCTATGTTTGCATGAGTATGATTGATCGGTGAAGGCCGCGATCGACAAAGGCTGTGATCGGTGAAGGCTGGGAACAGCGATAAGCATGCTAAATGCAGGTTGCCATGGCATGGCCATCTAGGGTGTTTTACTCACTCGTTAGGTGAAGACATTGAACCTAGTGCCTGGTAAAGCACCTAGGTCGGCATAGACATTTATGTGAATAATGAGCTATCTGTTTAGGTTGTGTATTACTGGATTGAGTTGTCATATGCTATGTGTTGAGTTTTCTAGTTGGGCCTTAGCTCATGGGTGCTCTATTGTGCAGGTAAGGGCAAAGGAAATGCCTACCAAGCATGAGTTGGAGGGCATGGAATGACACGTACATGTTTAGCCTACCTGGCTGCCACGGTCGGGGTTATTTTGAGGGACATGCGATAAACAGTTGATTTTGCTGCTTAGGTCAACTGTGTAACAACCCGTATTTTCAAGACTCGATAGTGCAGAAAATATAAATGTTTTCATTTAACAAAATGTCTCAAAAACCCGTATAAAAAAAACTTGTTTAAAAGTTGTATGGTCATACTTAACATTTAAAAAAAAACATAATTTATGAAGTGTACAGTGAGCCTAGTTTATGAAAATAACACAACATTTTCCAAAAACAAAACGACTTCCCAAAAGGTCGGTCCACATGTACATTCGCAAGGTAGACTCCAGCGCTCACTGCTCTGCCTTGCCCTTGTTCTTACCTACAGCAGGATACAACTAGGTAAGCGAAAACATTTAGTAAGTTCAACTTTAAAAACAAAAGCATGCAGAGAAGACAGGTGGTCACTGACCAAGTTACTGTCCACAGATAACAATAGCTCACAAAAATTAGGGTTTCAGATCCATCCAGACCCTACGCAATCAACTTCAAGAATGCAAAAATATCCTGGAAAACTTATGGTCATGCCTGATAACCAGTGGCAAACTATTTCCTATAAACAGATAAATCCCCGCACTCAGAAAAATCCCATAGCAAGCAAATATAATATATCACAACTATTTCATATAAACTTATAAATCCCTGTACTCAGAAAATCCTAGAGCAAGCAGATATAATATATAACAATATAATTTGAGACCAACGTTCGACAATTTCCAACAATTGGGCGTTACACGCCCTCCAGCATAAATGCTAATATGTAAGAGAGAACTAAGTCTCAACACTAAGATCTAGCCAATAAATATTCCCATCCAAGGTAACTATCGCGTTACCTAGGGCATCACTACTTATCCAAGAGTAAATCCCTCACAAGGGTAACCATCAAGTTACCTAGGGCATCACTACTTATCCAAGAGTGTAATCGAAGTTACACGGGTTTACAGAGACTTCTATGTTAATCAGTGGTACTGGTGAGCAGTTGCCCCTAGGGTGTTCAGCCTCACTCAAACTTGGCAACCCCTAGTATCTCTAGGCACTCTCACTGAATGGCCAATATTCACGGATACTATCCGGGAATAACTTATCAGAGCACTTGCTCGGGTTATAACCGTTCACTGATTAAGTAAGCATGAGGGTCCCCAGGTCCCATTCATTTTGGCGCCTCTAGGTTTAAACCAGCAATCCTCACATCTTTGTCACTCGTCGCAGTAATCAACCGGACATAAATAAAATCAAGCAGTGTGACGGGGATCAGCCGTCTAGAATATGACAAATATCTACCGGTCATATTTTCTAAATCAGCACCAACTAGACTAACGTCTCTAAGCAAACTTTCTACGACAGTGTATATATGTCCATGTGTCTCTATACTAACATACAATACAATAGTCGTTTCATGTTGCAGCCACACAATATAAGTTAACTTATTTGGAGTCCTTTGCTCTCAGCAAGATTTCACCCTCCAATGTATAATCCAGTTATACTTAGCCAATACTGTAACTATCCATACAGTATACTCAGATTAATTATGACACTTCATAATTCATTATTATTATTTTGGGCAGTTTGGTCATTTTAAAAAAAAATAATTTGTAAGGATTAATGATCCTTATTTGGTTTGAAACCCATTCAAGAAATTCATACTAAAATATTTGAGACTAAACCCTAAGTCTTGGGGAGACCTATCCTATGGTCTCGACATCTAGGCTCGGGTATCACAATAGTATTTTCTCACAATCTGCTAAAAAACTTATTCTTTAAAAGTATCGCTATTAACCCGTACTTTCACAAGACGGTTAATTATATAGAAGATTTTAGTCGGTATTATATCTAGAAAATACTAATTAAATTCCTTAATTATTTTTCAAGAAAATAATCTCTTATTTTTCCTTTTATTTTTCTTAAGATTTTAATATCTAAAGTCCGGTTTAAGGAAATAGCCTAATTTTAACTTAATTAGGAAAACCGTAAAAAATTTCTTATCTTGAATAGTTAATTTTTTGAAGTCAATTAATCAAGTTTATTTACCAGAAAAATAATTTACTTAATTATTTTATCAAAATATAGGGTTTTAAACCATCTTTTAATTTATTAACTTATTAATAAATTAAATCTTTTTTTTTAGAAATAATAAAAATTCTTTAATAAAAATAATTCTCAATAATCTCAAAGTGGTATTTTAGGTCAAAATATGTATTCAAGACTTACCAAATTTTTATCTTGCAATAAGCAAAATTTTACTTTTTACTTTAAGTTCTAAAATCTCATTTTTACACTAAGTGTGAAAACCTCAATTTTCACATTTTTTACTAGATACTTTGTTAGGTCATAACTTGAAATTTACTTACCAAATTGTTACCAAAATTTTCCAATTCTACTTTTGGTATGCCATTTAGGTCTTTGTAAAATCTTAGGTCAAAATGAACATTTTTTATTGGTGAAAATATTTTCCAACAATGAGGTAAAAATGACCTTATTTTCAAGTCCTTATTTTTTTTTCCAAACTTTGGCACTTAATAACTTTCAAACTGTTCAATATTTTGTTACCAAATTTTACAGTGGAATACTAGGTTTTTCCAAGAATATGTCCAAAAAATTTTAGAAAAAACTGGGTTTATTTGACCTATACAGTGGCTGTCCAAACTTATTCCCGAAATTAAGAATACGAAAAAACAGTTTTTTTACCTAAACTTTTAAATAACATAACTCACTCATTTCTAAACATTTTTGAGTGTTTCAAAAGCTCAATTTTATGTACTCCATCTCAAAAATATCACAGTATAATTAAATTTTACAAAATCAATATACAGTGGATGCTTGACCCCTTGGAAGTCACAGCTCAAAACTTGTATTTTTGTTTTAGGGTTTTCAACAAAACCCTTGGGGATTTTGGTTCCTATTTTCAAAAATCAACACACAAGCATCATAAAAATTATAAAACAACTACCATAGCCTTATTACATCACCAATAAGAAACTTTAAGCATTAAATATACAAACTAATACTTAAAAAAATAAAAACCTTACAATAACAACCATAAAAAGTAAACTTTTTATCTCTTGTTGTTCTTGCTTAAGGTTTGGATGAATCTACTTGCTTTGGATCCTTCAAAACCCTTTCAAAACCTTAACCAACTCCCCCAACAACATATATAATTAGCTATTAAAAATCTATGGTTAAAACTTTATAAAAGTCTAGTTTTTTGAAACTTTACCTTAGGGAAACCCTTCTTAGACCAAAGCTTAAGCTTCCAAGCCTTCTTAGTGTTCTTGAGGTTGAAAATGGAGAGAAAACTTGAGAGAGTTTTCAAAAACAAAGATGAGAGTGATTGTGAGAGAAAAGAGAGGGGGTCGGTTTTGGGGAGGGTTAGAATGAGCATATCAACTAAATAATATCAAAACACTTGAGTGTTTTACCTTTATCATTTTATGTCATTATCCCTAATTTAAATATGATCAATACTTAATTAATTTGGCCCACACACTTAATATCCTCACATGTCCGGCCACCACTTTCTCTATATATGTAATTATATATATATAAAATGTTAATAAATATTTACTAAGAAG
Organism: Humulus lupulus; assembly: GCF_963169125.1. Classification (NCBI taxonomy): domain Eukaryota; kingdom Viridiplantae; phylum Streptophyta; class Magnoliopsida; order Rosales; family Cannabaceae; genus Humulus; species Humulus lupulus. The sequence goes on along the minus strand of NC_084794.1, from coordinate 84,903,371 downwards.
AAAAATCCAAATTAACTTTCTATAATCTTTTTCACTCTTATTAAGTCTTAAAAACAAAACTTAACACATAATAATTAAATTAAATGTCTCTCACATTTAATTTAATTAATCACACAATAAAATTTAACCTAAGGTCCATTCATTGAATAAAATTCCTCAATTCGGTAAAATTAAGCATTTAACACCAAAATGCCCTAAAATTTCCATTTTCTCTTAGGTTATTATTTTTGACCAAAATTTAATTTTTATGAATGTATTTTATGCCCAAAATATATTTGCCATAGTTTTTCATTTTATTTTTCGAGATTTTTATGCGATTATGGTTTTTGTGTCAGTCCAAGACCGAAAGTCTTATCTTGACTTTTAAACACAAAATTCATAATTTGGCTAGCAATAACTCATGGAAATAAATTCCAAACAAATATAATATTATTTAAAATAATATTCTTAACTCGGGGAAAAAATCCCGACCCGAGTCGTTTAAAGGTACCCGAAACGCAGGACGTTACAGAGTGTGCCTTAACTTTTGAATTGTAAATACATATTGAAACAGTGTTTTGGGATCCCAATGTATCACTTTTATGAGTTTAATAAATTTCCAAACCTTTTATACTTAATTTCCATTAAATGATTCTTTATTACAATTTAATCATACTTTTCGATCTAAAACCTCGATTAGCGAGCTAATGGCACATTTTAAAATCACATGGTAACAACTCTAAGGTAGTTGGGCATTACAACTTGATATCAGAGTGTGCCAAGGTTTATGGTTTCAGGAGATCGACCGAACATGTACGCTCGCTCCCAGAGACAAGCTCGACTCAGGGTTGGTCGGTATTAAGTAAATTATATGTTTAATTGCTTGTCTGAATTGCCATGTTTGCCTGATAATTATAAATAGAGCATGATGAATGTTTCGTATATATATGATGCGAGAGCATGGCCCTTTTTATTGCTATATTTTATGCAATGTGTGCAATATGTTGGTTTAATGTTGTATCTGGCTGATTGGACTGGGAAGTGGTTTTTGGATGTTGTTATCGTGCCTGATGTGTAGAGTCATTGATTGCAAGCATATTGAAGTTATGCATCGACAATCGATTAGACTCCACAGAAATATGGTCGAAGATGAAAACCAGGGTTAGGACTCTCCACCTACCCCATAGAACTGGCAACAGATGTTTGCTGAAATGCAAGCTAGACTTCATAGGAATGAAGATGAACTTCGAGAACTAAGGAAGTAGGCTCCTCCTCGGGGTGTTGGGTTATAGACTCCACAGGTTGTGGCACCAATGCTAGCCCAGCTTGTGATGGAGAACATGTGGGAGCCTTTGTATGAAAGGTTCAGAAAGCAGCACCCTCCCACCTTTGAGGGCAGTCCCGACCCACTACGGGTAGAGCAGTGGACGAATATGATTTCTTCCATATTGGATTTCATGATTGTGGAAGGAAATGAAAGGGTGGTTTGTGACAACTACATGTTGAGGGATGACACCCGCTTCTAGTGGGAAGTCGTGTCCCAAAGGAGGGATGTGACTACTATGGCCTAGGATGAGTTCAACGATGTTTTTAATGAGAAATAATATAGTGTGGTAGTTCAAGCTACAAAGGTTGATGAGTTTACTAACCTGACCCAAAACAGAATGACCATCGCAGAGTACACTTTGAAGTTTGACTGGTTAGTGAAATTCACATCGGTTTTGGTGCCTATAGATATGGCACAAATGGATAATTTTGTACGGGGGCTGAATGTGATGATAGCCTGGGATGTCAAGATAACACTAGACCCGAGGACTACCATTTATGCCCGGGTAGTGGAGAAAACCCTTACTACTAAGGGGGTTGAAGATCAGATATAGAGAGAAGGCGCCGCAAGGCGCGATGCTTGAAGGACAATGCCTCCCTTCACTAGTTCTAGCCAGGGTAGTGGCCCCAGTGAGCAGAAAAGAAAGGCCCCATATTCCTTTGCTCTTCATGGTCCAGATTGGAGGGCACAGGGTGATGTTAGTGGCTGTCAAGGCTGGGGAGAGAGTTTGAGAATCTTCCCAGAGTGTCCACGGTGCAGGCGACGACATCTAGAGGAGTGCAGAATCAGAGCATGCTTCATATATGGGAGTGTCAGTCACCTGAGAAAGGACTGCCCATAAGCCAAAAAGGAAGAACCCAAGAGGAGTGACAGTCTCACTCCAGCCAGAGTGTTTACTTTGACCAAGACCGAGGCTGAGGCTAGTCCCTCGGTTGTGGCAGGTCAAATTTCTAGTGTCGGTTCTTCATTTAATACATTAATTGATTTAGGAGCTACTCATTCATTTGTATCTGCTAGGGTGATAGACTGTTTGTGTAGACCTTGTGATTTGTATGCTAAGGGATTCCAGACTTTGTTGCCAACTAGGGAACTGGTAGTCTCTAGGAGGTGGGTTAGAGCATTACTGGTAGAGATAGACAGTAGGGAGATATCTGTGGATCTAATTGAACTAGTGATGGATGACTTTGATATGATTTTGGGGATGGATTGGCTATTAAAGTATGAGGCGACGATAGACTGCAAGCGACGATTCTGGGAAATCCTTTGTGTTTGTGGGGACAGCAAGTGGGCCACGAGTACCTATGATCTCTACATAGTGGACACCTTTAGGATCATTACAATTATACCAAATGAGACCAGACTAGTGTGCGAGTTTCCTAATGTATTCCCAGTACTCCGCTTGGTAACAAGTGAGCTCACTTCATATACCGGTCCATAATGACCCAAATTGAATCATGTTGGCCCACTACCCTAGGCAACTCCACCACGAAATCCATCGTGATGTCCTCCCACTTCAACTCTAGGATACCCAAATGCTATAGTAGCTCTGCTGGTTTCTAATACTCCGCCTTGACCTGCTATCAGGCCAGGCACTTTGTCATGTACTCAGTTACGTCATTCTTCATCCTAGGCCACCAATATAAAGCTTTTAGATCTTGGTACATCTTCGTGGCACCTGAATGTAGAGAATAAGGGGTAGTATGAGATTAATCCAGAATCTTTCATCTATTCCCAATGTCCATCGAAACACAAATTCGATCTTTATACCTCAATAAACCTATACCTTACACTGTATCATCCTTAGCCAATCCAGCTAGGACATCCCCTCTAATCTTTCCCATCCGTGGGTCACTAATTCATTTCTCTTTGATCCTCTCTAAAAGAGTAGACTCAGCGTAATGTTGGCCAAATAGCCCACCAGTAATTCTACTCTAGTTCTGGTCATATCCTTCAACTGATGTGATGCATAGGAAATCACCTTTTCTGTCTGCATAAGAACACAACCCAAATCCTGTCTCGAGGCGTCACAATAAACCATGAACTTGTTCTGATATGTAGGAAGACTCAAAACTAGAGTTGTAATCTGTTGACGTCGTTTTTCGTCAACTTAAATAGTAGAGCAATTAAACAATAAAATATTGGTGCAAATGAATAAAGAGGAAAACTAGATGATTTTTACGTGGTTCAGCAGTTAATTCTGCCTAGTCCATGAGTCTATATTATTAAGACTTGGGAGTTTTCTAGAAACTTATCAGAGAAGAGTTGCCCAGAGTTTTCTCTCCAGAAATCAGAAAATCGGTCCCCTACAAATGGTGTTTCCTTCTCTATTTATAGAGAAGGTTGCAGAATTCATTCCCACATATCTCGAGAAGATATTCTGTAAATCAATTAATATGATGCTATTTAATGCATTATTTCCCACATACACGGAAACGTCCTATGAAGATCGGGAACGGATAACAGATTAAATGATATCCCTTAAATATTGGGATTGTACAACAATAAATGTATTCACACATAACTGATTAACCCAGATGATTCACCAAATCTTCAAGAACAGCAATTGGCATTGAACTTGCCGAGACCATGAGTCAATCACGAGCTCGTCTCCTAGCTCATCTTATGCTCTGAATAAGTAGATGTTGTCAATGCTGTCACATCCGAGCTTTTCACTTCCCTCGCTTGAGCCATCTCGCCTGAAGGAAATCAAGGAAAAATATATACAAGTGTTATTCCATTGCTTTTGCGAGCTCGGAGAACGTTCGAGGCTACACATTCTCGAGGTCATTGTTTACTTCAAAGTGGTCTGATGGTTGGATCATATGATGTCGGCATATGTTTCGAGCTCACACCTGATGAGCCCAGTTTTTGGAGTTATAACTTATCTCAAAATCTGGGTGTAACATTTTGCCCCCTCAAAAGTATCAGTTTGAATCCCATGAGAAGGAAACTTTTGAACTGCCCTTCTTGGAAACTGTACCATCATTTGCACTCGAATGTTGACACGCGTCTGGCAGGTATAGGATGATCAGAGTACTTGAGTATGTTTGCACCATGCCCATGTCTTCTCATCTGCCACCTTTTTGCCGCCATTTCCATGCTTGTACCCATTCGTTAGATCAGATACCAAACTTGACCAACGGTCCAGATTAATTCTTCGCTTGATATTCTTTTGTGGCCTATAAATATGCTTGTGCCATCTTCTTCCCTTACTTTCGCATTCAGAGCTTTCAGAGAGAAGAGAAGAAAAAAAAACTAGAACTCAAAACTCGTTCGACTCTTGCATGTTCTCCAAGCCGAGAAAGCAAAACAACGCTTGCCTATTCAACTCCGTGAAATCGTTCTTGCAACCAATCCTTCGTTCATCGATCTCTCTGTATCCACCAGTTGCATTGTATAAGTATCAGTTCCTGTTCTCATACATTCATATATGTATTCTATTTTTTCCATGCATGTTCGTGTTGTTGTTGCACTTTGGGTACTAGCTTAGCGCTAGAATGCTTTAGTTAATATCGTGTAGTTTTTAGGCTCATGTGATGTTACAGATTTCCAAACCCAGATTTTGCATAAATAATGCAAATATGGCTCTTTTATTGGGTTATCTTGATTTCGAATATCATATCGTGTAGACCAAGAAACAGGGTATAAGATTCGGGTTTTCAAATTGCACGTTTCCCAAAAATATCACTTTTTGAGTAACCGCCAAAATTTTCCCTGAAAATCCGGGATATTTAAAAAATAAATCCACTTTCCCCCCTCCACGTCAAATACACGCTCGGGGCTTGATTCTTTTGATAGCTTAGGTTTCTTCCGAACCTGATCTCGTTCTTTTGATCGAGCTTATTCGATGGTCTCGAGCATTTAAGCTCAGACCATCTTGATTTTTATCTTTAATTTCTTGTACGCCTGACCCTCACCCTTTTTCTTTCTTCCTAGATGTCACAGAATTTGGAAAAGCGGTGGGGGTCAATACTTGTGATTCCTTACTCACCGACAACTCCGAGCCTGGAGTTACCCTTTACTCGGAACCAGTGGCTGATTTGAGAGCACGAATTGAAGTGTGATCAATAGGATACTCGAGCTCATTTTCGACGCCAGATCGACGAGGTCGAAGAGAGAAAAAGGAAGAAACTTAGGGTCGCAATCTATCCAGACCCAGACCCCGAGCCCAGACCAATTCCTCTTGACCCTACTCTCAAAGTGACAGTCGCATTTAAACCGGGTGAACTCAAATTTTCTTTGATGGAAGAATCAGTAAATCACCCATCCATCTCGCAGCCAACCGCCATTCCCACCTCGGGGGGAGAATTTTTTGAGGCCGAGCATTATTGGAGCTCGGTCTCCTCATTGGGGTAGATAACCAACATCCTAGCTCGCCACGGCCTAGGATTATCAGGCTCGCTGAGATGTCAAGCTCCCACTTCCAAAGAACATAGCTGTAGTGCCCCGGGAGATGGCGATCCCAATAATAAGTTGAAGCTCGCGGCTTAGAGCCACGAGCATATGAGGGAAGGGGCCTTATTTCCCTTGAAGTTATTTTTTAAGGACTTTCTGGATTTTGTTGGACTCGCACCCCTCCAACTCTAGACCAACTCATACAGGGTCTTGTCAGCCCTGAGGTCGCTTTACCACGAGCTAAAGTGGGAAGGACCTTCACCAAAAGAGATTTTGTATCTATTTTTCTTGAAAAGCAACCCCTTCCGAGCTCGGGGAGGAGATCGCTTCTACTACCTCTTGAGCTATCCCAGGGAGAAGAAGATCTTCGAGGACCTGCCGAACCATCCTCCCAACTTCAAACTGGCGTTCTTTTGGACGGATGACCTAGCTCCCTCCAGATATTATTCGTTCAGATGAATCCCTAAGTATACAATCCTTTTCCTCTCATGCTCAATTTTTGTTTAAGCTTGAACCACTCACAATATATTCAATTCTTCAACCAACTATCACCGCCCTACTCCCACGGACGAGATGAAGGAGCACAAGGAAACTTTGCTTCAACTCCCTTATGGTAGACGTTCTCTATCTTATCTTTTTCATGAAGATAATCTTTTAGCCTGTGGTATCCTGGAGAAGGATCAATCCACAGACGATAGCGCCTATAAGAAGTACACCAGGTGGGAGTTTGTGCCTCTCCCAACCTACAACCTTCCTCCGAGGTGAAGTTCTAAGGCACGATCCCCAGCTTGCCGCCCCAGGAGTCTGTGCTTGGGGAACAATGCCAATGACGAGGCTTCAAGCTCGAGTGACAGAGGTAAGGTCATTCTTAGTTCAGCCTCGTGGTCTCCTTCCCTACTTAAACACAAATCTGACACCTCGATCTTATGCGAAGATGACAGGGACAACTTTTATGTATGGTCTTGGGTAGATGATAGGGTCCATAGGTTTGATAGCTGGCTAGGGAAATATGACACAATGTATAGTCTGAATGAGGTTTGGGATGGAATAGCCGTCCAATATGGGACAAATGATTATAGGGACCTTTCGAGGTTGACTTCCACATATAGGGAAAGGACTCCCCCTGCCTCCTGCGAAGATAGGGGAATTACGTGGTTGCCGAGCACAAGCTTGGGGGAGAGTTCCAGTTAGGACTCTCGTCACTTGACTTTAATTCCTTTAACTGTCTGCATTATGCTAATTTTAGCGTCTCGAGATCGTTTTCTAATGTGATTTGATTGTCCAGGCACTATGGACTCCGATCTCGAGAACGTGCTCGCCAGGGGTGAGGTGGCCAAGCAGAGCAAGCGCCTGAGAGCCTCGCAAAAATCTGGTTGGCTTGCTAAGGTCCCTAAAAGGACCGAGGCGGCTCCTCCCCCAACTCCTACTATTCCGAGCCCGGTAGCAGACCTTACTGCCCAGGTCGATGCTTCCACAATAGATGCTCCTCCCTTGCCTCCCGCTATCAAGATCCTTCCAACACTCAGCCCAACTCTGAAGAAACCGGTGACCTCCAGGGAGCGCCTACTGTCGATTTCTACTCATGTTGATGAGTATTTCGTCGACAAGGCTGCCGAGGTTCACGGTGCCACTCTCGGGTCGAACGTCCTATCTCGGGTAGGCCAAAGCATCAGTAATTTTGAGGCTCCTCAGTGGAAATTTTTGGTCAATGCTCGGGATTGCGACGTCCTTTACGACAAAAGTGTCGAACTCGCATCAGCGGTAACCTCTCTTACTTGATTATTTGTCGGAATTTTTCTTAGAGTATGTTCTTACTTGATTCGTTTGTGTGCTAGTCTCTTACCATGTTTCCTCAGTTAAATTACAAGCTGAACAACAAGGTCCATGCGAGCATGTCCTATGCTCAGGAGGCGAAGGATTTCCAGCTTAAGCTCGCAGACGAGTAAAAAGCTGCGAAGTCAAAACTGGAGGCCGAGGTCAAAGAGATGAGCTCTAGGGTTGAGGAGCTTGAGGAGGAAAAAATAAGCTCATAGAAAAGAGCTTCAGAGTTGAGGAGCTTGAGAAGCTGAATGCCAAGCTCGAGGAGAAGAAAAAGGCCACCTTCGAGGTGATGGAAGATGGAAAGGCTCGTCTTCTCGAAGAGTTCAAGCAGAGGAAGGATTGGGTGGTTGACTTGGATATGTACAGGATTTGGGCCAGCAGTGCCAATCTTGATACAAGCTTCTTGGGATCTTTTGAGGAAGAGCTTGTGGCCAAATGGCAAGCTCGGCTTGATGAAGAGGAAGCTGCTTGGGAGGATAGTCATGCTATTCGTCCTGGTGAGGGTAGCTCTTTCGATGATGCTGTGAAGGCCAAGGAGAATGTTGAGAAGGCTAAAGAGGATGCTCCTGCCTCCTAAATCTAGATCATGGGATGTGTACCTCTGAATCTTTTATAATAGCTTTTATCTTTTTATTTTTATGCCCTTGAGGCAAAAACAATTTACAGCTCGTAAAAGAGCTATTTATTTATGATATTTGTAATACCATATTTGACTTTACTTTAACATTTTTGCTTTACATTTATTGAATAAAAATATTTCAAGCAATTTATATTAAAAGATTGCCTTTATGTTTGCTTATTCATACAAACACATGTTGGATTTAAGCTCGAGTTTCCATGCATTCTCGCATAGTTTGCTCGATATATCCGTATCCAATCTCGTTTAATTATCAAGGTCGGAACTTACTTTTACCATGCACTTTTGAAAGTACTTATATGGCGTGTAAGATAGGTAGTTTAGTTGTATCCTGCTTTCCTAGTTACTTTTCCTCATCCTCGAGTAGCTCCCCGAGGTTGTGAGGTTTGAAACTTTTGTTGCAAAATACTCCAGCCTCGGTATCGACTTTGCTCACAGTAGGTTAATTTTTTCCTACTTGTGTCGATCAATTTTTGCTGGTTTGTTCCAAACCTATCTAGGTCGTGTTTGGTTCGTAATCCATACACTTATATATTTTCGATCTAGTTATATCTAGATCATACTGGTTCGCATACCTAGTCATATCTAGACACTTTATTTTATATAATTTGGTTATGTCCAAATTTTAGCTCGCGTATCTGGTTATATCCAAACACTTAGTTTTTATATAATTTGGTTATGTCCAAATTTTAGCTTGCGTATTTGGTTATATCCAAACACTTTGTATATAATTTGGCTATATCCAAATTTTAGCTCGCGTATTTGGTTGTATCCAAACACTTTTATATAATTTGGTTATATCCAAATTTTAGCTCACGTATTTGGTTGTATCCAAACACTTTTATATAATTTGATTATGTCCAAATTTTAGCTCGCGTATTTGGTTATATCCAAACACTTTGTTTGTATATAATTTGGTTATATCCAAATTTTAGCTTGCGTATTTGGTTATATCCAAATTTTAGCTTGTGTATTTGGTTATATCCAAACACTTTACTTTTAATAATCTGGTTAACTGTCCAAATTATCTTAGCTCGCGCATTTTGTTATATCCAGACACTTTACTTTTAATAATCTAGTTAACGGTCCAAACATTTGCTTATTTTTGAGCAATGAGCAATTTTTTTCAAACTTATGGTATGTATACCACTGACGCCCCCTTAATATCCTATGAGTGTGACCATAGGTTATTAAATTAAGAGAGTTTGCAAAAAATACAACATATTGAAACGAAAATGAACTTTATTCAGAATTGAACAATTTATTAACAGAAGATTAGTAAAGAAAAACAAGCATGGTTACAGGAAACATCATTCCTACACTATTGATAGTAAGGTCGCAGATGTTCGACATTCCATGCTTGTACTAATTCTCCATTTAATCTGGCCAATTTGTAGACGCTAGGTCGAATAACTGACTCGATTTGATAAGGTCCTTCCCAATTAGGCCCGAGCACGTCAGCGGCTGGGTCCCGCGTAGCTAGGAACACACGCCTTAGCACCAAGTCTCCCAATCCAAATTTTCTGTCCCAAACCTTTTTATTGAAATATCGGGTAGCTCGCTGCTGATATGCTGTATTTTTTAATTGAACTTCATCCCGTCTTTCTTCGATCAGGTCCAGAATTACTTCGAGCTGGGATTGGTTCGAGGCTTGATCATAAGCGTTGCTACGAATGGTGGGAACTTCGACCTCGATTGGTTACATGGCCTCGCATCCATATACCAGAGAAAAAGGGGTATGCCCTGTTGAAGTGCGAGTCATAGTTCGATATGCCTACAAAACTTGGGGCAACTATTCAGGCCATTTTCCTTTAGCTTGTTCCAATTTCTTTTTCATAGAACTCTTGACAGTCTTGTTCACAGCCTCGACTTGGCCGTTTGCTTGGGGATGGGCAACAGAGGAGAAGCTTTTCGTTATCCCATTCTTCTCACAAAAAATTGTAAACAGTTCACTGTCGAACTGATTATCGTTATCTGATACTATCTTCCTTGGCATTCCATATTGGCAGATTATGTTTTTCACCACAAAGTCCAAGACTTTCTTCGAGGTAATCGTAGCCAGAGGTTCAACCTCGGTCCACTTTGTAAAATAATCTACCGCGACTACTGCGTACTTAACTCCTCCTTTGGCAGTTGGCAACGAGCCTATGAGATCAATTCCCCAGACTGCAAATGGCCATGGGGAGGTCATCATAGTTAGCTCAGAAGGTGGAGCTCGCGGGATTGTAGCAAACAGTTGGCACTTATCGCATCTCTTGACATAATCAAATGAGTCTACTTTGATAGCGGGCTAGAAGTATCCTTGTCGTATGATTTTCTTAGATAGGCTATGCCCCCTAGTGTGGTCCCCACAAAATCCTTCATGAATCTCTTCTAGGATTTTCTTGGCCTCAGGTGGAGTCACACATCGGAGTAGTGGCATAGACTATCCTCTCCGATATAGCCTTCCTTCCACAATAGTGTATCTGGGAATCTGATACATCTGTTTTCGAGCCTTGTTCCGTTCTGTTGGGAGAATGCCGATTTCAAGGTACTCAACTATTGGGGTCATCCAGGTCGACTTGGAGTTAATCATGCAGATATCTTCCTATTCAGGCTCACTAATATTGGGTTCAATAGGTGCTCAATCAGCACGAAATTCAGTGCATCGACCTCGGCGGATGTGGCGAGCCTAGCTAGTGCGTCTGCATTAGAATTTTTCTCTCGAGGAACCTGCTCTATTGTATAGAACTCGAAATGTTTGAGTGCTATTTTTGATTTTTCTAAATATGCATCCATCTTTGTTCCGTGAGCCTGGTGTTACCCTAAAATTTGGTTGACCACCAACTCCGAGTTACTGTAGCAATGTATTGCCTTAGCCTTGAGTTCCTTAGCTATTCGGAGTCCGGCCAATAGAGCCTCATATTCAGACTCGTTGTTAGATGCTTCGAAGCCAAACCTTAACGCGGAGTGAAATTGACTTCCAGTTGGAGTGATCAATATGATTCCTGCCCCGATCCTTTTTCATTGGAAGACCCATCGACATAAAGTCTCCACAGCTCGCGGGCTGGGGTTATAACTTCGTCGTCAGTCATTCCAGTACATTCCACTATGAAGTCTGCTAAGGCCTGTCCTTTTATGGTTGTCCTCGGATGATAAGTGATCTTGAATTGCCCAAGCTCAACATGCCATTTTAATATTCAGACCAAGGCTTCTGACTTTGACAAGACTTGTTGTAGTGGTTGGTCATTCAGCACATGGATGGGGTGTGCTTGAAAGTAAGGTCGAAGCTTACAAGATGAGTGAATTAGGCTAAGAGCCAATTTCTCCATTAAGGGGTATCTCGATTCTGCCCCCAATAACCTTTTGCTGACATAGTATACTGGCTTTTGTACCTTCTGGTCTTCTCGGGCGAGCACGGAGCTGATGGCGTGCTCGATTGAAGCGAGATATAGGTACAAAATTTCTCCCATGATAGGTTTTGACAAGATGGGAGGTTCCGCGAGATGCTTCTTGAGCTCCTGAAATGCTAGCTCACATTCCTTTGTCCACTCGAATTTTTTGCCCCCTCTCAAAAGGTTGAAAAATAGAAGACAACGGTCTGAAGATTTCGAGATAAACCTACTTAATGCCATCATCCATCCTGTCAGACTCTGGACATCTTTATGTTTTTGAGGTGAGGACATGCCAATTAACGCCTGGATCTTGTCAGGATTAACCTCTATTCCTCGCGCGTTCACAATGAAGCTAAGGAACTTCCTCGATGATACTCCAAAGGAGCATTTCTGGGGGTTGAGCTTCATGTTGTACCTTCGTAGCACGACGAAGCATTCTTTGAGGTCGTACACATAGTTATTGTTATGTTTAGATTTGACTAACATATCATCAACTTACACTTTCATGTTATTACCTATCTGCTCGGAGAACATCATATTTACGAGCCTTTGGTAGGTGGCTCTAACATTCTTGATCCCGAAAGGCATGACATTGTAACAGTACAACCCTTTATCTGTCACAAAACTCGTATGCTCTTGGTCTGGGGCATGCATGGAAATCTGGTTATATCCAGAATAAGCATCCATGAATGACATAAGTCTGTGCCCGGCAGTGGCATCTACGAGCTGGTCGATCCGAGGTAAAGGAAAGCAGTCCTTAGGACATGCCTTATTGAGGTCAGAGTAATCAATACAAGTCCGCCACGTTCCGTTAGGTTTTGGTACCAGTACTAGGTTAGCGACCCAATTAGGGTAGAAGGCATCTCGTATAAATTGATTCGCCTTTAATCTGTCGACTTCTTCCTTCAAGGCTTTCTTCCTATCATCGTCCAGGAGTCTTCGTTTTTCTTGCTTCGGGGGGAAGCTCTTATCAATGTTAAGGGCGTGGCTCATCACATTCAGACTTATCCCTACCATGTCTAAATGTGACCATGAGAAAACATCCTGGTTCTTCCTCAAGAAGAAAATTAATTGCTACTTTGTTTCTTCTGGAAGGTTTTTCCCCACCTTCACAGTTTTTGGGGGATCGACCTCTTCGAGCTCTTCTAGAGGCTCGAGGTCAGCCCTTTCTTCTATTCTATGATCGATCACTTCGTCTATTTTGAAGACTGTCCCATCCTTATTCTGAATTACTACAAGTGTTTGTGAACTTGTCTGCTTATTCCCTCTCATGGAAATGTTGTAGCATTCCCTTCCCGCGAGCTGGTCTCCTTTTAGCGTCCCGATGCCGCTAGAAGTCGGGAACTTGATGGCCAGGTGCCTAACGGATAAAACTTCCCCCAACCCTACTAGGGCGGGTCTCCCGAGCAGTACGTTGTAGGCCGATGGAAGATCCACCACTACGAACTCCATCATCTTGGTTGTCGAGACAGGGAAGTCTTCCAAGTTTACGAGGAGTTCGATGGATCCCATACAGGCAATCCATTCTCCTGAAAAGTTGTACAACGTCGTTGCATAGGCATTTAGGTCACGAAGCATGAGTCCCATCTTTTCTAAAGTGGCCTTGTAGAGGATATTTATTGAGCTCCTGTTATCAATCAGGACTTGGTATACCCTCTTGTTCGCGAGCTGAAGGGTTATGACCAACGGGTCATTATGAGGGAAATACACATGGGATGTGTCATCTTCAGTAAAATTTATGGGTTAAGATTCAACCCTTTGCTATTTCAGAGCTATGGGTTCGGGTTCGTAGGGAGACCCGTCACCAGTTTTAAGCTCATTCACATATGTTTTCAAGGCGTTCATGCCCGATCCTGCAACATGTGGTCCCCCTGAGATGGTTATGACATCTTCTCCATCAATCAGAGGGGGTCGTTTGTCCTCCCTTGCTCGGGAGTTGTTGTTCTGGGCAGGTGGTGCAGCTGCTGTCCTTTGGCTAGTGAAAGCCTGATTGGGGTTTTGATTTCTCACATATTGCCTGAAATATCCTCTCGAGATCAGACCTTCGATCTTATCTTTTAAATGCATGCATTCATCGGTTGTATGTCTGATATCTCTATGGAATCTGTAGTACTTGTTGGAGTCTCTTCTTGCCTTTTGGTTTCTCACGGGGTTAGGCCGTCTGAAAGGGACATGGTTTGCATTAGCCAGCTAGATATTCTCTCGAGAATCATTGAGCTCGGTATACACCTTGTATATGGAGAAATATATTTCCCCTTTCTTCTTCTTTCCCCCTTCCGCCTCGGGATTATTCCCTTCATTCTTCTTCCTTTTATAAGGGTTGTCCTCAGGGGGTTTTGAGGTCGTAGGATCCGCTGAGGTTGAGGCAGAGTTTGTGTTTGTTGTTGTAGTTATGGGCTAAGAGGTCATATTCAACGCTGACCTCGCCTCTTCTACATTAACAAACTTTGCGCTCGTCGATTGAACTCGATTAAGGACCTTACGGGCTTCCTTTGCATATTCTTCCAGAGAGGACTTCCAGGCATTACTCCAGCTTGGACAACCATTAAATGGCCACTGTCGTTGACGTCATGGGCTTGAGCGACTTCCAAGTTAAACCTTGTGAGATATCTTTTCAGTGTCTCATTTGGCTGCTGTCGGACATTGGTCAAGGCAGACGCCTCGGGCCTAATGCCGGCCATGGCCATGAATTTCTTCTTGAAATCTCTTGATAATTGATCCCAAGAAGCAATCAAATGTCTCTTATACTTTTCAAACCAATTCTTCGTCGGTCCTGTGACTGAGGCTGTGAACAGCATGCACCTGTATGGATCCGAATTCCCATCAAAGGGTGGGACATGAGGAATTCTTAACCCTTGAGGAAACATGGTGCTAGAAATATGTGGGGCGAAGGGCTTGAGTTCTTCATCGAACTCTTCGTCCCATTCCCAGCCTCGTTCATTTTGTAAGAGCCCAAATGCTCTTTCCAACTGCTCAATCCTTTCTTGGACTGGATCCACGGGGGGTTTGACTTGAAGCAGTGGGAACTGGTCATCGTTGATTACAACTCCAGTTCCCCGCCTCGGCGTGGGGTGCTTGCGCCCATTGAGATGGTCTCTCATGTCCGAATTCAAGGGATTGTCACGCCCCTGATTATGGTTCAAATGCTCCCATAAATCTGGGTGATCACCTCGATTTCCAGTGTTTCTACATTCCCGGTTGTATATACTTAAAGACCTGGTATCACCCGAGCCTTCACTGACATGGCTCGTTGCTCGATTATTTCGAGTTGGGTTTCTTGCCGGTTGCCTCATCTCAATAGTGTGAGATCGAGACATTTGGCTTCTCGTGGGACGGGGACCCCTATGCTCCCTAGCAGTTTCCCCATTTCCATGCCTTTGCCCAGCTCGCCTTTCCTTATCACCATGGGTCGGTTGTGCATTCCTCCGAGTTGGTGAGGGAGGCCTTATTGGCGATGGCGGGTGCCTTATCGAAGATGGTGTCTGCCATCCATTACGAGGCCTAGAAGGTCTTGAGTTTGCTCGATCGGGTTCTGCAACGTTCTGCGCGGTAACAGGATTTTGGGTCCGAGCCTCCGAGGGGGCTCGATTATTCCTTACTCCGGTTGGTGCCTCCGCAGTTGGGTTGGCAAGAGCTTCAGCCCCGTTACTTCTCCGGGTTCTCGGCAAAGCAGGTTGTTCGGCTGGCGGCGAAGGTTGCTTCGCTCTTCGGGTGGCGTCATTTTTGCGCCGACGTCCTGGAGGCCTACGTGGTGGAACGTGAACGTCCCGCGGAGGCGGAGCATGGGCATCTGGCGGAGGTGGGGCCTGAGTCGCCTGTGCTTCAACAACTAGTCTAGCTAGCTCTTCGTTGCGTTTATTAGCCTCCACCAACTACTTTCGCAGTTGATGATTTTTGAGCTCCACTATCGGGACATATTGTTCAGGATTGTAGTACATGTCCTCGTCGTCCCTGGGGGCTGGTGGTCCCCTAGAGTCGGATGAACCACTTCTCTCATCAGAATCTGAATTCACCATAGGCTGCTTTCCAGGGTACCGGGGGTACTCAACTTCATCTAAAATTTCCTCCTCGGGAATATTGGGATCATTTGTTGCCATTGTTGATTCGAGAGGCTCTCTGACTGAACATACTCATGCATATAGTATTCAATAGCTCTCAATGAAAGCACCAAATTGTTGACGCCGTTTTTCGTCAACTTAAATAGTAGAGCAATTAAAAAATTAAATATTGGTGCAAATGAATAAAGAGGAAAACTAGAGGATTTTTACGTGGTTCAGCAATTAATTCTGCCTAGTCCACGAGGATATATTATTAAGACTTGGGAGTTTTCTGGAAACTTTTCAGAGAAGAGTTGCCCAGAGTTTTCTCTCTATAAATCAGAAAATCGGTCCCCTACAAATGGTGTTTCCTTCTCTATTTATAGAGAAGGTTGCAGAATTCATTCCCACATATCTCGAGAAGATATTCTATAAATCAATTAATATAATGCTATTTAATGCATTATTTCCTACATACACAGAAACGTCCCATGAAGATCGGGAATAGATAACAAATGAAATGATATCTCTTAAATATTGGGATTGTACAACAATAAATGTATTCACACGTAACTGATTAACCCAGTTGATTCATCAAATCTTCAAGATCAGCAATTGGCATTGAACTTGCCAAGACCATGAGTAAATCACGAGCTTGTATCCTAGCTCCGCTTATGCTAGGAACAAGTAGATACAGTCAATGCTGTCACATCCGAGCTTTGCACTTCCCGAGCTCGAGCCATCTCGCCTGAAGGCAAACAAGGAAAAATATATACAAGTGTCATTCAATGGCTTTTGTGAGCTTGGAGAACATTCGAGGCTACACATCCGAGGCAAACAAGGAAAAAATATTTAATGCATTATTTCCTACATACACGGAAACGTCCCATGAAGATCGGGAACAGATAACAGATTAAATGATATCTCTTAAATATTGGGATTGTACAACAATAAACGTATTCACACGTAACTGATTAACCCAGTCGATTCATCAAATCTTCAAGATCAGCAATTGGCATTGAAATTTCCGAGACCATGAGTCAATCACGAGCTCGTATCTTAGCTCCGCTTATGCTCGGAAAAATTAGATGCAGTCAATGCTGTCACATCCGAGCTTTGCACTTCCCGAGCTCGAGCCGTCTCGCCTGAAGTCAAACAAGGAAAAATATACACAAGTGTCATTCCATGGCTTTTGCGAGCTTGGAGAACATTCAAGGCTACACATTCTCGAGGTCGTTGTTTACTTCAAAGAGGTCCGACGGTTGGATCATATGATGTCCACATATGTTTTGAGCTCACACCTGACGAGTCTAGTTTTCAGAGTCATAATTTCTTTATCTCAAAATCTGGGTGTAACATAATCAATCACCACTTCAGTTCCTGGAAGCGATTCTAACACTTATCTGGCCATGCAAACTTTTGTGCTTGCATGTCAATTCTGTCAATGAGGTAACAATCCTTGAGAACTCTTCCACAAAACACATGTAATACCTTGCCAATCCAAGGAAAATCCTAGTCTCTGAGGCATTCCTTGGCCTTGGCCAATCTCTAACTGAGAGTATACCATAATATCGTCGATAAAGACGATCACAACCCAACTTAGATAATCTTTGAACACCCTGTATATCAAATCCATAAGCGTTTCCAGGGCATTATTCAAACTAAAAGACATGACTAAGAACTCCTAATGCCTGTATCTTATACAAAAAGCAGTCTTTTGCATATCCTTCTCCCTGATCCTCAACTGGTAATAATCAGATCGAAGATCCATCTTGGAGAATACTGTCTTACCCAGTAAATGAACCTTTAGTTCTTTCAGCTTTGTTGGAGCCGTTCAATACAATTCCCTAGACACTAGTTCCGTCCCTGGCACCAACTTAATCACAACTATATCTCCTTGTGCAGAGGTAACCCTGGCAGATCCTCTGGTAACACATCTAGAAACTCCCTGCCTAATCTAGTCTGTCCTGGTCCCACTGGAATGACCTGAGCGATAACTGCCATACTAGCTAAGAATCATATGCATCCCTCCTGCAATAGGTCTCTAGCTCTAAATATAAATATCATAGGTATACGGTGTAACGCCCTAGTTACTCCAAGACCGTTACTGTGATCTTTGAACCGTGCTTAACTCGTTAATCAAGTTCTTTGGTTATAAATGTGCATCTAGGTGTTATTAATAGGTTAAGGTATAAAAGCAATCGAAAGGAAAGGATATATTTTATTTAAAACATAAAACTGTTCATGGGCCCATAAAAAAACATTTACAAGTTATTTACAATCCAAAATGGTTGCTATAGTTTAAAATTCCAACCCGCCGACCTAAGCGGAAAAAATAAGGTTAACCCCTAGTCCCTCTGAGAAACTCCTTGGTCGTGGTGGTCAAGCAGTCGCATATGTACACATTGCCACCTAAGCTCTCCACTCAAGGTTGGGTGAGCTTTTCTTTCCCTTTATCTTAGCACCCGTGAGACAAAGCCCTGCAAGAAAACTCAATACTGCATATATATAATATCAAATGATGATCATGATAATCATCCAGGACTTATAGTCCTAAAATGATGAGTGACAGATGTATAAGTCACTAACATGGGATTCCGCACCCTTTACAAATAAGTGATCAAGTCACTAGCTTAAACAGGATAAGTGACCAATGAGCGAGTCACCAATGTAAACCAAGTGAGTGACCATGGAGTCACTACTGTGGGTTCCGTACCCTTAGCCATGTGACGATACGGTCACCTGGGCCTTCTGGCCCTGGCTCTGAGTAACTAAACAAGCGTTATTAGTTTTCATCGAACTTGGGGTCGGTCCGGCATTAATGCTCATGATGAGTCATTCAATGCTGATGTCGATTAGAGCTGATCTTTCATCAGCTCTGCGTTCATGACACTTATGCCGCTTCTGACTCTTAGGTCAGTAACACACGACCAGTGCTCAAAACTACTGTCGAACTGGACTAGTAAGTCACATCTTCACAACTAGTTCTGACACCATTGCAAATTCTGACTAGTAAGTCAGTGCCATTCACAAGTAAGCAAGATTTGCTAAGAATTTGATATGCAATCAATGTCGACATTTAAACATTCAACATGCCTCAATAATAACCATGCATGTCACATATGGGGTGCAGTTTTCTTACCTTTGGTTTGAGCGAGAATTAGTATAAGAACGACCTTTGAGAACGATCTGTCTTTTAGTTCCTTAGCGGTCACCTAGTCATAACCAATTGGAATCAGTTAATAAAGTAAATCAATAAAAGGTTCATAATCTAAAACCTCACTCCTGGGATCAATCCCATGCTTTCGTGTCTCCCAATCCACCCAAATGGGGTAAAGAAACCAATCCATGAACCCCAAAAATAATCCCAAGCCCTAAAAATAGGACTTGCTGAAGCTGACCTAGCGCTGGGGCGCTGCCCCAAGTCAGAGAGACCTATCTCCCTGCTCTGCCTAGCGTTGGGGCGCCAGGAGTGGCGCTGGGGCACCACTTGCAGGACCAGATTTTTCTGGTCTTCTCCCTTGCGACTTCCCTTGAAAACCATGCTTCCAAACCAACCCCAAACATCATTCAAACATGCCATTTAATCCCAAAACTTCATCCATACCACAACTTCACCAAAACCCTAGTAAACTTACTCAAAAACTTCCATTGATTCCCAACTAACCACTTCAAATTTCTCAACTGAAAACCATTAGAAAAACATATTATAACTAAAGTTTCATGGATGAATTCTTACCTCAAGTTGGATTTGAGTCCTCTTCAATGGATGAACTAAAGTTCTAAGCTCCAAACTATGATATCCTAGCTTGGTTCTTCAAATTGGGATTCAAAAATTGAAAAAGAAAAGGAGGAGGAATGATGATCGAATGAGGGAGAAGAGGTGCTTTGCTTTGGTAAGCTTCCACAACCCAAATGGTTGATATATATCTTAGGGGTGAAAAGACTATTTTGCCCCTAGGTCAATTAAAGTCTTCTAAAGGCTCCCAAGGGTAAAACTGTCCTTTCCCGCCTATTTCGTTAATCATAATTAACACCCTCCAATTCCCGTTATTCTCGATATTCTCAAATACCAATAATCCATATCCTGTTACCCTTTAATTCCCGACAACGCTCTAATCACCAAATTACCCCGAGACTCACCCCAAGTCCCGAACTTAAGCCCGTTATGACCAAACCGCTAATCTGCACTCAAAGATCGTCTCATGCCAAATAGCTCGAACAAAGCCACATTATAATGTGGCCTCAACAATAGATCACCAACATGCATACAAATATACAGTTATGCCCTCAACGGGCCAAATTACCAAAATACCCCTGTGATGAAATGTGGACCCACATGCATGTATTTAACATCATATTATAATATAATTCACATAAACATGCTTATAATAGTTTAATGGCATAATAAAAAAATTATGGCCCTCCCGGCGTACTAATCCAACCATTAAACCACATTAGGGATTTTGGGGCATTACATACGGGGTCCATGCACAGTGCCAACAAATACAAAGGGTTTCTCACCCTCAGGCTCACGGGTTACCATCTTTTCTTGCAATCTATCATTGCCCCATAGTTGGCTAACCAATCCATATCCAGGATCATATAAAAGTCGGTCATAACCAACTCTATCAAGTCAAATGATGAGTTCCTTCCCAAAATAATCTAACCCATCTCTTAAGAGTTACCAGTAGGTTTCCAAATTTTCATCACAACATAACCACGTAATCCACATACTAATTCGGCGCTACTACCAGATACAACAAAACCAAGAAAACATGGCACCAAAACCAATCAGCACAATATAAGAATCAGAACTAGGAAGATGACATGTCACTACTGAGGGACCAACCTCAGTCTCAACCTCTAACTGTGCCAAAGCGAACACTTGAGCTGGAGTCGAGCTGTTCGCCCCCTTTGGTTCATCCTTCCTCAGTCCTGGGCAATCCCTCCTGAGCTGCCCAACCATCCTACATAAGAAACATGCCTTTGCTTGGCATCCTCCCAGATGGTGTCTCTTACACCGAGCACATTCCGGGTAGAGTTTCCAATACTCATCCTTGTTCTGATGGCCTATCTGAACATTTCGGAACCCCTTTTCTGGTCCAGGGGTACTTAAAACGTTGCTAACTTTTCTTTCCTAATCATTGGGACCTCTGCCCCTACTTGATCTAATAAACGGAGGTATCACTGTTTGAGTTTCACGCTCTCCGATACTCTCCCTCCCTATCTCATTTCCTGCGCCATCAACAACAAGAGCCCTCCTTACCACCTGAGCACAGGTAGAGATCTCATGTACTGGGGCGATTCTAATGTCCTAAGCTATCCCGAAATTCAATCCATGGATAAATTGTTCCTTCCGAGCCACGTCCATGGGTGCCATATCAAAAGAAAACTTGGCCAACCCATCAAATTTGTTAACATAATCTGTTACCATCATGTTCCCTTGAGCCATGTTCAGAAATTCATTTGTCTTCATAGTCTTAACTGCGTTACAATAATATCTCTCATTAAACTACTGCCTAAATTTCTCCCAATTCATCGCAGCTGTATCTTGTGTCTGAGATATCACCTCCCACCAAGTCCGGGCATCTTCCCATGACACATAGGTAGCACAGATCACCCCTATCGTGACCTACCACCCCCATAAAGTCGAGGATGGAACTGATCATGCCCATGTTGGTATTAAATGATCAAATCAAAGGTACGCAACATAATATATGTACCCATTTTAATAAATATTAATACCAGCCAGGATCATACACATATATAAATATTAAATCACATACAAATAGATCAGGGATTACCTCTTGTTGCCTATCAAGTGTCATTGAGTCTTTTTGTATAAATCAACGATCTTCCTATCCAGTGTTCTGAGATCTCACACCCTGATTTTCCAGACCAATCCTCAAACACACAAGGACGTGTGTGGGCATGTATGATTCAAAAATGTTGATTTATGTGACTCCCTAGATGTACTCAACACATGAGACCTAGAAAGTTTTGACAGAGAGAATATTTAGAATAGTTTTCAGGTTTAAAGAAAACTATCGCTCTAGAGAGAGTCTGTATTTTTATTATTCAAAATAGTAATCAAGCATTTTCTGAAAGTTACTTACTATTAGACTTATAAAGATATTTAATCTAATTAAATAATCTTAATTTAATTGAAATATAATTCAAATTAAAATTTGATTAGATATTTTCATTTAATTATTTATTTAAATCATATTTAAAAAGAATAATTAAGTAACTGATTAAAAAAACTTATTTAAAATTCAAAATTCAAAATTCAAAATTCAAATCCCAGGAATAAAATCCTTGATGCTAGGTGCCACACACTGTACTATACAGTGTGTGTCGCCCATCCCTATTAGGGTTGCCCTAATTTTCTCATTTGTTTATTTAATCAATTTTTAAGACAAGATATTTATCCCAACATAAATATCAGTTAATTCAAAATTAACTTTATCTTAAAATATTAGTTTTAAAATAAATAAATAAATATCATATTATAAATAAGATATTTATTATTCTCTCTCTTTATGTTAATCCAAACAAGATTAATATTAATTTTAACCAATAGTTTTTCAAAATAAAAACTATATAGTTAAATAATTTATTAATTCAAAATTAATCAATTACTCATAATGATCAAATAATTATTTCCTTGCCCTGGAAAATTAATTCCTTTGCAATTTAGTCATTTCTCTTTACAAATCTTTCTTTTGACATCCTTACCATTGACAGTGTAGGACAGAGGTGATGTGAGGACCATGACCCTATAATACGAAGCTCCAATAAACCAAATTATTAATTGAACTCTTTAATATAATAATCTTATTTATTAATTCCATGATTACTCCACTATAAATATGGAATTGCACTCTATGTATTTATAGAATTATATTTACATAGTTTTCTCTAGTAGTCCATTGATATAATCAATATATGTAGTTCTATCCTCCATTATTGGTTCGTTAACTAGAGCTGGTCAAAATTATTGTTTTACCCTTCTAATTACCTCTTGATCCTTAAGTACCATCAAGTCACTAGCGAATAATTAATCTATAATCTAATTATAGATTTGAGCTCAATAACTATTCAGTTCCATAATCAACCCTTAAGGGAACCAATATTCGATCTGTTAGGAAAGCATGTATTCCAATATTGTAATTCATGTTCCCAGCCATCCATGATATTGAATCTCCAAAACAAAAGTCATTAGCCTCGTTATTCTAAGAGACCTAAATGAGTGAATCAAATGATCCAATAAACATAAACAGGAGTTCATGAATACTCAGGATTTAGACTGATATACAAATGATCATCTATTATGACAAGAATTAAATCTTTACGTCAAACGACAAGTTTATAAAGATAATTAATTCTCATCGGTCTTGTCATATATAATCTCTCTTATATACAACACCTTTACTAAGACGTCTATCCACATCAGTATTCCGAATCTAGATTACTTGCATCTCGTATGCTTAGCAAACCATACTAGTAACCATTCATTAAAGATTCCTTACTTTAACATCTGAATATTTTATTCATTATATATGATCTCAATTCTCTCATACTAATACAAAATCATATTATCATGAATGAATAAGGAATGTTCTTGATATTATTATATAATTAATTCAAACAATAATAATAACATTCAAATATAATAAAATTGTACTTTTATTTAAAACCAATAAATTATCTTTACATGCTTTTAGGGCATTAATCCTAACAGCCCATCTATTGTTCTGCTCTGAATGGATCTAGGCCTCCCTAAAAAACTGGAGGGTAATATTCCTGAAATCTCTCATATAGAAATTCCCACCTGTTCTCAACCTCAAGCTAAGCCAAAACTGGTGCCACTCCTGGCATAACAAAGGAAAAGGTGTTCCCTGACAGAACTTGCTATTTTAAACACCTGATCTCTTCCTCTTGCCTTTGCAATCTTGCTTGCATATCTGTAAACACCTTCTATCAATTATGAGGGTTGAGGGGCAGGTGGAGGGCTCTGGCCCTAGTAATAATTTCCAGCCTCAACATAAACACCACCGGGTCCCATTAATTGCCTTGGGTACATAACCTCTGAATTCGTCTGTAGTCAATAACTTGACCCATGAAGCATGATGAGCACATCCAAAAGCCTTTTCCCACGGAACACAAAACAACACCACATTCACATAGCACCGTGGTACTAAAATACATGCCCATAACATTCATGCAGAAATCAATAAACACTACTCTTGCCAACATAATATCATGCTCTCAACTCAAGCATGTAGGTAACGTGTTCATATATCACCTGAGTAGGCAAGTACATAATCATATCAACGGTCAAGGGCCAGACCCTATCAGAATATCTCATTCTTCCTAATAAGGCATGCATGTAAGACATTTATATCCTATTTAAGCAGGTAAACAAACAACCACATAAATAATTACCATACCCTGAGTGGAGCTTGTCTTTAGTGACGAGTGTACATGCCTAGCTTGTCTTCAGGAACCCTTAACCTTGGCACGCTCTGATACCAAGTTGTAACGCCCTACTACTCATGGACCATTACACTGTGTATTTTAAATAGTGTTAAACTCGCTAAACGAGTCATCTGGCCATAATCGTGTAACTGAACATGATTAATGGGTTAGAGTTACAAATTTTGGTCAAAAAGTACAACCGCTTCACTAAAACGTTTACTTCCACACATGGGATCCCAAAATACATTTAAAAAGGTTAACTACAAATGAAAAGTTACAACCAGCCGACTTAAGCGGCAAAATAGGGTTTGACCCTAGTTCCTCTTTAAAACCTCGGCCGTGGTGGTCGAGCAGCCACATATGTACACATCCTCACCTAAGCTCTCCAACTCAAGGATGGTCCAACTTTCTTTCCCCTTACCTACACCACAAAGCACCTGTGAGGCAAGGCTCAACAAGAAAAGTTAAACATGCGCATAAACAGATAGTAACACGTTCCAAATCATAATAAGTATGCCTAGAAGTAATAACCCTACTCATGCATGCATACCATTCATATAAATGACAACAGTGTCATATGGGACCAATTGCCTGTTATGTTTTATGCCCTTATAAAACCATGTTGGACATGTAGCACGATTTCATATTATAAATAAAAGTAGAAGAAATCATTTAGTTTGACAACAGTGTTGCTTGCTTGTGTTTATTACATGATTATTGAAATAATACAAACATTTATAAAATCTTGAACATATGGATAGTTACATTTTATAGTGATTAGGTCACAGTGGATTATAGTTGTAATTATATGTTCAAAATAACGAGTCCTAAGATTAGATCAGTGCATTGGATTTTCACTGATTAGGCAATCTACAATATGATCTACTTACACATTCGGGGTGTGATGTCTTGTCCAAGGCATTGACAAAGTAGATAAGATCGAATGTATTTGGTTACATCGTACTAGGACCGATATTGATTATTGATTGATAAATAAGTATCGTTGTTATCAAATCTAATCAATGTCACAATGTTGACCATAGGTTAAGTCGATCTTAATTCTGAGTGATAATATTCTGCTAATTATATTATGTAAATCTTTTGACTTGTTCGTTACCAACTTACCCTACGGTCTAGCCCATACTTACATCTTGGATATTTAGTAGTGTAATTGAGTGGGAGTATTATTCATAGATATGAAATCTATAACTTCTGTATGAGAAGTGAAAAGATGATTTCCTTAATTGTTTTGTTCAAAAGGTTAAATGATTAAGATCTCATTTCTCTGATTAAGTTCATAGAAATATCATTTATAATGAGCTTAGTAGGAGTTATGGATAAAATACTGATGAGGGGTAAAACGATAATTCCATCTCATTAGTAAGTCATCGATAGAGGATTGACTGACTATAATGGTTATAACAATGGATAACATATTTATGGTTTTGAAAATACGTTCTATGAATTTAAGAGTTCAATTCCGAGTCTATAGTGGAGTCACGAGGAATTAATAGGGCAGTGAAATTATTCGTAAATAAATTCACGGTAACTTGTTGGAGCTTGGTTTCATGGACCCACAGTCCCCGCATCACCTTTGAGTGAATCATCTAGAATGTCTCAATTAATTGAACTAATTATCAATTATGATTTTTAAAGTTAACTAGGTCAATTTTGGAAAATTTACAGAGATATGAGATTTAGAGAATAAAAGAGAATCTTTGGGTAAATTTATTAATATTAATAATTGGTGTTGTTACACCCAAATTTCGAGAATAGTAAATTTTTTATCTCCAAATCATAAATCGCGACCTGGAATATCTTCCTTTTTCTTTCTATGACCTCGTCAATCTGACGTCGGAAACGGTCTCAGATGTCCTCTTGTTCACACCTCTCGTGGTGCTCGCGTATCAACCGTTGGTTCCTAGTGAAGGGAGACTCCGGACTGGGGGTTGATGGAGAGTAATGAATTGCGAGCACTGACCCCCACCGATTCTCAAAGTTTTGCGACATCTAACAAGAAAGAAAAGGGTGAGGGCCAGGCATAAAAGAAATGACAGAGTATAATCTTGGTGATTTGAGCTCAAAAGCACGAGATCACAGAGTAAACTCGATTGAGATTGAAGTTTCGAAAGGATAAATCGAATTCAAGGTAGAATCCCAAACTATTGTAAAGTTTAGGCTTCGAGCGTGTACTTAACACGAGAGTGGGAAAGTATGGATTCATTTTAAGGATCCCAGATTATCAGGGATAAAGCAGACGATTACCCAAAAAGGTGATAATTTTGGGATTTGTGCAGTTGAAAACCCTAATTCAGAACCCCCATTTCTTGGCTTACACGATACGCTATTATTCGAAAAATCCTACCTTTGCATTTTTTGCACTAAATCTGGGTTTGGAACCCATGATCGAAATTTTTTGAATCCTAATTTTATGTAGTATCAACTAAATAATATTTCTAAGGCTACTGACTAGTGCATATGTTCATACGGAAAGAAAGTACGTAAAAGTGCATGAAGAGATAATGATTGAAAAATCAAGAAATGAAACTTACACACAGAGGCTTGTGGGTACGGCGACATAATCGATTGAAGGACTAGTTGCAAGGACAATCTCCCAGAGTAAAAAATGCTGAGGTTGCTTTGTCTTCTTGGTTTGGAGAACATGCAAAAAAGAAAAGAGAGTTTTGGATTTGGTTTTTTCTTTATCTCTAAAATCCGAAATGGAAAATGTGTTGAGGAAGATGAAGTGGGCTTATTTATAGACCCCAGAAAATCAAGGGTCATAGTGATCTGGACTGTTGGTTTAATTTGGGAAATGATTTGACAGTCAAGGTACAAATATGATAGTGGTGGAAAAAAGCTGAAACACGAAAAGATGTGGGCAGATGAAAAGAATACTCGAGTACTCTGACTGCGCAATCTGTGGCTGACGCATGTCCACACTAGAGTGTGGTGGGTGGCTCGATTTACGAAAGTAGCAGTTCAAAATTTTCCTTCTCATAGGATTTGAACGGATACTTTTGAGGGGGCAAAATGTTACACGCAAATTTCGAGAATATACATTTTTTTATCTCGAAAGTTAGGCTCGTAAGGTGCAAGCTTGAAATAAGCCAATTCATCATAATCAGTTTTAATGAAAATATCAAAGACAGCAGTAACTGTGACAACATCGAAATTGGTGAGCTCAGAACCTACATGGTCTCAGAGGAGTTCCGAGGTTATAAGTCAGGCTCGAAGCCACAATGGCAATAGTTCAACACTTGTATAAATCTCTCGATTTATTTCCTACCATCAGACAAGACAGTTCGAGCTCGAGGATTGTGAGCTCAAAGAGGATGATCTCGACAACGTTACTTGTCAAGAATAGAGGCGAACCGAGGTGTTGAGCTCGTGATGGGTGGACGGTCTCGAAAGCGTGTGAGTCTAGTGTTCAAGCTCGTAAGATGTGTGTGAACATGTTTATTGTTATAAAATCCCTATGTTTAAGGGATCACATGTAATCTGTTATTAATCCCAAATATCATGGGACTTATACGCGTACATAATAATAATACGCGTTTATTTGCATTAATTTAATTGATTTGTATCATAACTCCCCGAAATCTGAGGGGGGATATTCGGTAAACCACTCTATAAATAGAGTGGAACAATTCATTTGTAGAGAGAGAGAATTTTGTATTGGGAATACTCTGTAAAATTGCTTCCAGAAAGCTTTGAGAGAATTCCATAAAGTGAATAACACAGACTCGTGGACTAGGTAGATTTTAACTGCTGAACCACGTAAAAATCGTATCTTTCATTGTTTGTTTCCTCTGGTATTTTGTTTAATTGTTCTTCATTTCTAAGTTGACGAAAAATGGCGGCAATAGCTGTTAATATAAATAAATAATATTAAATCAAGTTTCAAATTATTATTAGTTAATTTGAATAAGGATTTAATTAATTAATTAATTAAAAAAATAAATAAAAGATTTTGAATTTAGGCCCAAGTGGGATTTAAATTTAAAACAAAGAGATTGGGCCCAACTCCATTTGTGGGAGCCCAAGGCTTTTATCTTTTTGTTTATTATTTTAATTAATTCAAATTTAAATTTAAATTTAAATAAAGTCCATTAATTTGTGTATATAAAGAATATGATATCTAGGGTTTTCATAAGTCAATCTCAGTTGATTCATTCGGTAAGTGAAAACGTAGACACTCTAATCCTTTCTTAGCCAGTATCTCTTCCTCTCTTCTAGATCTCTATCTCACGTGTTGAGAACCAGCCCATAGTAGTTCTAGGTTGATCAAAGGCTTGGTGAGGAAGACTATGTTGCTGATCTAGTTCAATCTCTTGATAATACTCTGCTACAAAAAGGAATCAAGGGTTAGAGAGATTGAAGGAAGGAGTCGTTCCAATTCCACTGCGTATTCGTAAGTTTCTACATCTTTGTGTTTATGTTAATTTACGAATCTAATGTTCATATGTATGTCATGTTATTCTATGTTTCTATTATGTGTTTGGAAAAATAATACGAAGCATGCATCTAGATTTAAATTCCAAGATCCTACAATTGGCCTTAGAGCCTAGGTTGCCTAGATCTAGATGTTAAGAATGCATGATTATATGTGTTTGTTGACATGTTTAATTTTAAAATTTTAATTGGATAGTACATGAAATTTGATATGAATGTTTTGAATGTTTATATGTCATATTGCTAATTTAAGTTGTCATATTTTTCATGTATTTTGAGATCTTAGTAGATTCTTGATAAAATGAATATTGAAAAATTGCACAAATTTTTTTTTGAAGTGGCGGCTGCAATTTTGTTAATGATTCATATATATATATATATATATATTGATTTGTTTTTGTTTATACGGTTAATTTAAAAATTATATATATATTTGAAAGAAAAAAACTACCATATAACCATATATATTTTTTGTTTATATATATATATATATATTTGAAAAAAAAAACCTTAACCGTTTATATCTTTTCTGGTTTATATATAATATAAAAGTTGGTTAAGATATTGTTTTGCTTTTGTTGTGCTAAAAAAATATCTAAGTATCCAATTTTAAAAATTTGAGATATTTTTTTAATGACAATTAAATTAATTTTATGTTTAATTAATTATGTGGTAAGTTTTCAATTGAGAAAATTTTTATGGTAATGAATTAATAAATAAATTAATTTTGATAACTCAATTAATTTTTTTAGATATTGATTTATTTATTTATTTTAGAAATTGATTTATTTATTTTTGTGATAAATGTAATGATGCATAAAGTTGTGTAACATGTCATGTAGATTTTCATGTTAGACCCATCCAATTAATAAGAAAATTAACATATCTAGCATCATTATTAAGTTATTTTTTGCATTTGGGCTTTAAATATAAGTATAATGATGGCCCATTTTTTTGTTTATAAAAATGTGAGAAAACTTAAATAAAACTTTCATAAAATGTTAGGTTTTATTTGGACCCAATTGAACATGTAAAGTTTAAATTACTCTCTTGTGGGTGGTTCCACTTGTGAAGGCCCATTTGCTTTGCATTGCTAGATTGAGCTTAATCAATTGAATAACAATTAATAAAATTAATGTTCAAATTCCTGTCTTTTTGTGCTTTGTGTGGAAGTTAGGGAGCCTTAGTAGTGGGTCTGACATACTGAACCCATCACTCCTCCATGCAAGCTCGAATTATTAAGGCTCATTCACCTAAGTTGGACTTAATTGTTTAGGTTATTCTTTTTAGTTGGGCATAATAATTGATTAGAAAAAAATTAATTCTAATATTTGGATTAATTTTCAATGGTAATTTTAGAATTAATGGAAAAATTATAAACTATGGTTTATTAATTTGGCAAACCTAAGTTGGTTTATTGATTATTTTTTATAATTGGGCAAACCTATGTTGGTTTATTAATTATTTTAATAATTTGGCAAGCCTAAGTTGATATTTTTCAAAAAGAATAAAATACTAAAATATTTAATAATGAGTTTTAAAATTTTGAATTTGATCTCCACCGTTGATTTAACAAGGTTAGAGTTCAGTGGGGCCTCATGACGCTTTGATTTCGTCTCCCTATGGAAGGTGTTCACTGGAATTCTTAACATGGTTAAATTTCTTAAGATAGTTGGTTATAGATGGACCTTCTATAGACTCATCCCTACGATGACTATAGGAATTAAGTCTATAATAATCAAAATTGTGGGTCAAACTCATAAAGTAAGAAATATTTCTGACTCTCGCCTACCGGGACACATGAGTTTTCGTTACTTTGATCGAATGGAATAGGTAGTTAATAAAAGTCTATGACATTTTATTAATTGAGATGTTTCTCTATTTAACTAAGTGAATATTTGTGACTCTTTCCAACCGGGACACATGGGTCATGGCTAGTTAAAGTACCTAAGAAATAGAAGATAAGTGTTTTAGTATTTTGCTTATCTCAAAACATTTTGTATGTTATGTTATTTCTAAAAATTTAATGAATAAATGTTTGTCAAGCAATGCGTTGATTTCTACTTAGTTGACAATTGTAGCTCTAGGCTTTCCACCTCATACTTTCTCTAATCTCTAAAAGGTTACTTTATGGTGAGAACCTCACGAAATGTTTGTCCAACATCAACATGGTGTTGATTATGGACAACATCGAGTTCATGATAATCAAAGATATTCCTATTTTTCCTATGCAACGATCACCAAATCCTTCAAAATATGATTGTTGATGGTGGTTCGAGCTAAGGAAAGAATACTAATACTACTAAACAAGCTCAAAGAGAAGCTGCTTTAAGCTTCTTCTTCGAAGAGCAAGAGAGGAAGAAATTAATACAAAAAGAACAAGAAGTCCACTAGCAAGGCACCAAATGCTGCAAAGCATCTTGGAGTAGGGCCTGATTATAAGTACACAAAAAAAGGGGAGTGTTTCCAACTGCAAGGAGACTGGGAATTGGAACAAGATTGCCCAGCACTCAAGGCATATGGAACCCAAAATAATTAAATTTGTCTTGGATGCATGTGATTTTAGAGGATGATGCTTCAGTTTTGGATCACTAAATCAAAATCTACTAAACATGCATGTACCTTTTTACACCCTTTTAGCATTGGGAAAGCCATGAAGAATAAAAAGCCACAGCTTGGAATCCATCAAGGATTGTTCGTATCAAACAAGGCAAAAGGATAAGCTTGAATGAATTTTGGAAATAAATATATTATTTTAAGACAATGTTTATTTTATTATGATTTTCATTGGAAATTTTAATTTCAGTTTTTCTTATTACATTAACAACAATTTGTAGTTACTTTCACAAGGAATAAAATCCTATTTCTTTAAATGGATGTGAATTATGGGGTGGATGTATGAAAAACGGGCTATACCTATTGCAACTAAACGAACCCTATGTTTTAAATAATGAGTTGTTTAAGATAGCTAATTCTAGTACCGTTAAACGACAAAAGGTCAATAACGTTAGAAATGACGTACCTTTGACATTTTCGCTTTGGTCATATTTTCTATGATATGATTCAAAGACTAACAAAGGCTGGGCCTTTGAGGGAAATCACCTAGGGTGACCTACCTGTTTGTGAATCTAGTCTCGATGGCAGAATGACAAAGCGTCCATTCTCTGTGATATGAGAAAGGGCCAAAGAACCACTAGGGCTAGTATGCTCAAATGTCTAGGGACATATGAATGTTCAAGTGAGGGGTGGTTATGAGTATTTCGTCACCTTCATCGACAATTTCTCTAGAGACTCATGTAAGTACCTAAGGCATAGGAATTCTGTGAATTTGTTAAGAAGTTCAAAGAATTCATTGCTATGGCTTTAAAACCATATTAGGTAAAACGTTAAAGATCTTGCGATCTGATTGGGGTGAAGGATATTTGGATAATTAGAACCAAGATCATTTAATTGAACTTGGAGAATTGTCTAAAGAAACTGCCCCAAGGACTCTGCAACAGAACGGTGTTGCTGAACGTCGTGAATCATGCGTTTATGAACATGTGTGTTCTAAGATAAGCTATTCAACTCTACCAACTTCTTACCAAGATCTTTTCTGGAGACATACTAGCTAGCCCGCATGTGACATTTTTTAAATGTTGTGCCATCTCAAAAGCTGTCTGCAAGACACCACTAGAATTATGAAATGGTCGTGAACCTGGTTTACGTCATTATGGAATTTGGCGGTGTCATGTTTATGTCCTAAGGAAAAAGGTAGAAAGCTAGAACAACAAACTGGGGTTTTCTTGTTTGATGGTTATTCTAAAGGTACTCAGGGTGGTTTGTTTTATAGTCCAGTAGACAAGAAAGTTTTTGGCTCTAAAAATGCTACTTTTGTGGATAACAACTACATAATGAATTTCAAGTCTCATAGCTGAATATTACTCAATGGAAAAATGATAAACTATTGTTCCATCCTCACCGACGCAAGTCGATGAAAACAAGGTTGATTTAGAATCCACTAATCCAAGTCAGAAAGTTACGATGCCTCATCATAGTGGGAGGGTTTCTTGGAACCCGATACCTATATTATGGATAGTGAAACCCACAAGTTGGTTGGGGACACAAGTAACAATGATTCGTTGGCCTTTAAATAGGCAATGGGTAAGTCTGAAAAGGATATTTCACTCGAAGCCAAGTACCAGGAAATAAAGTCTAAGTACTCTTAATTTGTTTGAGATCTTGTAGATGTACCATTGGACTTTAGGCCCATGGGATGCAAGTGGATCTATAAGAAGAAGAGATAAGCTGATGGAAAGGTCGAGACATTAAAGGCTCGACTCGTGGCAGAGAGAGAAACTTGGCTTAGAGAAAACTTTTTCTCCAGTAGCCATGTTAAAATTCATTTAGTATACTCTTATCCAAAGCTAAAAATCTTGATTGAAGAGATAAGGCAAATGGACATAAAAAAAAAAAGCATTTTTAATGGATATCTTGATTAGACCATAAACATGGATCAATCAAAACGATTTAAAATAGCTGGACAAGAAATTCGGCAGGCTGAGTGGGTCAATCTATGGACTTAAACAAGCTTCGCGCTTCTAGAACATAAGGTTAAATGAAAACATTAAGACCTAAGGTTTTGAACAAAATGTAGTTGACCCTTATGTTTGACAACTTAGGGAAAAAGACATTGTGGTGTTCTTAATCCTTTATGTATATGGTATCTTATTCACTGGAAACAATGTCAAGAAATTATCAAACATAAAGAACTGGCTAGAAACGAAATTCTAGATTTCGTTGTAGTAAGTCGTGTTCTTGGTATCCAGAACATCAGAGAAATAAATAACTCAATTTTGGCTCTAACGCAAGCGACCTACTTTAGTGAGGTGCTTGGTCGTTACTCTGTAACAAATTCCGAGAAAGGATGTTTAGCATCTTGACATGGATTTGTTTTTCTAAGTAGCAGTCTCCACAGACTCCTCAAGAGAAAGAAAAGATGTAACGAATTCCTTATGCATTTGCAATTAGAAGTCAAATGCATACTATGTTGTGTGTTGAGACTAGAGATCTGCTATGCAGTGGAGTGGTGAACAAGTGTCAGTAAAAACTTGGAAATGAACAATAGATGGAGCTCAATATCTTTGATGGACTAGAGACTATATGTTATTCTTTTCAGGTGGATCTTTGAACCTATTAGGCTACACATATTCATACTTTAGAATGATGTTGATGAAAAAATGTCTACTTCTGAAAAATGTGTTTACTCTTAGGGGTGGAGCTATGATTTGGAGAAGCAATAGGTTGTCTGCCATCTCAGTAGCTGTGATTTGGAGAAGCGTTAGGCTATCTGCCATTTTAGAATCCACCTTGGAGGCTGAGTACATAGCTACGTCTATGGCGGTTAAGGAAATAGTCTGACTAAGGAAGTTCTATATGGGTCTCGATGTTATTCCAGAAATGGATAAACCACTCATTTTGTCTAGTGACAGTACTGAGGCAATATCAAATTCGAAAGAACCTTGAAGCTGCAAAAGAGCAAAGCATATAGAGAGAAATTACCACATTATTGAGGACGTGTGGCGAAGGCGTGAAGTAAAGTGAAGGTGATGAAGATAGCATTGGAAGGCAATCTTTCATATCCCTTTACAAAGATATAAGCAAAGAGCATAATTGTGAAGCATGTATAATGCTTGGTTTTGAGAAACATGTCCCATTTGTTTTAAAAGGGCAAGTGGGAGTTTGTTGTGTTTTATGCCCTTATAAAACCATGTTGGACATGTAGCACGATTTCATATTATAAATAAAAGTAGTAGAAATCATTTAGTTTGACAATCATGTTGCTTGCTTGTTTTATTACATGATTATTGAAATAATACAAACATTTATAAAATCTCGAACATATGGATAGTTACATTTATAGTGACTAGGTCTCAGTGGATTATAGTTGTAATTATATGTTCAAAAGAACTAGTCCTAAGATTAGATCAGTGCATTGGATTTTCACTGATTAGGAAATCTACAATATGATCTACTTACACATTCGGGGTGTGATGTCTTGTCCAAGGCATTGACCAAGTAGTTAAGATCGGATGTATTTGGTTACATTGTACTAGGACCGATATTGATTATTGATTGATAAATAAGTATCGTTGTTATCAAATCTAATCAATGTCACAATGTTGACCATAGGTTAAGTCGGTCTTAATTCTGAGTGATAATATTCTTCTAATTATATTATGTAAATCTTTTGACTTGTTCGTTACCAGCTTACCCTACGGTCTAGCCCATACTTACATCTTGTATATTTAGTAGTGTAATTGAGTGGGAGTATTATTCATAGATATGAAATCTATAACTTCTGTATGAGAAGTGAAAATATGATTTCCTTAATTGCTTTGTTCAAAAGGTTAAATGATTGAGATCTCATTTCTCTGATTACGTTCATAGAAATATCATTTATAATGAGCTTAGTAGGAGTTAAGGATAAAATACTGATGAGGGGTAAAACGATAATTTGCACCCATCTTGTTAGTAAGTCATCGATAGATGATTGACTGATTGTAATGGTTATAACAATGGATAACGTATTTATGGTTTTGAAAATACGTTCTTTGAATTCAAGAATTCAATTCCGAGTCTATAGTGGAGTCACGAGGAATTAATAAGGTAGTGAAATTATTCGTAAATAAATTCATAGTAACTTGTTGGAGCTTGATTTCATGGATCCATGGTCCCTGCATCACCTTTGAGTAAATAATCTAGAATGTCTCAATTAATTGATTTAATTATCAATTAGGATTTTTAAAGTTGACCAGGTTAATTTTGGAAAATTTACAGAGATATGAGATTTAGAGAATAAAAGAGAATCTTTGGGTAAATTTATTAATATTGATAAATTTGTGTCAATATAAATAAATACTATTAAATCAAGTTTCAAATTATAATTAGTTAATTTGAATAAGGATTTAATTAATTAATTAAAAAATAAATAATTTTTTTTTAATTTAGGCCCAATTGTGATTTAAATTTAAAACAAAGAGATTGGGCCTAAGTCCATTTGTGGGAGTCCAATGCTTTTATCTTTTTGTTTATTATTTTAATTAATTCAAATTTAAATTTAAATTTAAATAAAGCCCATTAAGTTTTTTATATAAGGAATATGATATCTAGGGTTTTTCATAAGTCAGTCTCAGTTGATTCATTGGGTAAGTGAAAACCTAGACACTTGTTGACGCGATTCTTCGCCAACAGATAATTAAGAGAATAAGAGAAAGGGATTAGTGCTGAAAGTAGAACCGTCACAGATATGAAATCTTAGAGGATGAACTAGGTGACTCAAGACACGTTTTTAAGTGGTTCAAAGGTTAAAATCCTTCTACTCCACTAGTCAATATTATTGATATATTCTGGTATTTGGTTACAAAGTATATATCTCTCCAGAGACTATTTTTTCCAACCCTTATCAACTCCCAGGGTCTCCATATTTATAGGAGAAGGCACCTGGAAGTTGGTAAGAAGGTCATCCCGTGACCTTCTTATTTGTCATGTCAACTCTGTGACATTCATGATTAATTCCTAAACCTGACACATAAGAATGGTCAAGTTGATAGGTAAGGAGATAATGGGCCGCACGGCCCAACTCAGCTGTGGGTGTCTGAATACGCACGTTCCTGCTGCGTGTCCGAAAAGTCAGGGAGATATCGGACACGTGATGTCAGATATAGGCACGTTTATCTTGTGTGTGTTGACTTTACAAAGGGTCAGAGATCCATGAGAAGCTCGTACCACGAGCTGCTCCCCTGACCCGACCTTCGGCCTTCAGACTCCTTCCCCCAGTCTTGGGCAACCTCGGCGAGTCCTTGAGGATCCCTCGAGCTAATAGGGTACGACCTCGAAAGCAGGAGCTCTGGCCTGGGGAAATTTACGGACTAACCATGATTAGTCCGAGGCTCGACCTGCTAATCAGCCCGTGGGAAAACCAGGGCGTACATCTGCCCCCCAAGCTCCTGCTCGTGGTATATGACGTCATACATAGAAGACCACAGTAGGGGCTTTTAGACTTCCCCAAAACCCTTCACATTCCACTTTTTGTGCAGGCGTCTGATACGTGGAACGTCGTGGGTGGTGACGGTACGCTCTACGAGAACCGCATTTAATGGCCTCGTCTATGCCCCGCCGTCGTTTCGCATTTCGAGTGGAAGGCCTCGGATCCCTCACCAGGGCCACCCAAGAGCCTTCTACACGTGATACTTCACGTATATAAAAAGGGGGTGGCCACCCCACGCATGGGCCACCCTTTCATTCAAAATTTTCCAAATCTCCTTTTCTCTTCCTTCTCCATATTTCAGAAGAACGGAACCCTCAATCTTGTTGCTGCCATTTTCATCGTTCACGAAGCTTAGGCGCACGGATTTCTCTGAAGCTTTGGAAGCTACTACACCGACGAAGCTCCTACCAGCGCAACACTCTCGTTTACCCTCCAACCATACACTGTAAGTTTCCTGACCCTGTTCACTTTGAAAACATGCTACTGTAGCTTAGGTAAAAAAAAATTTTTACTGTAGCCGCATGCAAGGGTTTTCTGGGTTGCGTGGATATGGAGGGTGACAGCCCTTTTTAGGTTAGGGCATACTTGTTGTAGGAAATCGCCTTAGAGCATGGGTTTCATGATGCTTTTTCTGGAACAATTTCTGGGTAGGAGTTTTGGGAATTTTGGGTGCAAAACCGGGTAGCTTAGGGAACACGCCTCATGGGCGGTTTTGCAATTCCTGCCTACTGAAACTTTCCTCCCAAGGCAAATTTTACTCTGAACCCCCTGACACGCGAATTCCGAGTAATCTGGGATCTGTTGGGAGTATACGCGCGTGTTCACTGAACCGCGTGGTTCCACCTTCCACGAGCTGGGCTTACCTCAGCTCGTGCAAATAATAATTATTCTTCCTTCTGCTTGGGTCGCCTTTTCTAAAATGTTTTCTTGTGTTCACTAGGCGACCAGATGGCTCCAAAAAAGAACCTCCCTCAGAAGAACGTTGGAAGCTCGGCCTCCCAGCAGGAAAAAGGAAAGGCGGTGATGTCCAGCTCGCCGATCCCCCACTTTGGGCCGGCCGTGGAGAAGGAGGTCGAGGTGGCCCCCGACGCATTTTTTGAGGCGGAGAGAATCGTCTCAAAGATAACTGACCAGGCGAAGATCAACAAACTCTTCCTCACCCACAACATTCCACTGGGGAAAGCCTCCGTTATTGCCCGACCTGCTGCGGAGGGCGAGCGGAGCTGCACGCCGCTCGACGAATCGTTCGCGACCTGGAGCGGTGAACACTTCAAGGCAGGGGCCTTCCTTCCCCTGGATCAGTACTTCGCTGATTTCTTGAACTATGTGGGGTTGGCCCCATTTCAGCTCCCCCCCAACTCCTACCGTCTGCTGGCAGGGTTGAGGTACTTATTCAAGAAGCAGGAGTGGGAGGTCCCCACTCCTGCGGATATTTTATACTTCTTTTGCCTAAAAGCCAGCCCGGACCAGCGGGGGCGAGGCGACGGGTTCTACTATTTAACCTGTTTTCCTAATACGGCGGCGGTCATCGAGCTGCCAAGCCATCCAAATGACTTCAAGGACCAGTTCTTCATGTCAACTGGGTTCCGGAACTACGAGCACCACTACTTCAACCGTTCTCGTAAGTGAACCCTGATCTTAGCTCGCCTTTTAAGTGTTATTTTATTTTAGCTCCTCCCGTATTCCACTCTGATTCCAGCCAATCTTGCAGCCATCTACGCGAGGACCGAAAAGTCTGTGACCCTCGGGGGTCAATATGAAACACTGGCGGGCTTAACCCCCAGTGAAAAGGACTATCGCGTGCTCATGACGGACGAGACGATGGTGTTCTGCAAATTGATTTTCCCAAATCAGACTCTGAATCTGAAGAGGCCCCGGGGGCACCCCCAGCCCGCGACAACAGACCTATCGTCGTGGAGGAGGTCGCGGCAGAGGGAGACGAGGAGGACGAGGCGGCTGAAGTTCCACTTGTGAGGAATACGAAGAGGACCTTGGAGGTCGCCCAGGGGATGGACGAGGAGAGGATCCAATCCGGAGCAGCCGCGGGTCCTTCCGGTCAAGGTAACCCTTATTTGCTTAAGAATGTAGATAGGGCCACTGCGGACCCCCGGCTGGTTAGGCTCAATCCTAGGCAGATCGTTCATCGTCACCGAAGGGACTCGGACCTGAACACTCTCCTGCTCCATTGTGTTGACCGGCTCGTGCTGGATCACCAAGAGAGCCGGCCTAGGGGTACCGTAGTAGTAGATAACACCCTAGCTTTTAGGTCGATCATTTTTTAGGAGTATGGGAACAACTTACGCACGTGGCCATCACTTCAGAGGGGCATCTATGCTCCGGGGCTTAGGCAATATGTAGAAGATTCTAGCCCCGAGCCAGAACCGGACCCAGAACTTGCGCCTGTTCGGGAAATAATCGTCTTAGGTTCTTCCAGCTCGGGGGGTAGGGCTCCCTTAGTATTCGTATACTTTTTGCCTTTAACCTTTTGCTTTTATTTCTGCCTGATAGCTAACTTGTAATAACCATGTTTTTTGTTTTTGGCAGAAGAGATGTCTCAGCCCGAGGATAGCCTGCGAGGCATAGTCTTCGGAGGGGAATCCCCCAGCAGGGCCAAGATTGAAAAGGCTACGAGGATCCAAGAGCACGGCTGGGGGCTCCACTAAATCTCCGGCAAAGGAGAAGGAAAAAACCCCATCATCCCAGGTCGAGGGGGCAATTCTTCCTGCTGCTGGGGCAGGACACATGCCCTCGCCGCCCCAGCGATCTCCATCAGCCACCCAGGATGTGGGAATGGAGGTCAGGACTCCGGCTGCAGTGGTCCCCGACGTACGCATCCCGGTCGATCCCCAGGATCTGGAGAGGATCCCAAAATCCTTCCGGGGGACGGTGTATGAGTCGGCGAGCTACGCCGTCAACCATTTCTACAAGTTCAAAGAGAAGGAGCTCCGGGCTATTGAGACAATGAGCCCGGTCCACGTAATAGAGTCTTCGATGGACATGACCCTAACGGTAAGCCGCCCCATCCTTTTAAAGCTTTAACCCTCACACACCGCCTTATTTTTCCACTTGGCCAATTTATCTTTCATTTCTCGCAGGGCATCGTTGTCGTACACCGAGGCATCACCAGTTGCAAAGCTCAACTCGAGGAGACGAGGGCTGAGCACCAGGCCGCCCTTCAGGAGGCTCAGGCGGCGAAAGATGCGCTGGCGACCTCGAAGGCCAAGTTAGAGAGGACCCGCTCGAAGGTCCAAGAGCTTGAGGCATCCCTTGCCACCTCGCGAACAGACCTCGAGGCAGCGAAGGCCGAGGTCGCTCTTGAAGCCGAACGGACCACCTTGGAACAGTCCATGCAGAAACTGTTCTATCGTTGCTGGGCCCACAACCCGGAGGCCGACTTCTCTTTCATGTCGCCGAGTCTCTGGGCGCGTTTGTTGGTGAAGTTCCAAGCCCGCCTTGACAAAGAGGTGCCGCCCTCAGAGACTGGGGAAGCCTCTGGCGCGGCGGAGCAGGGTGAGACCGCGACCTCCAAGGGGCCGACTGACGGGGCTTAGGGCGCTTTCTCTTCTCTTTTTTTTATTTTGAAGTATTTTGTGTAATCCTTATCACGAGGTATTTTTACCTCGAGACAATTTTCCTTGCAATTTTAACTTATATATTTCTTCATGCTTTTGGCTACAATACACTTCCCCTTTTTTTGATAAACTTAGTTCGTGTTAACCGTTATTTATATCCCGAGCTCTTTAAGAAGAACCACGATCCATAAATTTAAGTTAACTTCTAAGTTTTATGACCCGGTTAAAACCAGGAGCTTATTTTGAAAACTTAGTTCATGTCAACTTTTATCCATATCTCGAGCTCTTTAAGAAGAACCACGATCAATAAATTTAAGTTAACTTCTAAGTTTTATGACCCGGTTAAAACCAGGAGCTTATTTTGAAAACTTAGTTCGTGTCAACTTTTATCCATATCTCGATCTCTTTAAGAAGAACCACGATCAATAAATTTAAGTTAACTTCTAAGTTTTATGACCCGGTTAAAACTAGGAGCTTATTTTGAAAACTTAGTTCGTGTCAACTTTTATCCATATCTCGAGCTCTTTAAGAAGAACCACGATCAATAAATTTAAGTTAACTTCCAAGTTTTATGACCCGGTTAAAACCAGGAGCTTATTTTGAAAACTTAGTTCGTGTCAACTTTTATCCATATCTCGAGCTCTTTAAGAAGAACCACGATCAATAAATTTAAGTTAACTTCCAAGTTTTATGACCTAGTTAAAACCAGGAACTTATTTTGAAAACTTAGTTCGTGTTAACTTTTATCCATATCTCGAGTTCTTTAAGAAGAACCACGATCAATAAATTTAAGTTAACTTCCAAGTTTTATGACCTAGTTAAAACCAGGATAGGACTTAGTTCGCGTTAACCCTTATACATAGATAAGAATCAACATCCAAGTCGTTAAGGAGACCTGGTTATATCTAGGTACCATATGCCCCCCAAGTAACTAGGAAAAGGTCTTTCGTGGTTACTTTAAGATTACACTTACAAATAAAAAGAAAAAATTGATTTTTATTAATACATAAAAAGTGGCCTTCCAGGCCTTACAAGTGGGTCATTGATAATATTTCTTTAAGTGGATGGCGTTCCAAGTCCGTGGGACTGCCGCTCCATCAATTCGAGCTAACTTATAAGTTCCTTCCTTGATGACTTCAATGACCTGGTACGGTCCTTCCCAGCTCGGTCCCAAGACTCCATCTTTGGGATCTTTCCCGGCTAGGAAAACTCTCCTTAGGACCAAATTGCCAACGCTAAAGGTACGTTTTTTGACTTTAGTGTTGAAGTAGCGAGTGATCTTTTGCTGGTAGTGGGCGAGCTGGAGTTGCGAATCCTCTCGCCTTTCATCGATAAGGTCTAGGGAATGGCATAGGAGCTCGTGGTTCCTATCTTGGTCGAAGGACTGAACTCTATGCGACAGAACTTTAACTTCTACGGGGAGGACTGCTTCACTCCCAAAGGTTAGGGAGAAAGGAGTGTGACCCGTAGGAGTCCGATGCGAGGTCCGGTATGCCCACAGGACCTGGGAGAGCTGTTCTGGCCAGACCCCCTTTTCCTCATCTAATCTTTTCTTGAGGTTCGCCTTTAGAGTCTTGTTGACAGCTTTGACCTGGCCGTTTTCCTGAGGATAGGCCACAGAGGAGAAGCTTTTCACAATTCCATGCCTTTCACAAAATTCGGTGAACAGGTCGCTGTCGAACTGGGTGCCGTTGTCAGAGACAATTTTCTTCGGCAGGCCGAATCGACAGATGATGCTTTTAACCACAAAGTCGAGTACCTTCTTCGATGTTATTGTTGCCAACGGCTCTGGCTCGGCCCACTTAGTAAAGTAGTCGATGGCTACCACGGCGTAACGGACCCCGCCCTTTCCGATAGGCAGGGCGCCTACTAAATCTATCCCCCAAACGGCGAATGGCCAAGAGGCCGAGATCATTTTCAGTTCGACTGGAGGAGCTCGGGCAAGCACAGCGAATCGCTGGCACTTGTCGCACTTTTTCACATATGAAATCGAGTCTTTGGACAGATTTGGCCAGTAATAACCTTGCCTGAGAACCTTTAAGGCCAGGCTTTGCCCCCCAGCATGGTCTCCGCAGAATCCTTCGTGAATTTCCCGCAGGATGGCATGTGCCTCACCTGGATCCACGCACCGGAGGAAAGGTAGGGAATGCCCACGTCGGTATAATACACCATCGACCAGCGTATACCTTGGAGCTTGATACAAGATTCGCCGCGCATCGTTACGTTCCTCGGGCAACTTGCCCTCGGTGAGATACTCAATGACGGGAGTCATCCAGGTCGGCCTAGCGTCAATCATCCCGACCTCTGCCCGACCTCCTTCTATACTTGGTTCTTTCAAGAATTCTATTGGCACCAACCCAAGGGTTTCTGTTTCTCCCGAGGTGGCGAGCTTGGCGAGAGCATCTGCATTGGCGTTCTGTTCCCGAGGTATCTGTTTGATCGATCCTCACTCAAATGCGGACAGCTCAGTTTTTACCTTTGCCAGATAGGTGGCCATCTTGGGTCCCCGCGCTTGATATTCGCCCAGAACCTGGTTTACCACGAGCTGGGAGTCACTGAAGCACTGGACGGAGCTCGCTTTCAACTCCTTAGCTACCCTCAGCCCAGCTAACAAAGCTTCGTACTCTGCCTCGTTGTTAGACGCCTTGAACCCGAACCTTAGCGCCGAGTGGAATCTATGTCCCTCGGGGGATATTAGAATGATTCCGGCCTCGGAACCGTTCTCGTTAGATGAACCATCAACGAAGATCTTCCACGATGAATGCGGTGAGGCAACTTGAAGTAGGCCTTCTGATGGATCCTCCTAGAATCCTGTGCACTCCGCCACGAAGTCAGCCAACGCCTGACATTTTATGGCAGTTCGTGGAGTATAGAAAATCTCGAACTGGCTGAGTTCGACCGCCCACTTTAACAAACGTCCCGATGCTTCAGGCTTTTGCAAAACCTGCCTTAGAGGCTGATCGGTCATGACGTGTACCGAGTGGGACTGGAAATACGGTCTGAGCTTTCGCAAGGCTGTGATTAGGCAAAACGCCAATTTTTCCATCAGTGGGTACCGTGATTCTGCTCCGAGGAGTCTCTTGGTGATGTAGTAGACTGGCTTTTGAACTTGGTCCTCTTCTCGTACTAGCATGGCGCTAGCTGCATCCTCAGTGACGGCCATGTAGAGGAAAAGAGGCTCTCCTGCCCTGGGCTTGGACAGCACAGGCGGTTTAGCCAGATGCGCCTTCAGATCGAGGAATGCGCCTTTGCACTCTACTTGCCACTCAAATTTCTTGTTTCCTCGGAGCAGGTTGTAGAAGGGCAAACACTTGTCGGTTGACTTGGAAATGACCGGTTGAGTGCTGCCACTCTTCCTGTGAGGCCTTGGACATCTTTCCGCGACCTGGGGGAAGGAAGCTCGAGCAGTGACCTGATTTTGTCAGGGTTCGCCTCGATTCCCCGGGTATTGACTATGAACCCCAGGAATTTCCCCGATGCGACACCGAACGTGCATTTCTGAGGATTAAGCCTCATGCCGTATTCCCATAGTATTTTAAAACATTCTTCCAGGTCGGAAACATGGTTGTCGGCAGTCTTTGACTTGACGAGCATGTCATCAACATACACTTCCATGTTCTTTCCGATCTGGTCCGCGAACATGCTGTTTACTAGCCTCTGGTAGGTAGCTCCAGCATTCTTCAGGCCAAACGGCATGACCTTATAGCAATAGACATTCGTTGGGGTCATGAAGCTGGTATGTTCCTGGTC
The DNA here is from genome assembly GCF_963169125.1 of Humulus lupulus. Taxonomy (NCBI): domain Eukaryota; kingdom Viridiplantae; phylum Streptophyta; class Magnoliopsida; order Rosales; family Cannabaceae; genus Humulus; species Humulus lupulus. The sequence goes on along the minus strand of NC_084794.1, from coordinate 84,859,511 downwards.
TGCTGGATTCATCGTGATCTGATTGTAGCCTGAGTACGCGTCCATGAAGGACATGAGCTCGTGCCCCGCCGTAGCATCCACCAGCTGATCGATCCTTGGCAATGGAAAGTAATCCTTGGGGTAGGCTTTATTCAGGTCGGAGAAGTCAATACAGGTCCGCCATTTCCCGTTGGGCTTTGGAACTAGCACGGGGTTGGCGACCCAAATTGGAAATTTGGCTTCGCGGATAAAGCCACACTTTTTGAGCCGGGCCACTTCTTCTTCAAGGGCTTCAGCTCGAGCTGTTCCTAAACGCCTTTGCTTTTGAGATTTGGCAGGAACGCTTTTATCCAGATGGAGCGTGTGCATGATGACACTCGGGCTGATACCCACCATGTCCTCGTGAGACCATGTGAATACGTCCAAGTTGTTCTTCAGAAACGTAGTCAGCTCCGCCTTTCTCTTGTCGCAGAGGTTTTTTCCCAAGCTAAACCGTCCGTGATGGATTTTTTTTATCAATGTTCACCTCCTCGAGCTCCTCAATAGCCTGGAGCTCGGACCTGTCCTCGCCTACTCGGGGGTCAATGTCCTCACTAAGGACGACACTTTACCCTTTGGCGTTTTGAGGTTTTTCAATCTCAGGAGCCGCCAAGGGCTCCTGGGATTCCTCTTCACTCAGAATGGCCATAGCCAGCTGCCCGGGTTTAGATTTTCCCTTCATGGAAATGCTGTAGCATTCCCTGGCAGCGAGCTGATCGCCCTTGATGGTGCAGATTCCTGTTGAGGTAGGGAATTTCATGACGAGGTGTCGAATGGAAGTGATAGCCTCGAAAGCTATGAGTGTAGGCCGGCCCAAAATGGCGTTGTAGGCAGCGGAGCAGTCAATGACCACGAACTCAAGTAGTTTAGAGACTGTCCGAGATTCTTCCCCTAGGGTGATCACCAGCTCGATCGTCCCTATCGCTGCCGACCCTTCTCCCGAAAAACCATATAGCATCATGGAGGTTGCCTTTAGCTCGGCGACGGTTAGACCCATCTTTTCTAAGGTGGATCGGAATAGGAGGTTCACCGAGCTTCCGTTGTCCACCAACACTCTCCTCACTTTCCGGTTGGCGAGCTGGACTGCTACGACCAAGGGATCATTATGGGGGAATTGGACATGGCCTACGTCTTCCTCCGTAAAAGTAATCGGTTGCTTCTTTAACCGCTACTGTTTTGAATGACGCTGCTCCGGGATGAACTCCGCTCCATTGTGGGCCTTTAACTCATTCACATACCTCTTCTGGGCGCCTCTGCTCGTGCCAGCCATGTGCGGTCCTCCAGAGATGGTGGATATCTCTCCCTCGACCACGGGAGGAGGGACGTCCTGATCTACCCGAGGCCCGGGCTGACTGGCTGGGACTTCTGGAGCGGGTCGACTCGCTGGGACCCTGTTTCGTGAATACTGCGCCACGGGGCCTGCTCGGATGAGAGTCTCTATCTCATCTTTTAGATGTCTGCATTCGTCGGTATTATGGCTGACGTCGTTATGAAAACGGCAGAATTTTGAAGTTTCTCTCTTTCCCTTGTGGTGTTTCAATGGCTCCGGCCTCTTCCAGGGGACCCGAGCAGTGTTGGCCAGGAAGATACTTTCCCTAGACTGGGTGAGCTCGGTATATGTCGTGAACACGGGCTTGAATTTATCCACAGACTTATTCTTCTTTTGACCGTGCTGACTGTTTTCACCATTCCCCTTTCTTTTGCCACCACCGGGCTAGTTGTTCTGCGCGACCTCGGGGATCGCCACCACGATCTCTGTCCCCGCTCCAGCGGGCTTCTCGGGAATCTGGCTGGTCCCCGCGGCTGAAGCTTCAGCTTCTTCCAAGTTTATCCATTCTTGGGCTCTGTTAAGGAATTCATTAACCGAGCTGACTTCCTTCCTCTGAATGTCTTTCCACAGGTCTCCTCCGATCAGGATTCCGGTTCTCATGGCCATGAGCTTGGAGCTATCATCTGCGTCCCTGGCTCGAGCAGCGACATTTGCGAATCTGCTCAAGTAGGCTTTTAGCGTCTCACCGGGCTGCTGCCTTACGTTGGCTAGGGAGTCGGCCTGAACACGGGCAGCCTGAGAGGCGCGGAATGCCCTTTTGAAATCTGCCGAGAAGGTCTTCCAGGAGCTGATTGACTGTCTTTTACTCTGCTTGAACCACTGCCTGGCAAGTCCGGTCAACGTGGAAGGGAAGATCAAGCAACGCAGGTCCGGGCCAATGTTATGGGCCATCATTAGGGTGTTGAACATCCCCAAATGGTCCGACGGATCTCCGTCCCCGTTGAACTTTGACAAGTGAGGCATACGAAAACCAGGTGGGTATGCCGTCGCTGCTATGTTTGGGGCGAAGAGTTCCATCTCGTCTCCCGAATCATATTTGTCTTTTTCTTTTTCTGATAGGAGCTTCCTCATCAGTTCCTCCATCTGAGTTAAACGCTCGAGGGTTTGGTCCTGAGATCCGGGGTTATTCCGGGGCTGCTCAACAGCTCCGGACCCATTGTACATATTAGGTGGGTCATTGCCCCTCCTATCTTGAGATAGGTTATGTGGGACATTCCCTCCGTTATGTACTTCGGATCGGACCCCCCCCCCCCCGAGCGAGCCTGGCTACCTTCTCTAGCTCGACCCTCTCTGTGAGAGCTGAGGTGATCTCGAAGGTCGCCTCCCTGGGTGGTCCAGTGACTCTGTGCCGAACTTAGCCTCTGACGCATGTCTCCTTCAGAGAGGTCACTCCGGCGACTGCCGGTCCAATGACTCCTACTGGATAGGCTCGGAGCTCGTCTTTGGCGGTGGCGACCTGATCCTTCTCCCGGCACCCTGCTACGCCAGGAAGGTCCGGCGGATGGCAGGTCTCTCCTACTATTCCCGTAAGTCGGGATGTCTCGGACGGGCTGAGGAGACGGATATCTGATTGGAGAAGGAGGATGCCTGACTGGGGAGGCGATCCTAGTTCCGTCTGGACGGATCAAATTTGGTGGGGGCCTTTCGGCCCTGCCAGCTTGCTGGTCCCGCGCCGGGCGATCTGGACGAGGCGCAGGACGATCTTCGGGGACGGGCTGACGTCTTCGGCCCTCCCCAGATCTCCTCCGGGAATTTCCTCGAGCTCTCCTGGGCGTCCTCGTGGATGGTTAAGAGCTCGGAGTCGACGTCCTAACCGAACTATTGTATTGTTGTTGTCTGGTTCCAGGCATTTCCCCGAAGTTTGCCTCCTGATGGTGCGATGAAGGGGTGGAGTTGGCTGCAGGAAGTCTATCCGAACGGCTATGCCTGGGCCGATTATCCCGGTGAGACTTAGGAGCCTCACCTTGCCTCTCTCCAACGTGAACGTTGGTTGTGAGAGGGGGTAGTCGGGCCAGAATATCCTGGATTTGCCGACCGGCTGCTGCTAACTGGCTCCTCAGCTGAGCATTCTCCATCTCCACCGCCGTATAATAACACGGGTTCAGATTAGGTGGCCGAGGTGCTGAGCTACCAGTATCGTCTTGGCCCGCCAGCTGTTTTCCTGGCCTTTGTTGGACTTCAGGAATTTGTTCATCAGGGATGGCAATATGGTGGGCCTCCTGCCCATCCGGCTGCTCTGTTTCGTTGCCATGCCTGGATCGAGTGGTCACCATAGTTGGATGTTTGTGGCAGCACTAATTGAACTTGCTCTCAATGAAAGCACCAAACTGTTGACGCGGTTCTTCGCCAACAGATAATTAAGAGAAGAAGAGAAAGGGATTAGTGCTGAAAGTAGAACCGTCACAGATATGAAATCTTAGAGGATGAACTAGGTGACTCAAGACACGTTTTTAAGTGGTTCAAAGGTTAAAATCCTTCTACTCCACTAGTCAATATTATTGATATATTCTGGGTATTTGGTTACGAAGTATATATCTCTCCAGAGACTATTTTTTCCAACCCTTATCAACTCCCAGGGTCTCCATATTTATTGGAGAAGGCACCTGAAAGTTGGTAAGGAGGTCATCCCGTGACCTTCTTATTTTTCATGTCAACTCTGTGACATTCATGATTAATTCCTAAACCTGACACATAAGAATGGTCAAGTCGATAGGTAAGGAGATAATGGGCCGCACGGCCCAACTCAGCTGTGGGTGTCTGAATACGCACGTTCTTGCTGCGTGTCCGAAAAGTCAGGGAGGTATCGGACACGTGATGTCAGATATAGGCACGTTTATCTTGCGTGTGTTGACTTTACAAAGGGTCAGAGATCCATGAGAAGCTCATACCACGAGCTGCTCCCCTGACCCGACCTTTGGCCTTCAAACTCCTTCCCCCCAGTCTTGGGCAACCTCGGCGAGTCCTTGAGGATCCCTCGAGCTAATAGGGTACGACCTCGAAAGCAGTAGCTCTGGCCTGGGGAAATTTACGGACTAACCATGATTAGTCTGAGGCTCGACCTGCTAATCAGCCCGTGGGAAAACCAGGGCGTACAACACTCTAATCCTTTCTTAGCCACTATATCTTCCTCTCTTCTAGATCTTTATCTCATGTGTTGAGAACCAGCCCACAGTAGTTCTAGGTTGATCAAAGGCTTGGTGAGGAAGACTGTGTTGCTGATCTAGTTCAATCTCTTGATAATACTCTACTATAGAAAGAAATCAAGGGTTAGAGAGATTGAAGGAAGGAGTTGTTCCAGTTCCGTTGCGTATTCGTAAGTTTTTACATCTTTGTGTTTATGTTAATTTACGAATCTGATGTTCATATGTATGTCATGTTATTCTATATTTCTATTATGTGTTTGGAAAAATAATAGGAAGCATGCATCTAGATTTAAATTCCAAGATCCTACATTGCCTTAGATAAATGACCAATGAATCATACCAGGGCCCGTTGCCCTAAATACATGATTAATGAATCATACTGGGGCTCAACTCCCTAATACATGATTATAATAAATCATATTGGGGCTCAACACCGTAGGATATGGAACTAATGTGTCATCCTGGGGCCATTTGCCCTATCCTCTGTATAACTAGCCTTGGAGCTGGCCCAACGTACCTGGCGCTTTAGTTTTCTACGATCAATAGGTCGGTCAAACGTATGTCACGCTCCTGGTTAGGCATAACTACATCGATCGACCAGCACTCAGCGCGCTATTGCCACTCTTGACTTATAAGTCAATACTTTTCGACCAGCGCACCGCGCTATTGCCCTCCTTGACTTATAAGTCAATGCTTTTCGACTAGCGCTATTGTCGTGCTTGACTTATAAGTCAATGCTTTTCGACCAGCGCTCAGTGCTACTATCGTCCTTGACTTATAAGTAAATGCTTTTTGACCAGTGCTCAACGCTATTGCCGTCCTTGACTTATAAGTTAATACTTTTCGTTCAGCACTCAGCGTGCTAATGCCATTTTTAACTCATAAGTCAAGTCGGGGGCCCGACCCTAGGATGTGGGACTAATAAGTCTCCCCGGGGCCCTCTGCCCTATCATCTGTATAACCAGTCTTGGAGCCGGCCCAGCGTACCTGGCGCTGTGTTTTCCAGGACCATTGGGTTGGACAAGCGTATGATGCACTCCTGGCTAGGTCTAACCATATTGACCAGCGCTCAGTGCGCTATTTCTATGTCTCACTTATAAGTCAATGATTTACGACCAACGCTATTGCCGTCCTTGACTCATAAATCAAGCTTTCTCAATTATATAATGCCAACATGCATTCATCATATAAAAAATATCCATATACAGAGCATTCATCATGCTTAACCAATCATTACTAGGCATAATCATAATCATGCACATTTACAAAGGCCCAAGCTCTGATCAATTCTATATTCAACATTCAGGCTAAGCCCTAATCACGTACATAACGTATTGGATGCAATTATCTTAACTTTAGTCCAATCACAGGTTAAGAATGAACGACCATCGAGCACGATCCTGATTTCGATCCCTTAGCGATAACATAGTCAATAATGAGTAAATAAAGGCTTCCGGACCGAGTCTTAGCCTCTGGGACATCGAACTCTACTATACCAGGTAGTAGGATCGATCCCGAACCCTTAGGTTTGAGTTCCCATCACTAAAAATCTAAGGTGGCCAAAGTTGCCCAGGCAGGCCGCGACTTGACCCCAAGGGTCACGACGCGCCTCCCAGAACAAAGAGCCCCTTGTTTGAAATTCATGACACAGGCTGTGAATTTCCCCTGAGAGTTGCGGCACGCCTCCAAAACAGAACCCCTCCTGGGCCTTGGGTTCACATGGGTCGCGGCGCCCCAAGAACAAGACCGCGATGCGACCCTGCAAACCCAGAATTTCCCCTGTTTTCCTTAGCCAATTTCACCCAAAATCCAACCCAATTGAACTCCCCCAAAAATTGTCAATACATAAACACCATCAAAACCCAAGCTCATCTCACTCAAAAATCTCCACCAAATCTCTAATTCAAATCAAAACTCAAGAAACTTAAGGAAACCGAAAGTCAGAAATTCAAAGCTTAAATTACCTATGATTAGGTTGTTTTCCAGCTAAATCCTCTAGCTATCAAGCTTCTAATCTTTCCTAGAATCGTTATGACTCTAACCTCGCTTGAATCCGAGCGCTAAAACTCTTTTTGAGTTTTATAGTTCTGAGAGGTTACTTTGAGCTTAAGTATCCTTCAACAAATCCCAAGACTCGGGGTACCCAAAAATGCCCCGAGGGAAAAATAGTCAAAATCCCAAGAATTCCCTCATGATCTCACTAACTCCAAATATATCATCAAATATTCATTCCCGTTATCCAACATCCCGGTAATGTACTAAATATCCAAAATACATATTGACTCTTCCCAAATCAAGTATTGGTTCCGTTGTAACTTTCCCACTAGCCTGCTCCCTAGGATCGCCTTGTGCCGAGTAACTCAAACACATCCACATAATAATGCTGTCTCTCACATATATCACATATATGCCAAATATACTCATAATGGACCAAATTACGAAAGTTGACATTTTAATCAGAAACAGGCCCACATGCATATTTAATACACTTAAACATGCACATCAAGTCATATTATAATATAATTCACATAATCATATAATGATACACATATATCACATAATCACACAATTTTCCATAATTTGCCATCCGGCCCCCTAATCAAGACCCTAAACCTTATTAGATAATTTTGGACATTGCAGACATCATGATATCCAATACTATTTTGATGTGATTGGTACAATTTAATATAAGTGTCTTATATTTTAATTTATATTAGAATGTGTAGAATCTGATATTAAATTTCATCGAGAACTATCATTTTAAGTAGTGTTGATTATTATAAGCTAACTCATAGCAATATTAAAAATGAAAAGGCATTTTTTTCCTTTTTTATATGCGAAAAAAGGCTTACATTATTTGTAACTTTAAAAGGTTCTCCATATCCTCATCCTTTTTTATCAGTTTGACTTTGGCTATACTATTAGGTCACGATGTCAAAAAGAGTTTGACCGCGTGATCCATGACCATTGACTACGTTAAAACCAATAGACACAAGCTTATTTTATATCCCGTAAATCTAGGGCCTTTACAACTGATCAGAGAGTATCAGTCTGTGTTCGCATGGACCACCACAATCTCATTTCTTTATGTACATATTTGTTCCATTAATTAAAGACTACAACCAACTAACTACTATTATTTACAGTACACATTTATTTAGTTTTTAAATTATAAATATTATCTATAATTTTAATAAAATCTGATTTACTATTTTTATAATAAATAATATATAGTAAAATAAATTATAATTCTATAATATATATAAATATTTATATTTATATCTATAATCTCTACATATATATATATGACATCTAAACATAATATTGACATAAATATATATTTATATGACTACATGACATATATATAAAATACAATAATATTTTAAAAAAAATTAATAATAGAAATCAAATAAGAATAGAAAATATCATAATGAAGACATAGTATACATGCATAAATTATTTTTAGTTTCTAATGGATAATGTTTTTTTTTTTATAAAGAAGAATGGATTACTTCAATAATCAAACAATAACAGGACAAACTACAAACCAGCAAAACAACTAATAGAGGCTAAACTAAAAGCCTCCCCAAAACAGCCAAAAAAACCAGAAACAATAACAGTACAAACTACAAACCAACAACATAACTAACAGAGGCTAATAACTAAAAGCCTCTCCAAAACAACCAAATAAACCAGAAACAAACAGAGATACAATACAGACCAGCAATACAGATCAAGCTGAAATTACAAACTGAGAGACAATTCGATGCTCCTTAGCAGAAAGATTTTGCTTTTTAATACTGAATAGCCTATGATGAAGAATAGCCTTAATTTCCGAAGCTATACTTACAGCAGATTTAGAAAACAACTCAAAAATACAGTTGTTACGATTCCTCCAAATACTGTAAACAGAAGCAGCTAGAATCATGACTGCTAACTGATGAATGAAGCCAATTTTCCTGCTGGCTAACCAAGCTCTCCAACTGTCAAACTCAACAGGCCAAATATTGCCATCCAACCAGTCAAAAACCTGAGCCAACACCTGCTTAGACAGTGAACAATCAAAAAAGAGATGGGCATGACTCTCATCAAACTCACCACAAACAGGGCACAGAGATGAGTCTATATGCACTTTGAAACGACACAGGTTGTCAAGTGTGAGCATATGAGTATTGACTACTTGCCAAAGCAGAAATCTATGCTTAGGCAGAGATAGCTTACACCAAACTGCCTTGTAATAATCCACCTGCTGATAATGAAGAGAGTTGGTATATATTATGGCAGGACAAAACTTCCCTGTTAAACCAGCTGCCATAATCTCTTCCCTATTATATTTGCCCCTAAGGTTACATAGCTTTCGCCAGTACCAGCTGGTATCTGGGGGAAGATTATAGGACCAAAAATAAGATCCTTTCAAGTAAATGAAGTTTATCCATTTCACCCACAGAAGGTCCACTTTCTCTGATATAGCCCAAATATACTTGGCCAAAATAGCATGATTCCACTTTTGACCATTTCTGAATCCGAGCCCCCCTAATGCCTTAGGCAAACACACTTTATCCCAAGAAGCCAAATGAATCTTACATCTATTCCCATTGACTCCCCAGAGAAAACCACGACAAAGTCTCTCAATTTCTTTTATTATGCTTTGGGGGAGAACAAAAATACTCATCCAATAGTTCCTTAATCCAAAAAGAACCGAGTGAATCAATTGCATTCTACCAGCATAAAACAGATGCCTACTAGCCCAAGTGTGAAGTTTCCTCTTGATTTTCTGAATTATGACATCACAATCCTCATGCTTCCATTTGGTTGGTCTCATTGGAACGCCAAGGTACTTTAGAGGAAATATTCCCTCTGACAGATTCATTTCAGCAGCCAAAACCCTTTTATCAGCATCAGATATGCCTCCAAAAAAAATATGGCATTTGCTCTCATTTATATGCAGTCCTGTGACAGAACTAAATTCCCCAAGCACCCCCTTAATCACCTGAATTGAAGACAGAGACCCCTTACAGAAAATAAGTAAGTCGTCAGCAAAACATAAGCTAATGAGCTTGAGGTTCTTACACATGGGGTGAAACCTAAAAACTGAGTTCTACGCTGCAAAATGGAGACTACGGGTCAGATAATCCATCACTAGAACAAATAAAAGAGGAGAAATCGGATCCCCTTGACGAAGACCCTTTTCACCTCTAAACCGGCCTTGAATCCTGCCATTTAATATTAGTGAATAAGATGTTTTGGACAGACGAGTCATTATCCAACCTATAAATCTAGCTGGGAAGCATAAGGCCTTTAAAAGCTCCTCAATAAACCTCTAATCAATTGTATCATAGGCTTTACTGATATCAATCTTTATCGCACACCTTGGAGATATTACCGATTTGTTATAATGCTTGATAAGATCTTGACAGATAAGAACATTGTGAGCAATTGATCTTCCTTGTATAAAAGCTCATTGGTTAGTATGAACCAAAACAGGAAGCACTTTAGCTAAACGACTACAGAGAAGCTTTGAAACACATTTATAAAGTGTAGAACAGCAAGCAATCAGTCTATAATCTACTGCCCTATTCAAACTATCCACTTTAGGAATCAAGGACAAAGATGTATTCAATAACTCCTCAGGTATGAAACCTGTCTCAAAGAAATGCAGAACAGCTCTACTAACCTCATCTCCAATTTCCTACCACATCACCTTAAAAAAAAGCTTAACCATATCCGTCTGGGCCCGGAGATTTAATGCTAGAAATACTGAACATGGCCTCCCTGATCTCCTTATGCATGAAAGAACTCAGTAACATAAGTTGTTGATCTAAAGACAGCTTAGCCCCCATAGCAACATATTTCTTGTTTATCTCCTTAGTAACAGAACTGGGACTTCCCATTATTCCCCTAAAATGGTTCATAAAATGAGACACAACTTCAGGATAACTATCCACCACTCTCCCTTGCTCATTAACAAAGGTAGCTATTCTATTAGCCTCCTTACACTTCTTCAACACATGCATGAAAAAATGTCGTATTCATGTCACCTTGTCGCGGCCAATTTATTTTGCTTCTTTGAGTCAAAAAGCTATGATACATTTTCTCTTGAGTTCTGAATTCTTCCGCTGATGACTTGACCCTATCCTGGATTGTAATATTATTAGGCTGAAGTTGAGCTCGGTACATTGCTTCCTGATAATCATCCTTGGATGTTTGAAACTTGAATCCCAAATCTCCAAAACAGTCCAAAATGAATCTCTTCAATTTATGCTTTAATCTCATTGTCTTTAGAAAAATCGCTTTCAGACCTTTTCCTTCAACGGCTGCCTCCAGTTGTCTAAAACCAACTGCTTAAAACTCCTATGTTCAGTCCAGAAATTATAAAATCAAAAAGGCTTAATACCCAAGTCCTCCACAGGAAAAATAGAGATAGTACAAGCACAGCGATCTGAGTTTGGTTCCCATTTAAAAACAGCAGTGGTATTAGGAAAACCATCTAACCAATCCTCATTAATGAAAGCATGATCTATTTTAGAATAGATTCTAGCATCTCCATCTTGATTGTTAGTCCAAGTACAAAACGAACCCGTACTCTTAAGAGCTTCTAGATTTGACATAGACAGCCACTGAGAAGAATCTACAAGCTCTGTAGAAGACACTGATTTTCCTCCATTTCTTCCTCTAGTTGTAAATATTGCGTTAAAATCCCCTAGAACCATCTAAGGGCTAGCTGAACAAACAATTTGAGCTAAACCATTCCATAAAGTCTTCCTCTCTTCCAAAGCATTTCTGCCATAGACAAATGTAATATTAAAGGAGCTTTTGTGACCCGTCATTTTAACAAGGCAGTGAACAAACTGAGCATTCTCCTCTAACACACTCACTTTGACAAATACTTTCCTCCATATGATCAAAATCCTTCCCTCTATCACTGGACTAGTATAGTAATCCCAGTTCCTAAATTTATTATCCATTATTTCCTGCACTCTACTAACCTTCATTTTATTCTCTAAAATAGCTCCAATTCCAATTTTATTCTTACTACAAGTATCTAACACAACATCTTGTTTTTTCGAATTGTTCAATCCCCTTATATTCCAGTTGAGAATATTGCAACTATCCATAAGAAGTTTGCATTTTACCCCTGCCATCTTCTATCCCCTTTGCCCGTTCCTGAAGGACCCCAAACAAGTTTGTCGACTTCTTACCCTGTACCTCATCTTTATGACCATTCATGCTACTGTTTCTACCTCTTTGTTCGCTTCTATGCAGAATCCCTGACTTCTTAGGCGTGTGCCACTTACTCTTTGAATCTTGTCCCTGAACCACATTTGATTCCTCAACCAGCTCCTTAGTTCTTGAATATTGTCCCTGTCCAGCCTCAGTAGACACAACCTGCTCTGTGGCCTTTTCTGTTGATGAAGTAAGCAACTGATTGTTCTTCTCCCTTCCCTGATCCTGAGAAAAACTAGACTCGGTAACTTTCTGATCCACTTGGGGCTTCTGATCCTTGCGGAAATCAGTAATAACATGTCCATAACTTCCACAATTTTTACATTTGACTGGTAGCCACTCATAATCCACCCCTTGCTCCACAAGTTGACCAAATTCATTCATGTAATGAATAATCCTAGGAGGATTATCTGAAAGTTCCATCTCTAGCAAATTGAACTCTAGTTCTCTCTTGAGTAAATTTATCAACCATAATCGGCTTGCCTATAGTACTCACTAAAGCACTAAGGCAATTGTTGCCCCAATATTGAAGAACAAGGTCATGCAATCTAATCCATAAAGGCGCAGAGCGAATCAAACGAATCGCATTTAAATCTGTTGTCCAAGGTCGAACGATCACTGGTTTTCTGTCAAAATGAAGACAGCCGTTTTCCAAAACATGGCTACGAGTAGCCTCATCGTTAAATTTTACCATTACCAGACCCATAGTCATTCTTGCAATTTGAGCAATCCCCAGGTGACCCCAAACTCTCTTGATGAAACTTTCAAAAACCAACAATGGAGGGTTAGCCCCAAGCACCATACAAATGACTGTTGAGTCCCAGTTTGCTGATTCGATTCTTACTTCATCCTCATCAATCATTGCAATCCTCTTTCCATCCTTAATTAGCGGTTCGACATAGTCTAATTTCTGATCACTAAAGGAGAGCTTACCTGAATTAAACTGATTCCAATGAATTTTGTGCCGGCGATTGATAGTCTCCACTTTCCAGTTTATCCGCCCAGTTAGCAGAAGATGAACCAGCTATAATCGGTTCCCCATCATGAACAACCTCATTCTCAGTCATTCCCAAATCTGGCTCAGATCGAGTCTTATCCTGAACCTGGGTATCGCCCTCACTGAAATCCTCTTCATGCACATTTTCTGTTGGAGCTTTCGTATTTTGGATTGAAGGCAGGCCATGAACATCAGCTCTTGTCACCAGTTTTCTCACAGATTTCTTCTTCTTCGCCATGGAAGAAGGATAGTCACGAGAGAATTTTTTTTTTTTTGTATTTTATCCTTTCTAATGTATAATGTTATTTGGTGAATTTGATGAAGAAAAAGAGCTTCAATCACTGGATAAAAAACAAACTGTTACACCCAGATTTCGAGCCTTGAGAATTGTTATCTCGAAAGCTGGATTCGTCAAGTGTGAGCTCGCAATGTCTAGAATACGTGTTCGCAACCTAGGCGCCGAATCTTCATAGTTGGTGGCAACCTCGAAGATGGGTGACCTCGAAGTCCTTATAAGCTCGAAAGACAGGCATCGGAAGGCGTCCATTCTCGGGTGACCTCAGATCAAGAGTTCCGAGCCTGACATGAGTATGAGCTCGAAACAATGTGGTCTTGGAGAAAATAATATAACTCGAAAGTTACTCAGAGACCTAGACTGGCATGATGCCGATGATGCTGATTGCTGACTTCGAACAGCTTAGTGAGTCACTTGAAGAGACACGGTCTACATTTATTGTTGTAACTTCCCTACAATAAAGGGATATTTATTAGTCAGTTATACTCCCCCTGGTCTTCAGGGGACGTTTCCTTGTATATAGGAGTTACAGGCTTTACAACCATTAAATTTATTAATATACAAGATAACTTCCCTGAACGTGTGGGATAGTATCCTGAGACTTCCTCTATAAATAGAGAAGTCATATACCTTTCTAAATGACCGAAATTTTGTGATCTTGAGAGAAACTCTGGAGAATTCATCCCTGAAGAATTTCTAGAAATGTCCTACGTTCTAATAACAAAGACTCATGGACTAGACAGAATTAACTGCTGAACCACGTAAAAAACTCTTCTTGTTTTATTATATTTTTTTGGCCATAATTCTTTACTGTTTACGTGCTCTACATTTTTAATTGACAAAAAACGGCGTCAACACAAACTATCACACAAATTTATAAGATAAAAAAATGATGTATACCTTTATTATTTTTAAATAAATATGATTTAATTAAATTTTATTAAGTTATAAAATATATGGTTTTATTATTTTTAAATTATTATTGTAAAATATCTAAAAAATATGATATTTTACTTAATTTATTTATTTAATTTTAAGTTATGTTTACAATCTACCGATGTTAAATATAAGAATATTCCGTTAAGGTTAACAGAAAAAATAAAAAACAGTTAAAATAAAAAATTTCCGTTATCTACATACTTTTTATATAGAAGAGATATAAGGTTGATGCCCACTTGATAAAATATATTCAAAAACAAAAATATGGTTGTGTTTAGTAAAATTTTGTTTTTGAATTTTTTAAACACTGGAAATATTATTTTTATTTTTGTTTCTTTATTTTTAAAAAATAAAAATATGTTTGGTAACTATTTTTATTATTTGTTTTTAAAAATAAAAAATAATAAATGTGTTTGATAACTTATATTTTTATTTTTTGTTTAACAATATAAAATGAGGTGTTGATTTGAAGAATAAAAGAAAAAAAACGAAAAGTCGAAAATCATTTTATGTTTAATTGTCAAATTTTTAATTAATTAAATAAAAAACTATTTTTTTAAGTGTTGCCACCAAACAATACCTATACTATTTAAATTTTATATTTATATTTATATTTTATCCTCACTAATATAGATGACATTGCATTTCATCTTTATACGTATAGGTATAAATATCACTGTTGCTAGCTTCAATATCCGATTACCTATACTATTCGGACAAATTAGCATATCTCTGATCAACTACTAAATAAGTGTTCTATTGTCTTTTTTTTCCAGCATTTTGAAAAGAAAAAAAAATCTAATAGTATATATGTTAAAAACTTACCAAATTTAGCATAAAAAATAATTATGAGTCAAATATGGTATTAGTAACAAATAATTAAAAAAAATTATAATAGTGCTACATATTGGAGAATATCTTAAAATATTATCGTGTATTAACATTGCGTGACTACCACTATATGAAAATAAATGAGCTAAATTGAGAATTAATTGTACCTGGAATTTCAATGATGATATGTATACGATATATTTGAGCTATTGTCCATAAAAAGACAAGGGAAATTTGATAAATTATGCTTACATTAGCTTAATAATTAAAATTTGAACCAAAGTTAACCACCATATGATACAAATGCTCATCTTTCATTTAATACCAAAAATACCCCTCTCATAACAAAATCTCATACCTTTCCTCTCTAAAATCTTGCAAGAAAGATACACATGGGTAAGTGATTTTCTTTGATTCTTATTGTTGTTGGTTATTTTTATGATTTAGATTGCTGTTTAGATGTTGGATCTGTAGTTTGTTGGTATTTTTTGCTGTTTTTTGGGTGAAAATCGTGGTCTGTGAAAATCTGCGTTTTTTTTGGGTTCCTTGAATTTTTTTCTAAATGCCCGATAGTGTCCGATATAGGCCCGATGCAGGGATGATAGTTGTTGAGTTTCAAGGTTAGTGATGAGGTCCGATGGCCACCCGATGCTTGCCCGATATGTTTTGGTTACCCGATGGTCATTAAGGTTCGATGGCTACCCGATGGTTGCCCGATATTTATTTCATTCTACAAACCCTTTAAGTACGATAATGGATCGATACTAGTCCGATGCATGCCCGATAGTTGTTATTAAGTTAATGCAGACCTATTAGTACGATTGTACACGATGGTACCCGATAAGTGCCCGATGCTTGCTCGATAGTACGATGGTACACGATTTTACCCGATGGTACACGATAGTGATAAAAAAACTTAATAAAAACCGTACCTTTCGGCTTTTCCCCTGCCCATTTCCCGTTCCCTCCCAAATCCCAACTCTTCACTCCCACAAAACCATCGAGCAACATAAGTACTCACACCCGACGCTTCTCTCTCCCTCACCCACCATCACCCGACGCTGCTCTCTCCCTCACCCGACGGTCGGAAAAACCCCCACCGGAGACGTAGAAAAACCAAGCCCCAACCCCCACTGGAGACAAAGAAAAACCAAGCCCCAACCCCCACCGGAGACGAAGAAAAACCAAGCTCCAACCCCTCACCGGAGAAGAAAAACCGACACCCCATTGCGCAAAAATGTCTAGGGTATGTGTTTTTTTTTAATCTCTTCTCCATTGAAAAATGTTATAGTATGTATTGTTGAATTTGACTGTGTTAAATCTGATAAACCGTAAAATTTTGAAAAAAAATTCTGGGTTTTTTTAGAGGTACGATAGGGTACGATAGTGGGTCGATATGGGTACGATAGTATTTGTGTTTCTCATAACTTCAGGTTGAAGATGAGTGTACGATAGGGGTACGATAGTGGTTCGACGGTGGTACGATAGGTTGTGTTTTCTGATAACTTGAGGTTGAAGATGGAGGTACGATAGGGTACGATGTTGGGTACGATGTGTTCCCAATAGTGGGAACAAATTGTTGTGTATGTTATAATACGATGGTGTACGATGTGAGGTACGATTGTGCACGATAATGTTATAGTTCCAGTTTTCCATTGGTGTCCGATATGGTGCGATAGATTCCGATAATTGCTCGATAGTATATTGCAGAATATAAAATTTGATGTTTTTTTTTGTTATTCTATTTAATTGGGTATTTATTTGTTTTATGCAGAACTTAAGACCTCCACAACTGATAGTTCCAGTAGAGGAACATTTTACGGGACGTATCACTTGGCGCGGCAGTTGGTACTTTCCAAAGATTAAAGCAAAATTTATACAGTTTGGTTTATTGGATAGGGTGAAGGAATCCCCTTTCAAACAGTTCTTCATGGCGGAACCATTAAATTTTTCTGGTGCCTTAGTCCATCAGTTGTTGTTGCACAAATTCAGAGGGGAGAAGACTGACGAAGTCCAGTTTTATATTGGGAAAAAAAGATGTAGATTTAGCCAATTGGAGTTCGCTTTAGTTACTGGTTTAAATTTTGAGGCCGGACCGTCTGAAGCTGAGATTAAAGCGAAGACCACTTCGGATCGGTTGATTCTTGAGTACTTCAATGGTCATTCCCCAGTGAGCATAGGGCAACTGCGCAGAACTTTTGAGAGTTGTCAAATAGTTGATGATGTGTACAAGATGGGTTTGTGCTTATTAGTTGAGGGTGTTTTGAAAGGTCGTGAGGAGAAGTTGATGGTTTGGACTGACATGCTGAAGATGGTAGACGACGTTGACTTCTTTTTCCAGTACCCGTGGGGGAAGATATCATACCAGAAGTTGTTACAAACTTGTCAAAAAGACTTTGTTGAAATGAAGAAGCATTTACAGAAGAAGATTGAGAAAGGAAAGACTCAGAAGGAGGCCAAGTACTCTATTTATGGGTATGCTGCAGCATTGCAGTATTGGGCTTTTGAGTCCATCATTGAGTTGGGTCAGGATCATGCTGTGAGATTGGGCCAAGGCATACCAAGAATGATCAACTGGCAGAGCAAGGAGAAAGTAGAGATACACAAAGAGCAACTTATTAAGTTGTTTGCCAAAAAGGTGAGCTTTTACTTTACTTTTGAATGTTCTATATTTTTTTCTAGATATGCAATTTTATGGGTATTGCACGATAGGAATACGATAGGGTACGATTTGAGTACGATTATGGGGTTATTTTGTGGTTTTTTGTCAACTGTTTGAAAACTGACTAAGTGGTACGATTTGGTACGATGATGGTCCGATGGGGGTACGATATGTATTCTTTGTTAATGTAGTAGTAGAGGTACGATATTGGTACAATGTTGTACGATGATGGTACGATAGTTAGCAAGTAATTCTCACTTACGGGTACGATATTGTTATGTTATGGGTACGATATGGGTACGATAATTGCATGATATGGGTACGATATGGGTACGATTGGGGTACGATAGTTTACCATTTTTCACAGATGACAATTACTTATTTTTTATATTGTTTTACTTTCCAATCTAAATATGCATTGTTTTTTGTGGCAGTTGACAGTATACCCCTACCTGTGTGCCCGACCTGCTGAAGAACAGTATGTGAGGACCCTTACAGACAATGAAGCCCCATTGTATGTGGACATGGGGTTAGAGGAACTAGAGGTGGGTCCCGATGGACAGCCTACACAGGAAGCCTTACAGAGCCAGGCTGAAAAGCTTGCTGAAAAGTTAGCTGAGCAAGCAGAAGCAGCAAATATTTTTAAGGAGGTTCCACCAGCTCAACCTGAGGCACCTGAGGTTCCCCCATCAACACCTCATGCCAGCACCTCCTCCCAAGCTGAGCAACCAGGCTACTCTATGATTTTGGCCAGGTTGGAAAAGGTTGAAGGGCAACAAAGTGCCCTTATTAAAGGTCAGTCCGAGATCTTGGGTCAATTGCAGAAGCTGATGACAATGATGGAAGATCTTAGTAGGCCAGTTCCAGATCCACACCCTCAGTCCACTGAAGAAGGCCCTCAGTCTCCTGTAGATGAAGACATTCTCCCTAACGATTACAGACCTGATGATGTAGATGATCACATTTTTCGCACACCAGAGGATATGCAAATTACTGTAATCGGAGATACTGAAGATTCTGAAGTACAATTCTTAAACATAGCTCCACCAGCACCGGAGAAGAGGAGAGAAAGAAAGAGGCCTAGGTGGTTCGATGAGTACACTGCAATGAGGAAAAGGAATAAGAAATCGAAGACAGCAGTGAATGTGGATCCATTGAGGGTTGTTGATGGTAAATTACTTATGACCTTTCACAAGTGGTTGCTTGGCACCATTGGGAATAAATATCCGAGGGAATGCTTCTCAGGGACACACGATGCTGCTTGGTTCCTGAAACTGCATACTCCGAGGACATGGCTTTCTGACTCTGTAAGTTTTCTATAACTTCATAATTAAATAATGTTGAAAATTTATTTAAATGTTTCTATATGTAGTGGTACGATATAGGTACGATATGGTACGATGGTAGTACGATAATTATAAGTGTCAAATTATAAACTGTTTATATGTCAATGGTACGATGGTGGTACGACATTAGCACGATAGTGGTACGATATAATTTGTTAAGTAGTTACTATTACCATCGTAATTTTAGAATTTGTAGTGGGACAATTTAGGTACGATGGTAGTACGATAATGTACGATGATGGTACGACAGTGGGACGCTAGTGGGTACGATGGTGTATAATACTAGTTCTTGCCATAAAGGTACGATGATGGTACGACATTAACACGATATGGGTACGATAGAAGGTTTTATTGTTACTATATTCATGTACGATTGGGGTACGATAATGGTACAATTGGGGTACGATAGTTACTATATTCATGTCTGATAGTTTTTTGTTTGTTTATTTTGGTACGATAATGTGGTTACTGACTTAATTTTCCTTTAATGTAGCATTTAGATGCAGCATTCCATCTCATGAGGAGGCGTCTAGAATTTTATCCTAACGTGTACCCTCAGAAATGTGTTGTTATGCCTACAATTTTTCCCGAATCATTGAAGGGTCGGTGGGACGCTTTTCCAGGTTCTGACTACTCTAGATTTAGTTGGGATGACAGTATATTGGACCTGGTTAGGGGTGATGCAGTCCAGTTCTTACCGAGTTGGCAGAACAAGGAGTTCATTTATTTTGCCCTCTTCTTGAAAGACCAAATGCATTGGGTAGCTGTAGAGGCAGACCTGAATGGGTGGATGCTCAACATCTTTGACTCCAGTATTGGATCAATTTCCGAAAACGATTTGATCAGCTTGATGGTTGACTGGTGTACCATTTTCCCGTCGGTCTTGCGACAGTCCGGTTTATTTGAGAACCATGACGTTATACTCGCGCCTCAGTTGACAGCATCAGAGAGTCAGGTCAGACCCTTCGATTGGAAACTCATTCCACGTGAATTCGTACCGCAAACAAAATCCATGTGAACTTTATTAAATATCACATATTAATTATTATTTCTTAATTACAAAACTTTATTAAATTATTGTTTATTTTCTAATGCAGTGGCGATTGCGGATGTTACGTAATTGAGCATATTGAACATAAGCTTCTACAACTACCATTTGATAATGTAACTGACAATAATATGAAACTTTTTAGGCAAAGGTGGTGTGTAGACTTATTCTACCAAAACTTATGTTGAACGGTCTTAATTTTTTTGAATTGTATAATTTTTTTGATTGCTCTTTTTGTAATTACTACATTTTAATGTGCTTAATCTTTGCATCGTACTATCGTCAATCACTATCATACTCTATCGTACCCTCACATGCCTCACAAATTTCACGAACTGTACTGAAACCATACCATCGTACCATTATCGGACCAATATCGTACATTATCGTACCCTAATGTCGTACATTAACTATCGTACTACATCGAGCAATGTCGTACCATATTGTAAGATACATTTAAATAATCCTACAACAAACAATATCGTGCATTGTCGTACCGGCATCGTGCACTATCGAACCAACACTGGATTATTACATATTTAAGAGTTTCATAATGGAGAAAAAAACCTGCAAAATCCAGCACATAACAAATATTACTAGTTCAAGCAGAAATAAAACATAATAGGTCAACTAGAATACAAACAAAACAAGTTAACCTCGGTACTTGCAAGACGCTTTGTTGTGCCCTTTACCACCACACTTGCTACAACATCGTTGTATCACAACCTTGTCTCCATTAGAAGGATATCTATTTTTCCTAATTCGTCCGACCTTTTGCTTCTTCGGTCGGCCTGCAGGTTTCTTCTCAATCGGTACTCCAACTTGGATGTTCTTAATGTCTTCAGGAAATTCCCAATCATCCTCATCACCAACTGGCATAATTGTCCCCTCATATGTGCTCTTCCAACTCTCTCTTGTGTAATATTGAGAGCACAATGCGTACATGCTAATATTTCGTTCTTGAGCAGCAGCACATGCATGTGGACAAGGAATCTTCATGATTTGGAATAGGCCGCAACTGCATTGTCGTGCCTCCAAATCAACTATACCACCGCTCTGAACTGTTCCTCCGGGGTGGACATTAAATGTATAAGGTCCAGCTCTGTCGACGCTTAAGAACCGAGATTTCTCAAATTGACATGACAAGTCCCCCTCCATAACTGGTGATAGAGTCGTGCTACACTTTTCAGCGTTTTCCTTTCGAGTAGCAAACCATGTTTGAATAGTAAACCTGATGAATTCAACAAAAGCAGTGACCGGGAAGGCTCTTGCGTCCTTAGTTTTGCTGTTGAAACTTTCAGCCCAATTACTTGTCATTACATTGTAACGGTCCCCTGGAAAGTACGCACGAACCCATCTTTCAAATCCAATGCCCTCAAGATATAGTGCAACTCGAACATCCATTGCTTTTATCTTTTCAAATTCTCTTTCAAAATCTGTCTTCTTATACGAGTATGCACAACTGTAAATATGATCCGTGAAGCAATCAGTCTTGAACTTGCTAGCCACGTTCATAATAATGTGGTGGTAGCATGCGCCATGGGGTGCATCAGGGAAGACAAGTTCCAAAGCATGAACAATGCTTTGATGCCTATCCGATACGAATGCTAAGTTCTCAACATCACCAATCGCTTGTTTCAACTTCCTCATGAAATAGGTCCAAGAGTCGTGGTTCTCACTGTCAACCATTGCGAAAGCAATCAGAAATATGTGGCTGTCTGAATCCAATGCCACGGCACACAACATTTGGCCACCATACCTAGTTTTCAAGAAGGACCCATCAATACATATAACAGGTCGACAAAACTTGAATCCCCGCCTACAAGCACCCAGAGAAAAAAAGCAATACTTGAAGCGACCCTCGTCTACCTTGAAATCAGTAATGGAATCGGGATTGTTCAACTGCAGCATGTGCAAGTACCCAGGTAACTTCGAATATGAAGCTTCAGGCGTACCCCTAACTATGTGGAGTGCTTTCTCTCTGCATCTCCAAGCCTTCTCATAACTCATTTCGATCCCGAAAGAATTCTTCATATCTTCTCTTATTTTGGAGGCTAAATAATCTGAACCGTTAACTGAGAATTTATCCTTGATCAGTTCGGCAACTACCAAAGGTGATGCTTGACGGTTATCTTTTTTTCGAACATCGAGGGAACATGTGTGTACATTTTCAAATGCTGTCACCTCGAACATGTTAGAAAGTTGCTTCTTCTTCCCTCTTAACCTCCACCCACAATCAGGATCCTTGCATGTAATATACCAAACATCAGTACCAGACTTCTTAACTATAAAGTCGAATCCCTTCTTCATTGCAAACAAGCCAGCAACCTTCTTTAAATGTTCCTTGTCTCTGAAAAAATTTCCTAAATGAATCTCCCCGCCCGATGTGCCACCCATAGATATATAGTGACTATTATCCTCAATGTCTTCTGTTGTAAACATCTGAGCTTTGAATTTACTATAATATGTCGAAGAAGAGAGTGGATCACTAAATTCTCTAGCATCATTTGTTCCGTCTGGACGACTACTACTAGTACCAGGTGTTTGGCGATCTTCTCTACGGGGTCTACTTCTACATGTTGTTTGCCTCGGTATTTGGTACGACAGTGGACTCAGGCTCAAAGCTTGAGAACGGACCTCTGTTTCTTGGTCGTCATTGCCCTCAAAATCATTTTCAGGGTCAGGACAATCAGGAAAATCATCATGAAATGGCATCTGTGCTACATGGTCAACTGTTGGTATGAAAGGGTTTGATTCAGGTATAGCAGTGGCTACCAGCACCTCCGGATTTGTTTCTGGAACATAAGTCCCAACCTCACTACGAGTATCCTTAACAGTACTTGGTGGAGGATTACGATCAACAATGATATTCTTCTCCACCAAAGTCACAAAAAGGGGAACAAATTCATCTGGCTTCTTCAAAAGCATTGACAAATATAAGCTTACACCCTTGTCATTCCTTATAAGTTCAGGCCGATACATTAACCCTTTCATGTACTTATAATTCACTTCTAATTTCAGGTCATACTGCACTTTGTCAACCTCCAGCTCTGAGTACAGAAGTTCAACAAGTTGTGAGTAAGTTATGTCCTTCTCCAACTCGAACGTTAAATTTTCAGCTCCATTAAAAACCCAATCTCTACCTTCACGCTCCCAAACACCATTATACATTAAGTACGCGAACAAAGTTGACCCTATCATGTACAAAGAAAAAAAATCAGTAAATGGCAACAAAATGTCGAAATTTAGTTCAAATGTTTTGGCATCGTACCAGTATCGGGCCATATCGGGCGGTATCGGGCAAAGTTTTATTTATGTTTTTTGATCACTTAAAACACTAATATCGGGCAAGTATCGGGTAACATCGAGTACCATCGTACTATTAGGTCCGCAGTAACTTAATAATAACAATCGGGCATATATCGGACTACTATCGATCCATTATCATACTTAAAAGGGTGTATAGATTTAAAATAATAATCGGGGCAACCATCGGGTAGCCATCGTACCTTTATAACCATCGGGTAACCAAACTATCGGGCAACCATCGGGTTGCCATCGGACCTTCATCCCTAACCTTGAAACTCAACAACTATCGTGCCTGTATCGGGTCTCTATCGGACACTATCGGGCATTTAGAAAAAAACTCAGGGAACCCAAGAAAACGCAGATTTTCACATAACACGATTTTCACCCAAAAAAACAGCAAAAAATACCAACAAACTACAGATCCAACATATAAACAGCATTATGAATCATAAAAGCAACCAACAACAACAAGAATCAAAGAAAATCACTTACTCATTTAATCTCTTCACTATGAGCAAAAATAACACAAAGCTTGGTGTTTCTCCTCAAACAATCCACAATGTCCGAATGTGTATCTTTCTTGCAAGATTTTAGTATAAAAATCTTGTGTGTAAAACGTATGGTGAAGAGAGAGTGAGAGAGAATGTATGGTGAAGAGAGGTAGAGAGGAAGAGGGAGAATAGAGAGGAAATGTGTTATGAGATGGGTATTTTTGGTATTAAATGAAAGATGAGCATTGATATCATATGGTGGTTAACTTTGGTTCAAATTTTAATTATTAAGCTAATATAAGTATGATTAATCAAATTTCCCAAAGACAATTCACATTATAATGAGACTAACAATAATATGAACTTTTTAATTATTGTCAATTTCTCTTTGACGACTATGATGCATCATCACATGCAATAGGAATTAAGATATATACCTAAAAACATTTACGTACAAATTAAAGGAGCGAAAGAGCGTATGCAATTTTTGGATCATAAGTACATCAATGAATTATTAGTCGAATTGTATGTTAGATAGGTCTGCGAGTAAAATATTTTTAGAGTCCACCGATAAATAGGTTGAAATTAATTAATGAACTAAAACGAAACAATAAGTTTTAATAATTTATATACATATATATGTATATATATATATACACACGGGACGATTAGAGTGTAGCCACAAAATTGGTGCAACAATTTTACTATTTTTATACCTAAATATATATTTTTTTAATTTTTTTTATGACAGTGTATATTATAGTCATTTAAAACATCATATAAATTTTTAAGAAATTTAGAATATTTTACTGTACTCAAAACAATATTCAAATATTGAATTTTACACGCGTATACAAAAAAATAAGCACGCGTGCAACAAGCTGTTTGAATTTTATTTTCGACACTATAAATTATTCAAAATTTCTTAAAAATTTGCAGGATGTCTTAAATGACTACAATATACACTATTATACAAAATTAAAAAAATATATATTTAAGTGCCAAAATGAGCTACTTGACTGCATTAGTACAATAAATAAAGTAACTACTCCGGAGTGGCAGTTAGTACTTTTTACATGTTTCTTGACACTTATTTGGAGTATCTCCACGGTGCAATTGTGCTAAATTATTTTTAAAAAATAGCCCATTTATTCAATCCAATTCATTAAAAGTATCCTATTTTTCAAAGGTAATCATAAAATTACGTCTGGTGAAGATTACTATGTCTAAGATTTTATGTCTGGTGAAGAAAATGTGAAAGAAAACAACATATTCTTCAACCCGAGAAGACTAAAATACACCAAAAGAAGCATAAAAGAGTCAGAAATTCAAGAATATACATATACTTTTATATGCTCAAAACACCTCAAAATAAAAAATGATTGTTGCAATTGATATATATCTCTATATATAAAAAATGTGTACTTAATAATTTTTCTTTATTTGTTAACTTTAATGAATATTTTAAATATTTAGCCGAATATACTTTTTAAACTAATTAAAAATAAATATTTATTAATTATATTAATATAAACTTAAATATTATAAAATATTTAATACAAAAATAGATATTTAATAATTATATTAATATAAATATAAATGTTATAAAATATTATTATAATAGTATATAATACAAAACTAGATATTTAATAATTATATTAATATAAATTCAAATATTATAAAATATCATTATTATAGTAATATAAGACATAATCTTAATATTATTAAAAATTTTATTATTTATATTTAAAAAGAAAATATTTTTTTTTATTACTTAATATAACTTATATAAATATATATATTCATATTAAATAACAATAATTATTATAAATATATTATATGTAAATGTCATATGTCATATGTGTACAAATAGTATAACTATGAAACTACTTAAAGAATTAGAATAACATTTATCTTCTATTAATAATAAATAAATTTCTTCACTGATTATTGATGTGTAATTTGAATAATATCATGAATATTTTTACTTGTTATATTATAGAATAGTTTGTGATCTAAAATATAATCATATTATTTTTATAAAAAAACTGATAAATAATATTTTGATTTAATTTTTCTTTTATATCATTATTTTATATATAATATTATTTATTTATTTAAAATTTACGTGAGTATCCTCAAATCTTAATAAAAATAATTAATAATAAAATTTTAAAATAAAATATATAATAAATGAATGCACGTGTTTTTCTCTTTTTTTTTTTTTAGAAAAATAAAATCATAATACTATAAACAAAAGTCATATCAATCATCGATAATGTATTCTATGATTTGGTGTTTAGCCGAAATTGGCCAATTACAGAAGTTGGGACTGATTGATCAGGTGAGAGAATTAATCTACGAAGCGTACAACCGTTGAGTGAGAACCAGCAGTGCGATTACTTTAACAAATAACAAGCATATGCATGGACCGGCTTTTATTTTTTATTTTTTTATGTACAGATCATATATGATTGTGGTGTGGAGCAAATCATACATTGATCTATCTCTCTCGATCAGCTGCTGAATATTTTTTGTGGTTGTGGTGGGCAACCTATATTGTATCCTTTTGACTCTTTTTTTAACGTTCAAAGAATCCAACTCTTTGTCCTTTTTCTTTTACATTCTTATAATATATATAATATACCAACACTACACGTGAAAGTGGTATATATATATACATATAGAAGTAATTTATATAGTGATAATATATGCGCATATTCAATTTTTGTCATGAGTAAAAAAGACCTCAAAGGGCATTTTATGTTTTTGTCTTTTTCTCTCTCTCATTCTTTCCTTGGGTTGTGTCCATCTCTCTCTCTTTCTTAACCTCTCATTTTGTTTTGCATTGATTTGGGACGTACGTAAATTTAAAAAATAAATTATATATTTTCTTAACGTCTCAACTTGTGATTGTAAGCATCAATTTGGTTGAAAATTGATTCTTCCTTTGTGGTTTATATTTTCTTTTTTCTACTTTGTAATAATATGTCACTTAAAAAATTAAGCATATTTGGGAACGGCGTCTTCATATTTCTGCGGCTCACATAATTTTGAGATCAAATATAAAATGTAATAATTCCCCTCATAAATATAAAATATAATAACTTTATAAATCATAGACAAATTTAAAATGATATTTTTATGAAATTTGGGGCAAAGCCTTACTTGAGTTTGCGAAAGGTAATAAGGGGTGTCGTCTGGTACAAAAGGTTCAAAATTATCTAATTATTGGGAATAATATTAAAAACAATAATATAATTCTCCAAAAATTTGTAAACTTTATGCATGAAAATATAATATTAAATTGTGAATTAAATTATATATTTGATTAAACATGAGAATCTTAATTATTTTAAAAATTTCAACAATCAATAGTTTATTTTTTTAAATAATTATCAATAAAATTAAAATCAAGTAATATAATTAATTATAAAAAATATATTTTTAATTGATAAATATAACATCTCATTATATTTCTCGATTAATGAAATATATATATATATATATTAGATCAAATATTTTACTATAAATTTTTTAAGATTAATTATATGTGTGTCCCACACTATTAGAGGATATTTGGAACTTTCCCATTTCGAAGGAGTTTAGATTACACTCTCATTGATTAAACCAATTCTCACTGGATTAACTTTTGGGCTTAAAAAGATCCAATGAGCACTCCCAATTGGTGAGTTATAATAGCTAAAGTTATAGAATTCAGCTCAAAACCATCAAAAACACACTTCATGTTAAATCACTCATGTATTTTAGCTCACTATATTTCCAACTCCACATGTAGCTATAAGGTTTACATCTTCTTCAAACATTCTTTATTATTATTTTAGCCATTTTCATTATTTCTCTTTCTAAATTAATTTTTTTTATTCTTTATCTCATTTTTCTATTATTTTAATTAATAAAGATATTTAAATGAGAAAATATAAAGGATCTGATGTATGATATAATGTAAAAATTAGAGATAAAATAGAAAAATTAATATTTTGATGATGCATTTTAAAAGATAAAGTAGAGTACCAGTTGGTAGTGTTCTAATTAGAGGTGTTTGGTATGAAGAATTTAAAATAATATGATGAATGGGAATCTTAAGGAGGAAGATTGAATTGTGGGGAAACTTGCAAACTGTATTTGGTTGTGTATGAAAAAATTTGGTCAGACTCTTGTTAATTGAATTATATTGTTTGGTTAAATGCGAGAATATCATATATATATATATATTATTTTTAAAAATTATATATGATCAAATAACTCAAATAATATATAAAAAAATTTGAAGTCAAATTTCTATAATAAAATAAATTAAATTTTTTTAAATTATTGAGAAATTCTAACCTGAAATTAGTAGAGATGATGTTAACATAGGCAGGCTCAAAAGAAAATGCAGGTTAAGGAAATAAGAAAAACATCACATATCGTGATATTAGGTTAGATTTTTAAATTTAATTAAATGTGGGACTTATTATATTAGAATTAAGAGAAATTTGTGAAAATGATTTATTTTAAGTGATTTTGCTTGTTCTTTAGCTTAGTTTTGATATTCTTTTTGCAAAATAACATCTGTACCGGCGGTCTAAACTTCACAATTTTTAAATAGTTAAGATTACTCCCTTCTACAGTATAGTTAGATTTCTACATATGGCTTAATAAAATAATGAAAACTCTTAAAACAAACATAAGAATATTTAAGATTACATTTCTCACTTACACCAAACAACCCTTACATCAAACATTAGAATATTAAACATTATTTTTCCTATACAAGCATCATCTTATACCAGACTATGGGTTAATACATAAATATATATTTTAATAATTTGTACAATAACTTTTTTTGTTTAATTTTTCACAGTTCACTTATTCTAATACATTTCATTTTATTTTCTTTAGTATAATATTCTCATCTTTTATGTTAAAAAATTGTTGGATTGGTTATTTTTATTTCATTATTTCAATTTTTTTGTTTAGAATTTTTTTATTTCATTCTTTAAACTATATAGTCAGATTAGACTAGATATTATAGTATATACTATTTTTTCTTTTTCTCCTTCAATATTTGACTTTTTAGTTTGACATTCTCTTGATTGGAAAGACAGTTTTCCATGGATATGCATGTCAGATAATGTGCATATTGGATGGGCCAGCACTAGTTTTTCTTTTTCTTTTTCTTTGTTAAGGAGGAGTATATGTTGTATATGAACAAATAAATATTGATATGTATGGTATTGTATATTATGGTAGTGTGGACCATGATGATAGCCTTTTTGGAAAAATAACTTTTGTGAATTATTCGAGTATCTTCAAAGGTAGAATACAGAATCCATGATAATGGGCCCCTTCATGGTCAAAAAGAAGGTCTCTGACATTCGACCTCCCCTATAAAAAAAGTCAAACACCTCTCTCTCTCTCTCGTCTTTATTAGACAGAATGGGATATGGACGTGGATAGGGTGTAACCTCCATTAATATACCAGCTCATTCTACACTATAGTATATATGATAACACACAACGTACGGCGCGGTGGTGATGATACATATGATAATAACAACAACATGACTCATTAAGAATTTATTCTCTTTGCTCTTACTCATTCTAGAAGTTATTCTCATGATGGTTAGTTGTTGTAAAAAAAGATAATAAAATTACTACCTCTTCTAATATAATGATTTTTTTTATTATTATTGGAATATATCTTAGTGTTAGTATATATATATATATATATTTTCTCAATGTTCATTACAAAAGTGTAGATTAAATTCTTTTTTCAATCTTATATTATAATAATGATCGATAGAGTTAAAAGTAGTGAAAGCTTCTCCAACCAAACTACATATATGTATGTTGCTGTGAAATTCACACAAATTTAATTTCAATGGCACGACAAATATAGCATTTGTTAGAATACGGTGGGACATGGTAGCAAACTGAATTTTCTTTTTCCTTTTGATTTTTATATTAATATTTAATAAATAAATATATATGTTTTTTTTTATATATAAAATAAATTTATAATATAATATAGAATATATTTTGGTGTTGTGGGTGGAATGAAAAAAAATAGTGCTAAAATTTTATTATTTATTTGGTATTAATTTAACATCAAAATAACTTTGATGGTTGGAGTTGGCCTGAGTGGTCAAGCCCCCTAACTTTTTTTTTTTTTTTTTTTATATTTTTAATTTATACATTATATATTTTTTAAAAATTATACATTTATATATTTTGTATAGAGTAAATTGCGACTAAAATGTTCAATATTTTTAAAATGTTGCACTTTTATACCCAATTTTTTTTTCGGCGGTAAATATACTCAATGTCTTTAAAATGTTGCACTTTTATATCCAAACCATTTTTTGACGGAAAAGATATTTAATGTTTTTAAAATGTTGCACTTTTATCCCTATTTTTTTTATTTTGAGAAATAATAGGACAGTTAAGGAAAATTAAAATATAGGTTATTAATTATTTTTTAAATTTTAAATTATTTTCTCTTTCTTATTATTCCTTAAAATAACTATTTTAAATTAAAAATTAATGAATAATTTATTGAAATTAATAAAAAAATGATTTAAAATAATTAAAAAATATTTTTCCATCAATTTAAAATATAAGTCTTTTAAAAAAATAAAGGAAAAATATAAGTTTATTTATTTTGATTAGTTTTTAAATCTTAAATGAATTTTTTATTATTTTGAGAAAGAATAAGAAAGTAAAAATAATTTAAAATATAATTAAAACCCTATATTTTTTTTTCATTTTCCTATTATTTCTGAAAATAATAAAAAAAAATATAAAAGTACAACATTTTAAAAATATTGAGTATATTTACCGCAAAAAAAAAAATTGAGTATAAAAGTATAATATTTTAAAAACATTGATTATATTTACTGCCGAAAAAAAAATTAGGTATAAAAGTGTAATATTTTGAAAATATTAAGTATTTTGACAGCAATTTACACTTTAGTATATATACATTAATATATTCTTTTTTAATTAAGGCACCGTCAGTGATTTATACTTAAATAATTGACTGTTATACGGGTAAAATGAGCTAATTATATAGATTTACTTTGGTTCAGTGGTGGCAACATGAAAATAAAGGGAAGACTTTATATGACTTTTTTTTTGAACAAGACTTTATATGACTTTCTTATTAGCCATATATCTCTAAAGTGTTCTCATTGTGCTGACCATTCCATTTTTCTCTTTCATCTCATATATATGGGTACCTATACAGCTTACAAAAAAATGAGTACCCTTGGCCACTGGCGAAGAATGTGGGGACATTTTTCTTTTCTTTTGCTTCCCTGAACAGAAATAGTAGTTTGATCCCGGCCACCTTGAAAAACAATATTTGTCATCTTCGTTAAAATGCAACACCAATAAAGTACTATTTATTGCATGTACTTTATAGCCATTCATATTACGAATATTGCTCATGATCTATATAAATTAATATATATATATATATATATATTATTGAATGTACTTTCTAGCCATTCACTAATTATACTTCAATTATTCGTGAAAAGGCTAGCTAGCTAGCTAAACTGCCACTGTTGGTATTTGTCACTTAAGCTATTCACTCTATCTCATAATACTTATTAAATTAAAATAAATAAAACTTAATATTAAATTATACTAATAATAATATGCGCTATTTTTTTGCGCTATTTTCTTGTAATGTTGGGCACCATTCGTATCTCTTAGCAATCAATAATGATGTATGATGTGTGTATATATATATTTTAAAATAAGTGTATCGAGAAAATTGCAGTCGTATCAATTTGTTATTTTAATAAAAATATATATAACTAACAATATAAACAAAGTACTATTTAAAAGTATTCATAACCATAAATATTATGTATACATTTTATAATATTGTTATGTCTTCGGTGGTTGATTTTTTTTTTTTTTTTTTGGTTCTGGGAGGAAAAAAAACATTAGTGTACTATGGTAAGCAAGTTTATATATAATAAGAATGAATGGTAACGGTGCTAATAGAAATAGTAGTTTAAAAAAGTAAAATGATTTGGAGACAAAAAGGAGATATATCAGTAATTAAGATTAGGTAGTCAGTGTGAGATGAAAGCTCTCAATCCGTACTTGTTTTGCCGAAAGCTATAAATGTACATACATTTATCTGATAAATATCATGCATGATCGAATTTGTGTATATAGCTGTACGTACACGGCTCTATCGTGTCAGCCACCATTAATTACTTTTTATTATCTAAAAGGGAAGTTGGAAATACTATTATTAACTTATTTATATATCAAATCTCATATATGAATACTTTACAAGAATATATATCAAAAAGTTCCTAAGGAAATGTTTGATGAATCAATGATCTACTCTAGTAATAATAATATATAGAGATATAGTAATATTATATTCTTCGTTTGTGGTTGCTAATGATATGCTAATTAATTGAAAAAGTGCATAGATTCTATAGTCCAAATAGATAGACGTGACTATATATAATATATTTTTTACTTGTATAGCTAAATTACTGTGTATAAATTGTGAGAAAAAGTAAATAAAAAAATTTGTGATTGAAAGGCTTTTCTTCAGTCACAATTATAAAATGATTTGGAATTTTAAAAGGTGTATATCTTTCTAAAAATAAAATATAATTTGTAATTAAGTAGGTTAAAAGAAATCAAGAAAATATATAATAATAAAAGCATATATTATATGAAAGAAAAAGTCAAAATTAATAACCAAACTACATAACTTTTAACAAAAAAATGAATCAAGCAAGCACTTTTTTTAATTGCATGCATGCGTCATATGTTTGATCACACGCTGCAACCCTGAAAGAAATTCGTTATGGTGATCAGAAGAAGAAACTGACTAAACATTGGCCGGAAAAAAAACTAAATATTGGCCGAAAATATCATTTTCAATAAAGAGCTCCTAGTCTTCTACGAACTATATATATATAAATATATTTATATATTCTGTCATAGAATCAATTAGTAAAAAATAGAATAAACCGACGACAGAGAGAGATAGAGAAGGGAACATATAAATATATATATATATATATATGCACCAATAAAATATTATTCCATTTGAATGGTGGGCCCAAAATTTCTGGATCACTACGAATGTTCAAATAAGGGACATAGAGATCAGCAGATTACTAATCTTAAACGTGGGCTAGTTAATCCTTTCAAATATATTTCCGAAACTTATATTTTTTTATTTTACTTCTACTTTTTATATTATATCATACATTAGGTTTTTTATTTTATTTTATTTATACCATTTAAATATTATATTTTTAAAGATTTTTTTAAAACAATTAATCTATATATTTTTCAATAGCAATCTATATTTTTTTATTCTAATTATTAATATTATAAAATATATAATCAACTTACAAATATATCATATTTTATATTAAGTCTATGTAATGTTGTGCTAAAATAAAAATAAAATCTATTAAAAGATTAAATATAATAATATTATAAAATATAAATAAAACTCTTTAAATAGGTATATAAATATATAGAAAGAAAAAAAAAGATAAAATCTATAAATATATATATAAATTTTATTTATGTTTATATATATAAAAAGAAAGAGGGAGATAATAATATAATATGTTTACATAATAAATAATATAATATAAATTTACCTAAACACTATAAAAAAATATAAATGATAAAATATCTATTGTATACTTTTTTAGTACTAAATATAGCTACTAGCTACTAGATTGTGAGTGCTCTTAGGTAGCTAAGCTTAGCTATAAGGTATATAAATGGTATATGTGTGCATTATGTCCTGAGCTAGCCTTAATATATGTATGGAATCACTTAATTGTCTAGCAACTTGGATCCCAATAGTAACTTTATTCCTTTAAGTAGCACGGCCTATATATACCTTCCACACCCTCTTACTTCTTCTACAGGCCTCTCTCTCTCTCTCTTACTACTACTCTTGGCTACCTCTTGCTTTTATTTTTATTTTCATCTTTCTTAAAATATCTTTATCTTTATAGCTATATATATATATTTATATTCTATTCTATTCATCAGTACTGTACTTCAATACTGTTCAACTATACCATTATGGAGAATCATGCAGAAACTCTCAGGTGCATACATATGAAGTCTTTTCTTATCTCTAGCTTTCTCTAACACATATTCATAGACATGATCCACACACGTAATCTCATGAGTCATCTATCATATATAGTGATATACATGAGTGTTTAATTGTTAACTATATATTTAATGATGTATTCTATAAGATATGTAATGCAAATTTATATATATATAAACAGGAACAGGTGTGCAGCATGCTATAGACAGTTTAACAGAATGGATCATCTAGTGGAGCACATGAGAATATCATATCACTCAGTTCATGAACCCACCTGTGGAATCTGCAGGAAACACTGCAGATCATTCGAGTCTTTAAGGGAACATCTTATTGGTATTTATACATATAATTACAATATTGGTGATTGATATATATATATATATATATAATCCCTTTTATTTCATGCTTTGAAATCAATTAGTTTTAATTTTCAGGGCCACTGCCAAAGCAAGAATGTAAAAGCATATTCAGCACGAGAGGATGCAGATTCTGCTTGTCCATATTTGACAGCTCTTATTCTGTCAGAGTTCATCAAGAGAGATGTCAACTCTCTGGTCTCAATGCTGTAATTAATCATCCACATATATCTCCCCAGCTATATCATTAACTATACATATAAAAATATATATTTTAATTTTTAGAAAAAAAATATAAAAAAATTTGATGATTAAATTAATATGAATGAGTTTTTGTAGGGAGTACTTGGTCGGTTGGCAAATTTAGGAATCCGAGACAATCTGGATAGCATAAATAGCAGAGGTGGTAGAGGCACACAAGTGGTGGCAATGGCTTGCAAAATGGTTGGGGGTGGCATGGATGGCACACTTGATGTGTGCGCAAGGGTCTGCCTCATTGATCAAAATGAAAACATTATATTCCATACTTATGTCAAGCCCACCATTCCTATCACTAACTACAGGTACCCCTATAGATATGTATGTATATTAAGTACGTAGTACACTTTGAAATGAATGCAAAGGAATTAATATATTGTATGATGATTTCATCAGGTATGAAACAACAGGCATTCGTGCTGAGTATTTAAGGGACGCTATGCCACTGAGACAAGTGCAGACTAAGATTCATGAGTTCCTGTGTAATGGGGAACCCATGTGGAGGATCCGACCCAGAGGTGGTAAAGCTAGGATTCTTGTAGGTCACGGTTTGGATCATGACCTCGATCGTCTCCAGATTGAGTATCCATCACTTATGATCAGGTAATTATAATACTTAATAAAAAAAGCCATTATATATATATAATAGTCCTAATAATTAATATATATATATATATATACATATCATCATATATTTGCGCAGGGATACTGCCAAATATCCTCCCCTGATGAAAACAAGCAAGCTCAGCAACTCACTCAAGTATCTGACTCAAGCATATCTTGGGCAAGTTACTACTCCTTTTTAGTAATTATACTATTATTCCCTATATACATTTGATTAAAATAATACTTAATTAATAAATGTATAATATTGATTACAGTTATGACATCCAAATTGGAATTCAAGACCCTTATGAGGATTGTGTTGCGACAATAAGGCTTTACAATCGAATGAGAGCACAGAATCACAGAGCGGAGGACTATCCATTGGCTTCTGACCCTCAAAATCGCAACAACTTTGCTTCGTGGAGACAATCTGAGCTTGAAAGAATGAGCCCTGAACAAATGTTGGATATCTCTAGGTCTGATTACTACTGTTGGTGCTTGGACTCCAATTAATTATTATATATCTATATATATTCACCTACGTACTTATATAATATAATATAATATATATATAGCTGCTATCTATAATTCTATCATCATAGAGT
This sequence comes from Humulus lupulus, assembly GCF_963169125.1. Classification (NCBI taxonomy): domain Eukaryota; kingdom Viridiplantae; phylum Streptophyta; class Magnoliopsida; order Rosales; family Cannabaceae; genus Humulus; species Humulus lupulus. The sequence continues at coordinate 84,823,918 of NC_084794.1, read as the reverse complement.
TATGATCGTAAGTCAGCCTAGCTATTATATATAATAATCAATAATAAAATGGGAATATATATGATGTTATTTCCATTATATTTATATATATTATCATATGTATGTTTCATAGCAATTTTAGTTTATTATGTCAAGCCAAACCGAATTCATGATGTACCATATTCAAGCAATCATGATATAATATAAATTATTATTGCCTATTATTAATTAATAGTTATCTTCAACTTCAATCCGATATAGTTTCAATATAAACGTGCACTTATTTTACGTAACTTAAAAAATATTTGACTAACATACGTACTTTCAATAAACATACATACAGCTGCTTAGTTTTATTTTAAAAATCTATTAAATATATTTATTAAGTGAAAAATTAAACCTAAACATTATTTATAATTATTTTTTTTAAAAATTATAATATTTTAGATTATTAACTACGCTATTTAAAGTATAAAACATTCATCATATTATTCAAATGACATATTTATGATTATAGAAAAAAATTTGTTATTCTTGATAGAAGATAAATATTATTATGATAATTTTTTATTTAGTTTCATGTTTTCTTTTAAAAATAATAAAAAATTTGATAAAAATTAAGATTATGTATTATATATTATTATAGTAATGATATTTTATAACATTTGAATTTATATTAATATAATTATTAAATATTTAATTTTATATTAAATATTATTATAATACATTTATTTTATATTATTTGAATTTAAATTAATATAATTAATAAATATCTATTTTGAATAACTTATAAAAGTATATTTCACTAAATATTTGTAATATGAGTTAACAAAAAAATCGTTAAAATCAAAAATTTTCATTATCTATACACTTTTTATAGAGATATATATTTATATAATATAATTAAGAATAAATAACATTTTTGCCACCCGAACTATGACCATTGTATGTTTGTGCCCCCCGAATGATTCACAATGTTAAAAATTCCCTTCGAACTATGCACGTTACTGAAATATGAGACTTATGTTAGATTTCATCCTAAGTGGCTAACAGATTGATGATGTAACATTTTGTCTCTTGATGCGACAGTGCCATGTATAGAATAATTAGAAATTTTACCCCTTAAACTTTGACCACTACCAAATTGTGCTATTTTTATTAAAACTATTTTTTTTATATAAAATGATAATTAAATCCTTAAAGATTAAAAAAAAATCATTTTAAAAGATTGAGAAAATAATCTATAGTAAAAGTTTCAAATTAATTAAATAAAATTCAAATACTCACAAAATAAAAATCTAATTAATAGCAAATAACTTTTTTTTTACTTTTTCTTTTCATTTACAATATAAAATAAATATATTTTAATATAAAAATTAAAAAATAAATCCTAAAACAAAGTTTTTTCCCCTTTGTCCTTCTCTTAAATTAAAATTTTTATTTATTTATTTAAGTCTTTCGTCCACCTCTTTAATTAAAAGTTTTTTGTTTTTGTTTTAGTATTTATTTTAAATGTTCATTCTAAAATATTTTTAATTAATATTGTAAAAGAAAAAGTAAAAAAGAGTTATTTGTTGATAATTAAAACTTTTATTTATTAATAATTTAATTATTATTTTTAAGAAAAAACACATATATATTTTTATAAAAGGGGTAGAATTTGGTAGTGGTCAAAGTTTGGGGGGCAAAATTGATAATTATTCTACACATGGCACTGCCACATCAACAGACAAAATGTCACGTCATCAATATGTTAGCTACGTATAACGAAATCTCACAGAAGTCTCATATTTTAGTAATGTACATAATTCGGAGGTATTTATTCTATAATTAATATGCATGTAAGCTCACCTATTTGCACAAAATAATGTTATCACTTTCATATATATATATATATATATATATAACAGGTAAAAGTAACGTGCAAATAAGTAATTTTTCATTTAAAAAAAACAAAATGGCAAAATAAGAGAATATGTATATTTATATCTTATTTCACTATTATATATATGTTTGGATAAACAAAATACGTTAAATGACAAAATAAATAATTAATAAAAGAAAGAAAAAAATAAATTTAAACACATAAATACTTTTCGGTTATAGTTTTGAAACCATAATTGATAGAGTAATTTAAATATATATTTGTTTAAAAGAAGATTAGTTTAAATACCTTAATGTCAAATTTTAAAATATGTGATGGGACTCATTTGTTACTTTTTATTTTATTTTTCAATTTATTTACCTTATTTATTTATTTTTAATTTATTTACTTTATGTTACAACTAAATTTCGAGAATAAATAAATAGTCTTGAAATGTAGGCTCGCAAGAGATAAGCTCGGAATTAACAAGTATTCAGTATATATACTTGAACAATTGATCATGAAGTTCCAAGGTGCCACGTCAGGGGTAATCGAGCTTGAAAGAAGAAGTCTCCTCCGAAAGGTGAGTTCGAAAGGCTAATCAAATAAGGAGGTAACGTTGAGGCTATGTGCAAGCTCGAAAGTGCATTTGTATACCACCGTTTTGGCCAATGACAAGTAGACACAAAAATGACAAAAAATAGAATAACACTGAATAGAAAATAAACAACACAAGAGTTTTTATAGTGGTTCAGCCTCAGAGAATTGGTAATAGCCTAACCCACTCTATGTTTTTATACATGCCAACGTACACTTAAGATTAGATGAACCCTGGCCAACTGAGTTTCTCAAGTGCAAGCAGGAAATATTTTGACAGAATGTCTCTAGAGAATTAAATTACACCTCCCAAGTCTAAAAATCCAAAAGTCCCAAAGAGAGTTCAAAAAAAGAGTGTCCCCCAAATGAAGCCATGAGCCTTGTATTTATAGGCTCATAGATTGTACAAAATGGGCCCTGAGTTTTAACTCAGTCTCCAGCCGTTTCAACTACATTTAATTAATAAAATAGTTCAAAATATTAATCAAATTCAAAATGCAACAAAATTGGCTATTATTTCAGGATATCTAAGAAAAATCCTCCGGCAGTTACAAACATTTCTGGTTGGAGATGTTGCTGAGATTTTGCTAGAGAAGTTACTGGTCAGTAAGTTCTTGAAACGCTGCTAGGGAACTTATCAATCAGTAAGTTCCTAAACTGCTGCTAGGGAACTTACTAGTCAACAAGTTCCTGAGATTCTGAAGTCTCTGGTCGGCATGTTTATGAGATGCTCCTTTGAAGTCTTTGGTCGGTATGTTCCTGACCAGAGGCAACCACTCTTGCACTCACGGGTCAGTAACCTTCTGACTAGTAATGAATTATAAGCTCTGCCCAGTAGGTCATTTCCTACTCTTTTACACTCCCTCTGGTCGACACATTTTTTGATCATCAATGCGCCACCTAGTATAAATATATTGCCACTTTTGTCACCTCAAATTGCCACGTCATTACATTGATTTTTTGGGAATAACAATTTCCCCCCAAGTTTATCATATGTATTTAACATATGATGAATGTTTTAATGGGCAGTAATTATCAGAGCAGTCCAAGAACACTATGTCCGAACAGCAACTTTCAAAAGGGGTGAATGTCCGACTAGCATTATATTTGTCATTGGATATCCAAGCAGCAATCTCCATGAGAAACCCACGTGGTAATTAATTTTGGTACCTTTTGTGTTACAAATTCCAAAATAAATGGCTTTCAATATTCTCTGACTTTTTTAATAACCCATGGTTGCATTTTTTGGTCATGGAAATGGTGGTTTCACATTTCCCAAATCATGGGAAAATGTGAGTGAGAAGATGAAAAGCCAGTATATTTTTCCCTTCATCTATAAATAGGTCCTTATATACTCACAGCTCCCCAGTTCTCTTTTATCTTCTTCATAGACCAAAAAAAAAAAAACTTCATTGTACTTGTCGATGCTCTCTCAAACCCGATGATGCCTAGCATTTTCCAAGCCTTTTCGACGCATCTCTCACGAATTCAAGGCTCCCATCATCCGTTTGGGTAAGTTTCTCAAACTTTGCATTGATTTTCAAGCATTTTTAGCTTATAAACTTAGAATAAATTTTGTTTAAAGTCTTTAAAAACTGAAACTTTAAGTCTTAGATTTCTTGGAAGTTTCTTCATGAACCCGTGTAGGAATAGCGTCTTTGTTATTGATCTGATGTAGTTTAGGATTAGGGTTAGCCAATTTTTCCTCTGAATTGTTGAAATTTTGTGAAAAAATGATCCAATATCTCAGTTTTAAGCTTTCAGGTTCTTGAGCCTTTGGAGAACATTGAAGCTTCTTTGAGAAGAAGCTTTGCAAAACCTTTGAAATGCCCTTTTCGATCCATCTGCCACACTCCTTGGATTGACTATCATGTTTTGCTACCACCGAGTAGCACAATCTTTTTTTTTTTATAAAAGCATGTTGCTTGGTCAAACTTAGTTTATAGACATCATACTTGCAGCTCGGGTAAAACTCAAGTTTTCCCACTGAGTAGCTGGTTTTTGTTATAGAAAAATGCATACTGCTCGAGAAAAACTAATGTTTTTCACTGGGCAGTAATTTTTTTAAATTTGCACACACTCTCTGTTTGGTTAACTCACCTCCCCCTTTATTTTGTAGATGAATCGGTACGACTACAGGGGGTGACAACCAAATACACTCTGGCTCCTCGCACCCTAAGCCAAGTGATACTCCTCTAAGTAGTTATTATTCCTCATCAAAATCTCCAAGTAGAAGGACTCCCGAAGACTGTCTTTGTCGTCCTAAGAAAATTCTTCCTCGATCAGCCTTGTACTTCTTCCATGAAGATCAATTCCTCCAGCAACAAAATAAACACCATCCACTGAGTGTGAAAAAGACTGCTCTATTGCCTCAGGAGCAAGATCCTCATATATCTCGCCAGACAGTAGAAAAAATAGTAGAGTAGGAGCCTCAAATAGCTCATCGGACAGTGCAAAAAGTTAAGAGACCAATGAAAAAGATTGCCAAGTCTTTCGCAACGGAGATTCAAAGTGCTATTGTGCCCAAACCAAGAAAAAAGAGGACCAAGTGTTGGAAAAACAATCAGAGTGCACATATGGAACTGGCGTGGTAGGCCTAGTTGTTAAACACAAAAAATGTCCATCTCTCATATAAACAGTTTATATCTTCAAGAAAACATCTAGACATAAATATTAATATGCAATATCATTAATCATGCAGCATATATATAATTATACACATACTTAAATATATCATATGCACCTTTATACAAATATTCAATAATAGAAATATTTACCTCGTGAAGCCTATCAAGTGTCCTTGAGTCTTTTCGTATATATAACGATCTTCCTATCCAACGCTTTGAGTACTCAAACCACGATCTTTCGGAGTGTTCTCTACACCTCAAGATGTGTGTGGGCACATAGAGAACAATGATTTATAATTTAGAAATCACAAGTATATCTCAACACATGAGAACTGGAATTATGGCTTGAGAAATGTTAGAATAAGATAAGAAGGTGACAATTTCTTGTCTGACAAATTCTGAAACTTTTTTTGAATTCTTACTTTTTTTTTTCTTCTTCTTCTTACATAATTTATGTATTAGAGATTATATATTACCTTATTATTCATAATAATAATAGTAATATAATAATACAATCATAATGATGATAGGAATTTATTTAGATAAATATCTAACTTACCAAATTTGAAAAAATCTATATTCAAATTATTAATTAAATAAATAAATAAAATAAAAAAAATACTGGGCTAGTATGGGCTAGTCCGTAAGGTAAGCTGGTAACAAACAAGTCAAAGAACTCAAATAATATAAGTAATTAGAATACTAATCACTTAGAATTGAGATTGAATTGACCTATGGTCAACTTTATGATATGACTAGAATAGATAATAACGATATGTTTACTTATCCTATCTACTGTCAATATCGGTCCAGTCCGATGCAACAATACATCTGATCTTATCTACTTTGCTAATGTTTTGGAAAGAACATAACACTACAATGTGTAAGTAGATCATATCGTAGACTGGTAAGTCAATGTAAATCCTGAGCACTGACTAATCTTAGGACTAAATTATGTTTGAACATATAATCATATTTATATTCCATTGTAATTACGTCACTATAAATATGATTCGCTATATGCTTGGGATTTAATAGAAGTTTGTATTAAACAAATAATCATGAAAATAAAACATGTGAGCAAAGTGATTGACCAAGTCAAAAATGATTTCTATTCTTTTATTGATAATAAAAATTAGATTACAAAGAAATTGAGTTTTAATTAGGGCATAAAACCCCAACAAATTTCTCTACATCATTCCCAATGATCATAACGTTATCAATATTAAGAATAAGAATCACAACTGAATCTTTCTGGTCGAGATCGTCAAATGATTTTGTCATGTCAGCCATTCAGAAAAGACTACTTAGACATCCATTTAAATTAATAATCCATGCATAAAGCAATGATAAGAGTATCTAAACAGATTTAAGCTTGATTACAGTTGAATGTATTTATTCGAGTAATAAATTATTCTTTTTGTTTATAGCCTTAGGCTATTAACCTTACTTTTAAAAGTATGTAATTTCATCTGTTCTCCACTTCATTTTGAATATCCTGTTTCAAACTGAAGTTCAATGAACTTTAGTTGGATGTTTAAGAATCTAGGTGTTATAGGAATTCCAAATTCCATTTCTAGATTCTTGGTGTTTCAACCATTTTTTTTCTGTTAAAACTTTCCATTACATACTAGTATGTGAATGAAATATAGTTAGATTGTGTTACACACAACTAACTAAACTTTATATTTGTAACTGAGTAGTTACATATAAATGCTTTACAGAATTTGTAATATTCTTTAGTTTTATCATTGTTAATTATCAGTAACTCGCTTACTTGACTTATAGTCATTATTTCTAGTACAATCTAACTAGAAAAATATAGTGATTATAATAATCATGCTTCATTAAAGTAGTATTTAAGGGATACAAACACTATTGTAATCTTTTATGATTATTAAATTATTTCACTAAATGACTCTATGGAAAATTTTCAATTTATTCACATAACCACTTGTGATTCCCAACTTTTAAGTCTTTGATGTTGTACAATCAAACATGTATAGAGTATAACAAGTGTTAAAAGTATAAAAATAATAAAGACGATAATGATCATTCATTATCTATTTAATCTTATCTAATATGATTATATTTCATTTCTAAAATACTAATTTTACTTAGCATTCTAGTTGTATGTGAGTTGGGTTTGAATTTCAAGTTCACATACAAATTACTTGAATTCCAATTGCGAGTTTAGACTTCCTTTTGATCAGATCAATAAGTGTCAATCAATATTGACTTACTATTTAATATCTCTTTTAGCTTTGAACATTAAAAGGTTCAACATACATCTCCCACGACTCACTATGCCTCTCGATGTTCAACCAATAATGGAGACCATGAGACTTATTGTCATAACTCTCTCTCCCACTCACTATTTTGAAAAAGAGTGTTTTTCACAAAATCAATATTTTTTTAATTTAGTTGTAAAAATAAATTTAATTATTTTTACCAAATGATATTCTAATAATTACTAATCTAATTAAGCAAAAAATAAAAAATTTGTGCTCTTAATTCTAATTTTAATTTTTCTTTAATTAAGAGAATAACATTTTTATTTTAATAAAACAATTTCATTAAAATAACAAATAAAACAATTTTAATTTTGATTTACCATCTTAACTAATTAAGACTACGTTTATTATTATATGAATTATCGTATACAAACATATAATAAAATATAGGACGTTCCTAATAGCATGTTTCTACACGAATGTAATTCATACTAATTGAATACTGTGTGGGTATATGAATAACATGCTATAATGCATGACAAAATATTAAACACTTTAATCATATTCAAACAATTAGAATAAGTAAATAAAATTGGGTTGGTAACTTTTGGGTACTTCTAGAAAAATTACAACACTTTTAAAAAATACATGTAAATGTAACCTAGACTAGCTAAGACCTCATGAAAAACGCTTTGATCTCGAACGTTGAGATGTAGTCTTGTTGAGCCAATGCCACCATTTTCCATATCAATTTTGAATTATACAACATTTTAATTATCTTAAACAACTTTTTAAATAATTAAACTTTGGGTTTTAACACCCAATTTGAATTTGGGCATTTTAATTCAAAAATAAAATTAAACAATTTAATTTTGATAAATTAAAATTCAGAATAATTTTAATTTTGGATATTTTAATTATGGAAGAGAATAATTAAAAAAATTAATTAAGGAAAATAATCAATATTATTTCAATTAAGGAAATTTCAAAATTAAAACCATTTTAATTCAATTTCAGATTTTTAATTAAATGAATAATTAAAACAATTTTGGTAACAACACATTAGGGTTTGTGTGTGTTACCATTATGGACGGCGGCAAGAGGGTCCAGCGATGGAGGAGAGCACAACTTGGGTGGGGCTGGCAGAGGCGCACAGCTGGGCGCAGGCGGGCACGACCTGGGGTGCAGGCGCATGGCTCGGGCCTCGGGGTTCGTGCTTTGGGCTTAGGCCGTCTCAGAATTTTATCCAGAAATGTAAAATAAAAATTACAAAATTCCTATGCCCCAAAAAATTGGCTTACATTTTTCTTCTAGAAATTTTTAGAACAATTCATAAACCCAAAAGCATCATTATAAACAACCCTTAAGAATCTATCATCATCAATATAAACATTCATTCATTCAAATATATATCACATATAATATAAAAATACACATAGTCCCACACAACAATTAATAATATGCAAAGATTAATGACCTGCTCTGATACCAGCTGTTGGAAAAACAACCAGAGTGCACATACGGAATTGGCGTGGTGGGCCCAGTTGTTAAACACAAAAAATTCCCATCTCTCATGTAAACAGTTTATATGTTCAAGAAAACATCCAAACAGAAACATTAATATGCAACATCATTAATCATGCAACATATATATAATTATACACATACTTAAATATATCATATGCACATTTATACAAGTATTCAAGAACAGAAATATTTACCTCTTAAAGCCTATCAAGTCTCCTTGAGTCTTTTCGTATATATAACGATCTTCATATCCAACGCTTTGAATACTCAAACCACAATCTTCCGAAGTGTTCTCTACACCTCAAGATGTGTCTGGGCACATAAAGAACAAGGGTTTGTAATTTAGAAATCACAAGTATATCTCAACACATGAGATGTAAAGACTCAAAATAAATAAATAAATAAATAATAATATTTATTTTAAGTGGTGGGACCCACTTACTTTATTTGGCAGCCTTTTCCTTTTTCTTCTCTTTCTTTTCTTTTCTTTTTCTTTCATTTTCCTTCCCGAGCACATCTCCTTCTTCTTCTTCTTCTTCTTCTTCTTCTGTTTTTTTTTCTTCTTTTTCTCTCTGCAACAACCCACGTCGGGGTATCACGAAGCCTTGGCCGAAGTTCCATTTTGCCGCCACGCGCCGAAGTTGGAGCACCAGTGGCCGGCGAAAACCTCATCCCCAAAACCTCAAGGCCATCGGACTTAAGACGCACCCGAACGGAGCAGTCAAAGTTTCGTTGTCAAAACTTTGACCGCACTTTCCGGCGAACCCAGACCTCCGTTTGGTGAGTGGGTGGCACCGTTGGAACCAGTGTGAAGGGAGGAACGTCGCCCACTAAGTCATTTCAGTCAACTCACCGTTTTTCTCCGGCGAAATTTTGGGTATCTCCGCCCCTTCGGAGGCATTTTCCGGCGACACCGGAGGTCAGTTGAGCAAAGGGGTTGTACTTCCGTGATGTACTACTCGAGAGGATCGTTTCGATATATGCTATGCATATATTCGTCGACGTTCCCGGTACCGCTATCAACTGCTAGTGTGCACCGCTTGGGTGAGGTTTCGGAACTTGAATTTTTAAATATGGTCATATTATATGTCGTTGGACACGATTTTGAATAAGGAATCCAATAATGATAATCATTTGCTCATTTGATACTCGTAGGAAAATCGTGATATATAGATCCAATTTAATTCGCTCTAGGATAATCGTTAAGCTTGGGAGTGTCCCTTGGGGCTCGGACTGAACATTCTTAAGAGGTAGGGACTCAACTTGACTATTGGACTTGTTGTACTCTTATTGAATTGCATCAACATATTCCGATTTTGATATTTATAAAGTGTTTGAAAAATGGAAAACTTAATCTGCATATTTTCTGTTCTGTTCTGAGGGCACGGAGTGCCAAATATATTATTTTGCTCACTTAATTATGCAGGTTATGATTTTTGGGTTTTATACAAATGCAGCTGTTATGCTGCCCAATTTTCTAAAATAAAAAAGGAATATGCTTATTTCTTTTCATGTTTACCTGCATTTGGTTATATCGATGAGAGCCATAGTGATCATGATTTGTGCATGTTGTTGTTTCACGACCTAGTCTCTGTGTTATCATAGGTAGATCAGGTGTCCACTCACCTGTAGGTGTAAAGACCTAGCATCTGTATACAGGAAGTGTTCTGAGCCTCCCCATTGTGGTGTTTATCAGGTCCGGCTACCCGGTTTAGGATGTCGGATTTTCTATGGTGGGTAACGGGAACTAGGGGTCTAGTGGACTGGGTGATGTGCACTGGTAGCTATGCTCTTATGATTACTTATGATTTCTCTCTATTTTGGTTTATACATAATGATGTATGTTTTGTTTTAAAAAGCTAACCATGCAGGGGTTTTTATTGAACTTTTGAGTCCTATGTTCTTAGTTGCTTTCCTACTGGGCTTTATAAGCTCACCCCCTATATCTCTCCCATTCCAGGATCCTAGTGACGCAAAACTTGGATAAGGTGAATTATCGCTGAAGCTAATGTGTTTAGCTCCCTAGTCCTATCTTTTGAGCATTTTGTATTTAATTTGGAACCTATCGGTCTGTATATCTAAGTTAGCTATGAAATAGTTAGACATGAGGAATGGTGGATGCTAAGTATTATTATGGTGTTTTATGACTAATTAAATTTAACTATTTGGTGACTACATAACTGTGGGGATATTATTGTTCTATGTATTAAGATAAATGATCCTACTTTTATTCGTGATATTTTCATATATAATTATAGGAGTTATTCCGTTGTCCTGACTTATAATTATAGTAATATTTAAAATAAATTAAAGGATCATTTATAAAGACTATTTTCCACAAAGGGTCAAAGTTTGACCTTTGACCACCCAAGTTATGGATATTACAACTCTGCCACAGCCTAGGGCTCGGGTTGTGACATGAGAACTTGGATTGTGGCTTGAGAAATGTTAGAATAAGATAAGAAGGTGACAATTTCTTGCCTGACAAATTCTGAAACTTTTTCTAAATTCTTACTCATAATTTCTTCTTACATAATATATATATTAATGACTATATATTACCTTATTATTCATAATAATAATAATAATAGTAATATAATAATACAATCATAATGCTAATAGGAATTGATTTAGGTAAATATCTAACTTACCAAATTTGAAAAAAATCTATTTTGAAATTATTAATTAATTAAATAAATAAAATAAAACAATACGCAGTACTGTCATACATGCATCACACAGTCTCTGGACTGTTCATGCATGCAGCAGTATTCCATTTTCAGGGATATTATATTTTTCTTTTATTTATTTATTTAATTGAAATCAATCATTCCACAAAATATAGTATTATATTTTTAAGGAAAATATCACAACCATATTTCAATATTTAATTTTTAAATTCAAAATTCAAAATTCAAATTGATGATCATCATCTTTTAAAATTCAATAAATCAAAATCTATTTTGACTTACCAATTTTATTTTCTCCCACGCAAATAATATAATTAAATTAAAAAATGTATTTATATATATATGTTTCGAAATGCTATATCTAAATAAATAAATATATTTTCAAAATTTTAATAATTAATTCCAAATTAATTATTGAACCTTAATTATCATATAATTGTATATTTGACCCGAAGAATAAAATTCTTCTCAAATTTCTAAATTACAATTTTACCCTTGTATTAATTCTTACCTTGATACAGTGTTAATAGAGCCACCCTCGAGACCACAGAGTTTCAAACTAAGCCACTGGAGCTGATATATCTCCCCCCATAGGCGATATATTGCCTCCCCTGTTTTCCTGAGGCTCTGTGGTTTCATTAATGCAAAGTCGACGTGTTTCCCATATTAGCATAGGCGATATATCGCCCCCTACAATTGGGATATATCGGCTTACACTTGAATACTAAAGCACATTTTTGCACATTTTAAGCACACTTAAAGTTGTTTAAACCACTTTGACTGAGTAATACAAGATCCTAGCATCTAAGGGAATGTTCTAGACTTCCTTGTTTTATCCTTGATTATTTTATTCATCTAAAATCCTTAATAAACAAGTATGTGACAAATGTTACATTCTTAATTATTCTATCTAAACCTTAGGTTATAATAAATAATACTTCTAGGACCAACCTCAATAATTAAACCTTATTGTTATCCTTGTTTCTTCCCGGGTGTCCGGATCCACACTCTAAGCCCGTGGGCCGCCCGATTTGGAGTTAAGGCCCAGATTGGGCCCATTTCACGAGAGGAAAATGGATGTTGCCAGCCCAAGCCTGGGCAAGGCCCAAAGGGCGTCCGGGTGCTCCACCAGGGCAGGTGGTATGAACCCGGAATCGCTCCCCCCAACGTCCCGAGGCGCGGCAGAGAAGGTCGCGGCTCGCCAAACCAAGATGGGAGCCAGGATCGCTGTGGATAGACCCGGATCCTAGTAAACAGTCAAGGATCCTGGTAAATAGTCCGGGACCTTGGTGAACTGAGGGGGACGTTGATAAACGAACCCTGGTCGGTTGTCCGAGTTTGGCAAGATAAAGTGTCCAAGATACTGACATCGTCCCATGAAGAGTGGGGGTTGTCCCCACGCTTAACCTGCAGAAAAGGCTACCTCGGGATTGTACGCCGTTGGTTCAGACCTGCACCGCAATTACTCTGACCGATCTTGTCCCCCAAATCTTCCTTGTAGTCCAAAATACCCAGACTGAAACTCCAGTTTGTCGCATGTCTTAGAATAAGACACTATTTGGTTTGGCCCAATGGGCTTTGATGAATATACGTCTCATATTTTAATCATTTGTATTAGACTCCCATCACTGGAGCTAATGGTATTTACGCCCCTATTGGGCCCGGGTCAGCTCAGCCCAAGCCTAGTGCACTCATATGCCTATAAATATGATTAGTGGTGCACTGAGGAGGGGATCCGAGATTTTGATGATAAGCAGTTACTCTGGTCAAACTTGTAGAAAACTCCATTGTCAAAGGTTCTCTAAGCTCTAATACAATTGTCTCCTGGACTAAGGCCATTAACGCCCCAACCACGTAAAAACCTTGTCTTTATTCCTCAAACCCTTTCTTTTAAGCTCTCTAATCTTCTATTATTCTAGTTTCCAAAAAACTCGGTAAACATTTCTGTGCTTTCATTGAGAGTTTGAAGAAAGTTAGAGTTGATCTTGAACATCTGCAACAATGGTGAACACAAGACACACCACTTTTGACCCTACTAATCAAGAACAAGGCAATGGGGAGCCACTGCCCAGCCAACCTTTTCCTCAGAGTCAACCTGAAGACACACCTCATCAAATGTCCCAGCCTGACGAGTCGTAGAACTACAAAGGCGAGGCAGAATATGAGGAATATTACTACGAGGAAGAGGAGGCAAATGAGGGGGAGTACCATGATCTCGCAGCTAAGGATCCAGCGATCCCTGAAGGTGTAGACCCCAACCAGGAGGACCCGAAGGTGGCCAAGATGAGACAGCAAGTCCTGGACCAAGAGGCCCGGATTGCCGAACAAAAGGAAGCCACTCAACGGATGCAGGAGTCCCTCCAAGCCTTGCAAGCTTTCATAGCCACCCAAGGCTTGGCGGCTAACCCTCCAGTTGTTCCGCCTCCAGGAACACAACCACCCGCTCCGCAGGCTAGGAATGGCGCACCCGGAGATGTGAGGCCGATTCTTGTCCCGGCCCAAGAGAAAGGGAAGGCCAAAGCAAACCCCCAGAGGGAAGTCCCTCCTGTCCAGAATACCGAGACCCGTCCCCGGCCACTCCCTAGGAAATAGAAGGTGTGCCCCATCCCAGGACAAGACCACCCAATCAATCTGCGAGGGATGCACCCACAGGGTACCAGGCCCTGGCCCGCCCCAGAGCGGACTGGATGGGAACGGTCTTTCCACCCAAGTGTTTCCGTGAACCAGGGCCACCGAGAGCACCATCATGATGATGAGCCAAATGCCCCTAGCTCCAAGGATGATACATCTTGGATAGACCTGCGCGATGGGTTGAATGCTCGAAAGGAATGGACCCGTAAGGAAAAGATCTTCCCTCGTGACGACGATTTGAGAAATAATCTCAACGACAGGAGGAACGAAAGGGTCCCCCTGGAAAACGAGATGGCCAAACAGTTCATGGGATAGCTGGCTGCCTTAAAGAAAGTCACGGACCGCCTGGTCCGCAAGCAGGAGGGAGTAGACACCGATTCTGACGAGGAAGAAGAGGAACCCTGTGCCAAGCACATCCTGGATGTGGTGCTCCCTATAGGATTCAAAATGTCAAGTTTGCCCACCTACACTGGGAACACCAACCCCAAAGATCATCTGTCGCACTATAATTGGCTAATGACAGTGGCCCACGTCTGCGATAACAGCAAATGCCTCTGTTTTTAGATTACTCTAGGTGGACCTGCGGAGGAATGGTGGAAGAGGCTCAAGCTGAGATCCATCCAATCCTGGTCCGGACTGCAGTCAGCCTTCTGCAAACAGTTCATGGCCGCCATGAGGATGGACATGCAGATCAATGCCCTCGCCAACATCAAGCAGCTCCCCACGGAGACATTCAGCATTTCATTGAGGAAGCCTCCAAGACCAAGGTGGATGATGGGCAGCTCCTGGTGGCCCTACAATTCGGGATTCGGGCCGGATCTCCGCTCTGGGACGACATGCAGCGCAGCAAGGTGGCTACCCTCAAGGAATTCATAAGGAGAGCCCAAGGCTTTAAGGCCCAAATCCAAGCATTTGGATGGCAGCCGGCACCTCAGCCAAATGCCCAAGCATTTACAGAATACGAGGTGCAGTACGTCACTCCATCAATTGTGCCAGGATCGGTAGCCACACCAGGGATGACCTTTGCCACACCCGCGGTATACAGCCCTGCCCCTTCGAGGTACGTCCCAGCCCAGTCTACTCCTTTTTCCGGGTACGGAATCGTGCCAGTCGTACAGTGCTGCTCTCGTCGGAGCCTAGCCATCCCAGGTGAGGGGAATTGAAGCAAGTGTGAACCCCACCTGGGGGAAGAGGTCTGGAAAAGGACAAAATCAAATCGAGTCGTCTAAGAAGGGCAAGAGGGGCTATGAACCCCAGTATTTGGAGTACACCAACCTGGAGGATACCCAGGAGAACATCTACTTGGCCACTGAAAGGGCAGTTCATTACCGGAAACCAGCCCCATGTTCAAATGAGGAAGGAATCCAAGAGATACTAGCAAACGGTGCGCTTACCATAAGGAGGTGGGCCACACAACTAAAGAATACCGACAGCTTAAGGACGAGATCGAGAATCTGATCAAGTTGGGACACCTCCACCAATGGGTCAGGATGCCCGTGGGAGTCCCGGGACTGTCAGCAGTCCCCGGACAGTCCACAATTCCAGGCACAGCCTGGAGCATACCCTCTTCCCCAGGGAGGATACGCGAAGGTTCCGGGACTGTAGGCCCTTTAGGGGGCCCCCGCCGTTCAAGCGCCTTGACCCGGAATGCCCTACCCGACTGGGACCGCGCCCCCGCGGGTAGATGGTCACATAGCCACCATCTGGGGCGGGCCCCATCTGGGAGGACCGTCTCGGAACGATCAGAAGTGTTGCCTTAGCAAACTTGACCACGACCAAGAGTTATGTGCCCTAGTCCAGGCACCGGCCCAGCGCCAAAAGTTGATGAACCTCCCCATCACTTTTACGGAAGTCGACGCCCACAATGCCCATTTCCCGCATCATGACCCTCTGGTCATTGATGCCCAAGTCGCCAACAAGATGGTGTTTAGAGTGCTGGTGGAAGACGGAAGCTCCATCAACATTTTGTTCAAACCTGCATTCTTCGCGATTGGCTTGACCGAGGCGGATCTAACCTCGTGTCGAACCTAGATCTACGGCTTCAATGGGGACTCAATACTCCCAATGGGAAAAATCCAGTTGCCCGTGACTCTGGGGAACGAGATGTAAAGCTCGTTCATATTTTATACATTCGTGGTGGTAGACTGCCCCACCGCTTACAACATCATTTTTGGTCGCCCCGCATTGGTCAAGTTCGGGGCAATCACCTCCATCCGTCACCTATGCATGAAATTCCCTTGCGATAACGGAGGAGTGGGAACATTCCAGGGAGATCAGAAGAGCGCACGGAAATGTTACCATGTGTCCGCCCGACCCGTGTACATGGTCCGAGATGAGCCTTTTGAGGAAATCACCGATCCAGTCCCGCCCCCACCTCTGGCAAGACTGGTTATCTGGGAGGAAGATGAGCTGGACCCACGTATAGGGGAGGACCGCGTACTGGAACCCATGGAGGAGATTGAAGAAGTGTGCATCAGTGACACAGACCTGACCAAGGTAATCCAAGTCGGGAAGAACCTGAAAGCAGACATCCGGGCCGCAATCATCGCTTGGGCGAAGGAGAACAAGGATGTCCTAGCCTGGTCTCATTCGGATATGACCGGGATCGACCACAATATCATCTGCCATGCCTTGAATATAGAAAAAGGTGTGACCCTGGTCCGACAAAAACGAAGGCCCCTAGGGGCGAAATGGGCGGAAGCCCTCAAGCTAGAAGTTGAAAAGTTATACTCGATCAACTTCATTCGAAAAGCTTTGTATCCAGTGTCGCTGGCCAACCCAGTTCTGGTTTCTAAGCCGAATGGGACCTGGAGGACATGCATCGACTTCACGGATCTGAACAAATCTTGCCCCAAAGATTGCTTCCCGCTCCCTCGGATCGATCAGATGGTGGACGCAACATCCGGGTATGAGATCTTGAGTTTCTTGGATGCCTACTCAGGCTATAATCAGATCTCTATGCACGTAGCGGACCAGGAACACACCAGTTTTCAAATCAACAAGGGGGTGTACTGCTACATCATCATGCCCTTCAGACTTAAAAACGCCGGAGCCACCTATCAGAGGCTAGTCAACAGAATGTTCCGAGTCCAGCTGGGACAAAACATGGAGGTATACATCGACGACATGCTGGTCAAGTCCAAAACCTCCGGTGAACATTCTGACGACCTGGCCGAAGCCTTCGCGATCATTCGGAGGTATGGGATGAGGTTGAATTCCAAAAAATGCACCTTCGGCGTAGCGTCCGGAAAGTTCTTGGGGTTCATAGTAAGCTTCCGGGGAATAAGCAAATCTAGAAAAAATCAAGGCACTGGTTGAGATGCCCTCACCCTGGAAGCACAAAGATGTGCAAAGCCTAACTGGAAGGATAGCCGCTTTGAGCCGCTTCGTCTTGAAGGCCACAGACAAGTGCATCCCGTTCTTCAATGTTCTTCGGGGAAGCCAACATTTCGAATTGTCAGCCGAGTGCGAAGAGGCTTTCCGGCGACTGAAAGAGCATCGATCCCAAGCACCGATATTGGTGAAACCGGTGGAGGGAGAACCATTATACCTCTATTTTGGTCGTGATCGAACACGCGATCAGCGCCGCGTTTGTGCAGGAGGACGGAAAAGCTCAGCTCTCGGTCTATTACATAAGAAAAAGATTATTGGGTGTAGAATCACGATATCCACTAATAAAAAAGTTAAAATTTGTCTACTAATTACGTCCCGAAAGCTCAGGCCTTATTTCTAGGCCCACACCATAAAAGTTCAAACCAACCATCCTTCGCGGAAAGTGCTGCAGAAACCTGAGTCATCAGGAAGACTCTTGAAGTGGGCCATGGAATTGAGTCAGTTCAACATTGCATACATCCCTAGGGTCTCAATCAAGGGACAGGCCCTAGCCGAATTCATCGTGGAATGCTCCGAGATCACTGAAGGGGACGATCCCGCGGATCTCGCAACGCTCGTGTGGAAGGTATTCATAGACGAAGCCTCGAATGAAAATGGAGCAGGAGCCGGAATCATCTTAGTGTCGCCACAGGGGCACCAATTACAAAATGCCCTGTGTTTCCAGTTCAAGGCTTCGAACAACAAGGCTGAGCACGAGCCCATGTTGGCCGGGTTTCGCCTAGCCCGGGAAGTAGGGGCCACATACTTGGAGATCTATAGCGATTCCCAATTGGTTGTCAGTCAGATATCGGGAGAATACCAAACTAAAGGGGAAAAGATGGCAGCTTACGTAACTCAAACGCGAGAAATGCTTCAAACTTTCAAGAAGCACTCCATCCGTCAGATCCCCAGGGAACAAAACGTGTTCGTAGACACGTTAGCAAAATTGGCCATAGATGCCGAGGCGGAGCTTTTTGGGCTAGTCCCGATCAACCATCTCCCCATACCAAGTATTCGAGCCTCCACGATCAATGTTGTCAACTACTCCACGTCCTGAATATGACCAAGCATCCAATACTTGACATCCGGGGGGTTGCCAACGAACAGGGCAGCAACCAGAAAGCTTCAGTACCAGGTCCATAGATACGTCATGATGGATGGAAAGCTCTGTTACAGAGGGTTATCCATGTCGTACCTCCGATGCGTATCCGGGACCGAAATGAGCGCAATTCTGTATTAAGTGCACGAAGGCTTCTGCGAAAATCATACAGACAGACTCAGCTTGTCCAAAAAGATCCTGCGCCAAGGATATTTCCGGCCAACCATGAAAAAAGACTGTGCTGATTACGTCCGCATGTGCGAGCAGTGCCAAAGGTACGCGAAGATCCCACGAGCCCCTCCAATGGAAATAACCCTGATGACAAGTCCCTAGCCCTTCGTGGTATGGGGAATCGACCTAGTAGGATCACTCCCGATCGAGAAAGGAGGTGTGAAGTACGCTATTGTGGTCGTTGACTACTATACCAAATGGATCGAAGCGGAGCCCATGAATACCATCACCTCAAAGAAGGCCTTGGACTTCGTCATCAACAGCATCGTGTGCCGATACGGGCTCCCCTACAAGATTGTGTCTGACAACGGCAAGCAGTTGTTGGTTTTTATTGATCAAATCAGAGATTATGCGCAGCGGAACAACAATCAAATTGTCAGATTAATCCCATAAGATTTCTAGATCTACTTCTTCACACTCATATATATATTGAATCAAGGACAAGAATAGAAACATTACCTCAGGTCCTTCCTTGCTGCTATCTTTTCGTATGGCTGAATCCTTGAGATCTCACACCAAGATCTTCCAAAATGTTCTCAGTCACCCAAAGAACGAGTGTGGGCTCGCTATACAAATAATAGGCAATAACTATTTATCAGATATTCTCAACACATGAGATCTGATAAAGTTTGGACCTAGGTTTTGTGAAGAACAATGACCTTTGTTTTGTCACTGATCTTTTTCTCTGAGAGAATCCTAGATATTTTTCTATCCCTGAAAACTTACGTTCTGTGAAAACTGATATCCAATATTTAATAATATCCAATATATTAAAATATTTGTTATTTTAAACAAATTCAAAATAACTGATCAGTTATCAGATTTTTGTTTAAATAATAATATTTAAATCAAATCAAAATATCTCATTATTTATTTAATATTTAAATAACTAAAATTGTGGAATCAAGAGACCAAGTCTATCTCTTATGCATGTAGCACAGTGCATGTGCACTGTGCCACACGTGTACCACATGCATATGCATGCATGTGATTTTTCCCAATTTTTATTATTATTTAAATACCAAAAATCCCAAAAATAAATTAATTCAAAATTAATTATATTTTTGTTAAATCATATAATTAATTAATTCTTAATTAATTAATTACACATAATTAAACAATAATTATGTTTGATACATAGAAAAATATTTTACTTATCACATAAGTCCTTTTTGCCCATTTTTGTATTTTCCTTTGACAGTGATTGTTTGAGCCATTCTGGGGACCATGGACCTATAACATTAAGCTCCAATAAATTGAAACTAAATAATTAAACTCTTTAATTATAATAGTTAATTTATTAATTCTGATATTACTCCACTATAAATTCAGAATTGCACTCTTTATGTTATAGATATACTTTTACAGAAATCTTTTTCTTAAGTCGTCCATTGATATAACCATCTTACAATAGTTCAACCCTCTAATTAATTAGTTCATAAATTAGAATGGAAGAATTACCATTTAACCTTTCTAATTTATTTCTTATTCCTTAAGTACCATTAATTCACTAGTGAATAATTAATCTATAATCTAATTATAGATTTGAGCTCAAAATCATTCAGTTCCAGAATTAACCCTTAAGGGAACTAATATACGATCCGTTAGGAAAG